>NC_136904.1:92485497-92505497 GCF_949606895.1 Notothenia rossii | reverse complement strand
ATAAAAGCATGCCAAATTACACTTAAGAAACAACTGCAACAAAAGTAATAAACGTAATGCAATATCCTTTTCAATTTCAAAGAACACCAATTGGGTTATTTACAGGTGTTGTTTGGTAGAGGGTCGCTGTCATTGATGCGTTTTACACCCCGGGCCGTTGTTTTGATATTCCGCTGAAGTATACGCTGTG
Organism: Notothenia rossii; assembly: GCF_949606895.1. Taxonomy (NCBI): domain Eukaryota; kingdom Metazoa; phylum Chordata; class Actinopteri; order Perciformes; family Nototheniidae; genus Notothenia; species Notothenia rossii. Next base: position 92,505,307 of record NC_136904.1, on the reverse strand, counting down.
ACGTAATAACTCTTTTTTTTTTTTTTCCGAGGGAAGGGGTGGACGGTCAGAGGGCCTAGGTATAAAAGTCACGGCTCGCCACTGTACTTGAGTAAAGAAGTTTGGTCAGTACTTCTACTTTTACCAGAGTATTTTTAAACATGAGTATCTGTACTTCTACTTGAGTAAAGGATGTGTGTACTTTAACATCTCTGGACAGACTCTGCTCAATCTGCCGTGTTCGCTTTTAACTCCCTGAACTTTTCTAAAGTGGTTTCCCTCTCGCTCCAGAGGAGGAACATGACGGTTTTTTTTTTATTGTTTATCTGTTTCCATTTAAGGGTTGTTTCAGTTGCATAGTTGGCAGGTCACAGTGACACAACTAGTGCTGCTCAATTCATCTAAAATGTATTCAAATTCAAATTGTATTTATCTTTGATTAGGATTCATAGTATTGGCGTTGTTGTGGGTCCTGTAGCTGAGCAGCTACAACAATCATGTTAAACTTGTAATCAAACTCAATATTTCAGTAACTAAATCCTACATATTAATGCATCACACGATTGCAATGTGATATTCTGACACACACACACACACACACACACACACACACACACACACACACACACACACACACACACACACACACACACACACACACACACACACACACACACACACACACACACACACACACACACACACACACACACACACACACACACACAGCTTTACTCCAACAGGTTCCCTCCCATCATGCCCCGCTCCATCATCAACACAAACTCCATGCATCAAGTTATTATTTATGTATTCCACAGGTAGAAATACAAAGATGGGGTGTGTTTCAGGTGTTATGTCACACAGTGTGACCCTCACCATCACCTCCCTCTATTCATGCTCTCATCTTCATGGCTTCAAAAGGTGTAAAGTCAGAGCAGAACAAGGCTGCACCTGCAGGGGTCGAAGGATATGTTGAAATATGTCGATGAATTTGAACACGAACCAGCCGGAGATCAACACTTTTTGGTTGCATTTGAACATTTAAAGAGTAAAAAAGTCAATTCCATATATCCAGAAGACCAAACACTAACTTGATGTTGCTGCACACTCACTGGGTAAATGTTTTTATACATAGAAAGGTTCAAAGGTCAGTGCAGGTCCTTTCAGCGCGGGCTGGTTATTTGGCTGTTTTTCCTGCAGTATTTTTGCACAGGCTGTCTTTTCCTCCTACTATTTTCTGTGTGTTCTCATTGGTCGGTGATGTGCATGCCTTGTTCTGCTCAACCTTTGACCTTTTGTCAAACTCCTCCCAGCTGCCACCCTTTTCCCTTCCTCTCTGGCGCTTTCCCTCCATTTTTCATTCTTCCATCTTTCCCTTTCGATGATCCACCACACATTGTGTCCATCTGTGTGTGTGTGTTGACATATCCACATAAAGTGCTGTACGAGAGAATGGATGAAGTGTGGGAGTGTGTGGATACCAACGAGGCGCCCTGAGCCTCTCTCTGCTCTGCCCCGTGTGTGTGTGTGTGTGTGTGTGTGTGTGTGTGTGTGTGTGTGTGTGTGTGTGTGTGTGTGTGTGTGTGTGTGTGTGTGTGTGTGTGTGTGTGTGTGTGTGTGTGTGTGTGTGTGTGTGTGTGTGTGTGTGTGTGTGTGTGTGTGTGTGTGTGTGTGTAGTGGAGAGGTGGGGTCCAGAGGAGGTGGGGGTCTGGTTGGAGCAGCTGAGTCTCGGGGAGTACAGAGACACCTTCATCCGACACGACATCCGCGGCTCGGAGCTGCTGCACCTGGAGAGGAGGGACCTGAAGGTACACACACACACGCACACACACACACACACACACACACACACACACACACACACACACACACACACACACACACACACACACACACACACACACACACACACACACACACACACACACACACACACACACACACACACACACACACACACACACACACACACACACCTTCCTCCCTGTCCTCTGTTCTTCTGACTCTCTTCTAGATGTCTCCCTGTTCTGCCTCCTCGCTGCATTGCTCTTGCTTGGCTGCTACTGTCTGACGTTGCTTGGTGAAAAAGTCGCTGTAACCCACTAACACTAACTGGGATGGGATAAGTGTGTGTGTGTGTGTGTGTGTGTGTGTGTGTGGGGGGGGGGGGGGGGGGTCCAAACTGGGGGCTGGTTTCAAAGGACAGGAAGTGCAAAGTCAGGCAGGAAGTGTTGCTGAGATATTTATAGAAGCTAATACATTTCATTTAGCTGATGCTTTTATCCAAAGAGACGTTCAAAGAGTGCAATAAACCATACAGATACCAATGCAGCTATATTTGATTCAGATTCCTTCAAAGTGCTGGTGAATATGTGTGTTTTTTGTGTTAACCTTGTTGTCCTTGGCTCAAATCCGTCCCGTTTTTAAATGTTCTTTTATGTTTGATAAAGGGGTATGTCATCTAACTGTCACCAAAATAATATGAATGGTTCTGTACGTTCGCAAGAAAAAATTAATGATAGTAATTACATTGAATTAAGGTTTTATTCAAAAGTGAAGCATGTTTGGTCTTCAAAAGGTACATTTTCTATGAATATCTGACTTATACCAGTCTATGATTGTTGTTTTTATCCTCTGATCTCAACTTAAGTAAAAATATTCAACTTTTTTGCATTTTTTTGAACTCAAACATAACATTTAATTTTGTGTAAAGTAGGTCCATTGATTAAGCATTCCAAGTATTCTGATTATAACTTGTAATAATGAGTTGGAATGAAGTTGTTTCTTAAAAGGTGGTGATTTATACTATGTTTTATGAACATTCAAACCAGATTTGGTCAAGAAAAGATGCACCTTGAAGTCATGACAATACAAAGGTTAATGGCCAAGCGATACAACAAGGTACGGTGTGTTCAGTCTTCAATGGAAGATATGTAGACTTTTTGCCTTCTTGACATCAATAGGACGATTCTTGTTCCACCATTCTGGGGCCAGGATAGCAAAGTGAAGGAGCAGCGAGCCGATTGGCCGATACAGATTGAAGTGCACATGCTGGAGTGTTTGGTTTGACCGTGTCCTGGATGTTGAAAGAACTGGATCAGCATCTCTCATGGAGATTGAAATGACTGTCATTTGTCTTTACACTGAAAAACAAGCATGCACACATTCAGTTATTGTATCTCTGGTCTGTGGGACATTTGTTTGCTCCCTTCCTCCTCAAAATGTAAGTGTTAACCACCATCAGCTCTCCTGCTGTAACAAAGGAAGCAGCAACGGAAGGTTCTTTCTTTCGGAAGTAATGTTTTGTTGATAATTAATTCAACAGTAATCAAACACAGGGATGTCGCCTTGGTTTTTTTGAACGTCACTCACCTATCACATCCATTTCCCCGAAGACACAAACTCAGCTAATCACTGGAAATGTTTTCTAATTTGATGGTAAATACAATTTGAATTATAAGCAAGTCAAAAGTGATTCGAAATGTAAAAAGGAATACAAATAACAAAAAAACGAAATAAATATTTACAACCACAACAAGATAATTAGAGTTTGCTGATGTGTGTCCCACCTCACATTTAACGGATACTATCACAGATGTTCTGTCTCCCAAACACCCGTCCTGCAGCTGTCACGTTTTCAGAGATCCTCCAAAAATGAATCCAGCGCGTCACTGTTTGCTCGATCAAAACGTATTTATTTTGGGTTGCACGTTTTTCTGAGTGTTTTCAACCGATAACAAAAAGAAAGCAATTGGTTATGCGTTGATATTGTGTTTGCTTTTACTCAAAATAAAATAACAAACCTTTAACACATTAAACAAAGAAAACAGGCCTTACAATAGTCAAACAAATCAAACAAAAGAGGCAAAACTCAAATAAAATAATAAACAACTTAGGTAGTCTTTCTTTATTTTTTTAGGCTTGTATAACTTTAATGGTATCTTAACGGTTTAAAACTGTGCCTCGACGGCGTCTTTCCGAAACGTTGCCCATAGAGAAGCGAAGTCCCGCCCATCAAGTTCCGCCCCATGGGACCTTATTTTGGAAAAAGTATGTATTGAAGTCAATGGGGAGAGAAAGGTTATCTTTCGATCCCGTTTGAATTGTGCCACGAATTACACATATGATGTTTGTCAATCTTAAAAAATCATTTCCATGTCAAAAAAGTCACAGTTTGTCGTAAAACTGTTGAAATATAAGACTATGAAAAATTCGCAACTAGAAAGACTACAAATCCCAGAGTCGTGTAAGTGATGTCATTAACGTTACACATTACACTCGTGTTACTCACCGAAACCTTGTAAAGCCGGTCCCGCATGCTGGCTCTTAGGAACCGACTAACTCCCCTTGTGTGTGTGTACAGCTCTCAACATGCCCAGGCTTGGAGTGATTTTCACCTCTTTTAATACTTTTCGCCTCAATCTGAGAGAAAGAAGTGAAATGTACCAACGTGACGGCCATCTTGGTGTTGGTGACGTGTGCGAGACCAGAGATGTAGTTCATTGAGCGCTTCACACAAAAAAACATTTACATTTTTTTGACTTGCAAAATTATCTTTTAAATTGACAAACATCATATGTGTAATTCGTGGCACAATTCAAACGGGATCGAAAAAGATAATCTTTCTCTCCCCATTGACTTCAATACATAATTTTTCCGAAATAAGGTCCCATGGAGCTCCCTCGGAAGGGGAGGGACTTCGCTTCTCTATCTCTGTCTCTTTAGAGGAGGCCTATTGGGAATTGTAGTCTTTTATACTGTGTTGACTACAGACGTCACGATTAGGTGGCCTTTTTTTTAATAAAAAACAAATACTGGCTCTAACAGGTTGCCTGATTATAAAAATGGCAACAGAGCTCTGTATCTCTGGAAACCTCCAATAGTTGTTCAGATATTTCAGCCTGAAGCAAATAAAGTCGACCCTTTATGCCGGTGTTTGGTCACCTGACTCGAGATAGACTTGTCTCTCTGTGTTTCTAATCTGTGTGTCTCCTTTCTTTCTCCTCAGGATCTGGGGATATCGAAAGTGGGTCATATGAAGAGAATTCTCCAGGGAACTAAGGACCTGGCCAAGGCCTCCATGGTTGACCTTTAACCCGGAAGCAGACGCTACCGAAGAGAAGGGGCGGGGCTTAATGATTCCCCTCACAGTGGAAGAGTTTGGCGGCAGCACCGTGGGCAGGGAAGGAGAAAAAAGGCCTTAAAGAGAGCTGGATTTGATCCCTCTGCAGAAAAAAGCCTTTGAAATGTTATCATCCAGAAACAGTTCGGTGCCAAATGGAGAGAGGGGATGGAAACAAGAAAAGGACGTCATGGATCTTCACAAAAAAAAAGAAGCCATTTCTAAGTTAATAACCATTCATAGCACACAATCAGGTATGCAAGTATCCATACTGACAGCTGAGTTGTAATTACAAATAGTAGCAGAACCAGGACTTCCATGAGTGTGGCTTTAGTTTCAGTTTGTAGACGTGGAGTTTGGGTTTCATTAGCACGACAGAAACGTGGGAACATCACAGTCTCTGGATTAAAACAGTGGGAAACTGTCGCATGCTATGCTTGCTCAACCTTAGATATGTTTAACTGCATGATTAGTGTCTTGATTATTTTGTGTGCAGAATAACACTTGAACAAGTTTTACATGACTTAAGTATTACGATGCCATTTGTTACTACTGAAAGCATCCTTAGTTCGGTCCTCAATCTTTCTTTTCTAGCTTTAATTTATTTTGTTTGCATGATGATGATGTGTCAAAGACTCGTGCCATACTTTCAGTCATTTAGTGTAAACGTGCTTTATTGGTAGAAGTCATAATAGTTTTTTTTTAAAAAGCTGTTGAGGTATATCAACCCAGTCTCACGGCATTTCGTGTTATAGTCACAACATCTAATCTATTGATTCGTGTTCACCAATACGATTTCCCCCTTTTTTTCGTGTCACACAGAACGATTTTAAAAGCAATGTATTTCTATTGGTAATGTGTTTCGTGCCTGCACCACGTCTTTTTGTCCGGTCGGGTCTTGGAAGACCGGAAGCCGTGGGGTTCATAAAAACATGTTCTTGATATATACAGTCTATGGTTCTTACTCAATATCAAGCCGAGATTATTATATATTATATTGATAGATGTCTTGTAATGCACTGTTGAGGAACCGGCGACTCAAGTTTTTCATTTATTGCGTAACTACACCGTAGTTGTGTATATGATATGTCAATAAACCTTAGAAAATCTGTAAATCTTGAAAGGGGTGTGCAAAAAAGCAATTATACAGGCTTAAATTAACTATTAGTATTATTATTATTATATTATTATTATTTAATTACTACTATTATTAAAGAATAACGAGTAATGAATATACTTTATAGAGATCTGCAGATAAATGTTTAGTCTTCTCAAGCACCAACTATCAAATATCTCTCATGATTGTTGGCACTTGACAATCACCTTCCCTGAATTTCACTCAGGTGTAACTAAAGTCTGATTTAAGGGTTGTTTATATTTCACATCATTAATCAGAACCTGCCTGGTCCCGTTCAAATCCGTTCCCAGCTGTTTGACGCTCGGCGTAACCTTGGCGCACTGCCACTCCAACATCCAATCCCAGAGCTTGAAGATTAATCACGGGGACTGTAGTCCCAAACGATAGCTGGGGATTATGGATAGTGTAGTGTCTTCGGTCATACTACATAAACTCCAAAATGTTTTTCGGATTTCATATCACATTAACACCATATCCCAACGTGTATTGTGGCAAAAACATCCAATCACCGAGCTTAAACCATAGCTGAGGATCTTGGGTAATCAGTTCAGTGGCTGTGTATCGCAATGATGCTTGAAATGTCCCTTATAGGCCTACGTCTGTTTCCGGTTATTTTTATTTTTGAAATTCAGTTCCTGACGGACGCCAAAAAAGCCAGAGATTATGGAATTAAACAAATAAATAAAAACAAGGATGATTGTGTGTTATTGGTGAGTAAATAACAGTGTTTTATTTAGAAAAGAATAACAAATTAAAAGGAAAAAAAGATTTTAAAAAATACAGATTTCAGTATTCTGAGGCTCTGAGCCCCATTTCTTTTTCTCACAGATGACAAAAAAAGTCAGACATTATACGATTTAAAATAAAAACAATAATCGTGGCTTGATATTGAGTATGAACATGTTTTTATGAACCCCACGGCTTCCGGTCTTCCAAGACCCGACCGGACAAAAAGACGTGTTGCAGGCACGAAACACACTACCAATAGAAATACATTGCTTTTAAAATCATTCTGTGTGACACGAAAAAAAGGTGAAAATCTTGTTGGTGAACACGAATCAATAGATTAGATGTTGTGACTATAACACAAAATGCCGTGAGACTGGGTTGGGTATATGGAGTTTAATATCTGTACGGTGACACGTTCTTAGTGGATATCAGTACCAATGTGGAAGAAGAAAACATCTGATCACTTTGTTTGCGCTCTTAATTTAATAAGCAATTCGTTTTAATTCCATTTAAGGTGAGATTAAAATGCTAATTAGTCAGGAGAGGAAATTCATCTTATTAGCTGTAGGGTTATTTTTAAAGGAACTCTTAAAAAGGCACTTTTACCGTCTTGCTTTGTGCAAGTGCAAACACTCATATCATTACATAGCGTTAACGGTTCACCTCAACTTTTTAACTTTTGCCGATTAACACAGTATTTAACACTAACGAGGGTAGCTTTTAAATAGAGCAGTTGATCTGCAGCCTGCATAGCGTTGTTCAAGTGCAGCTTTTTTTTTCTTCTTCTATTTACAAGTTGTTAGAAAACACTTAATTTAGTTTCTTCTAAGACTGGTGGCATTACAGGGTATATTTCTATATGTGATGCTAAGTTTTGTATATACATATATGCACTGTATATACAGTATGCCAGTGTATGCAAACAATGTTTGTAAGTGTTGTAGTCTAATAATGCATTTGTAGATTTTGCTGACATGGCATGCATTGTCAACAGCTTACACATTTGATTGTGTATATTACACCATAACAATTGTGTACGTTGTTCTGATCTCTTGATGATGCTGTTGTATTCTTATGATGGTGCAATATTTTATCTCTTGTTTTGATACTGTCTCTGCAGCTTTCCAACATGATGTTTCTCAGTTTTTTGTACATCCTCGAGGTTTGGGGATTTAGATTTTAAAAAGTTAAAGCCCGCAGACAGACTGCTTTTTCTTATGGACTCCACACACAAAAATATTCTTCCAGCGGTTCACTAGTTTGTAGTTTGCTCCTCTGTGCTTCCAGGGTGATACACTGAAGTAGGACTGTGTCAGTGAATGGCAGACATGACTGTTGTGTTCACATGTAATATGTACCACAATGCATCTGTGTGTTTGGGCTACTACAACAGTGGATAACTTATCAGCAATTGTATATTTACCATTGCCAACTTACTATATATTTCAACTCTAGTTCCCCCTTTGGAGGATAATTAGTTGCCTTTATGTCCTCTAAGAGTTATATATATGTCTGCTGTTAAGGATTTATTTAAAACCTTACTTTTTTAACTTAATATCGAGTGCCACATTTTCATCGTTCATCAAAGTATCCTTCAAAATAATAGAAATGACAGTGAAACTACCGTAACATCCCACCAGAGGGCGACTCTAAACAGAATATTTACTGTTTATCTGCCGACAATCAATTTAGTCAGGCTATTTATTTGTCATTTTCTGCAATATTGCTCATTGGCATGCAGGAATCGGTTAAATTCCAATCTAATATACGATTTTTTATGCAAATCCTGCCTAAAAGAAGATATTTTTAACTAAAGATGGACAGATTAACACATATTCTTCCGTATTTGATCGCACCGCAGCCTGACTGAAGATCATTCGTGGACAAAACTCTGCCTTTAATTCATTAGAATATCAAAATCATTGATACCTTTTATGACCTTTTGCTATATAGAAACTCTATTTAAGTTTCAGTATGTGCTTTATATGGAGCAGTATCTGCTAAACGCTGCCTTGTTCCTGCAGTGCTCGTTAAGTCTGGCCTCAAATCCACATTTAATCTTCATCACTGATCCACTCTCACTGTTGCAGCTCCTCACCTGTTCTGTTCGTCCAAAGTGTCTGCTGGGTTTCTCTCAACCTCAAGTGTTTTGGCCCCAGACTTGAAGTAGCCACCTCTTAATCTCCCTCGCTGTGTTTTCCAGTAGTTTGTAAATAATGCTGCAAAACTGCCTGGTTTTCCCGAAAAACCAAACGAAACCCATGCAAGGATCTAAAAAAGAAAAAAGACGTGATGAACATATGGTTTTTGACGTGGTTCCTATGGGAGAAAAGTGAGTTTCATTTGTTTACATTATGTTTACAATGGCACAGTTTTAATTTGTAAGAATATATATGTAGGTATAAACAATATTTGCATATTTATTGACTAAGGTTAACTGACATGATGTGTATTGTGTTTTCACATTTGGAATATAATGTTACAGTTGTCACCTGTATTACTATCTGGATGATTTTTGGTAAAGTAGTTGATCATTTGTATGACTACTAAGTGACTGTTTTCTGTGCCTTTTTATGGTTAGAATGCATGGTTAACTATTTATTACGATTTGGAGTCACTGAGATGTGTATTTTTGTATTCTGAATAAATAAATGGTTGAGCTTTTGTTGTACATTTGTAAGGTGCCTTAAAACAGGCTACCTATTCATATCTCTCTTCTTCAATAAAACCAAATACATATGCAGTTTCTGCCTCACTTTGTGTTGACTACCCTTCAAGGAAATGAACCAGTGCTATATCTCAAGGGAATACAATGAGTTCAAGTTGAGTGTGCAAAGATTTAAAGCTATTTAGTGGCTTTTCAAATGAGAAAACCTTCTGTTTAAAGTTTCTCTATATATATATATATGCTTTTAGCACTGGATATATCCATCGCACGCATGCGCAGTTCGAGTACCAATAACAACAAAGTCACCTTTGACCCACGTGACACCAGCTACATAGGCCGGCGTCAGAGGATCGGTTCCCAGAATCTTCCGGCGAGCACACAAGAATTCTGAGTGACAGGATACCCTGGCTGTCCCCCGGGACTCATAGAACCGTAGTTACAGCCGTAACTATCGTTCTATTTCGTCCCTACTGACCGCCTCTGCTTTTAGCACTGGATGACTTATACCAACCATGTCATGAAGAATCCAAGCCCTTGCTCACTACTGGAAGCAGCGGAGCTCGGCAAAAGGACCACGCCCAAAGAATGGGGAGTGGCGATATTAACCCGATAAAAACTGGAGAATGTGCCAGAAGACGCCCACGACGCCGCGGCGCAGATGGTCTCCAGGGGAACCACTCTCAGGGCAGCGCAAGATGTTGAGGTGTAGGCATCCCTCAAGTCCACGGTTGCGAACCACTCCCGAACCACTCCCCCTGTGCATGTGCTGTGGTCAGCATATGGAATGGCAGCACATTCAGGAATCTGTTGATTCCTCTGAGGGACAAGATCAGGCGAAATCCGGCGACTTTCTTGCTCACGAGAAAGTACGCCGAGTACTGTCGGATATGGATTCAGCTTCCTGAATAACCCCCAAAACCACTCCAAAAGGGTCTAAATCGGCCAAGAAATGTTATAACTATTGTCTACATGCCCATTCATTTGAGTTAACACAACTTATGCTAAGTTATACAATATACAAGTTAGCATCCTGCAGTTTTCATGTGCTGGGGACCTGTACTATACATTTCTATTTGTAATTTGGGGGTACTCAACATTCCAGGGTTCACTATGCTGGCAAGTAGACTATTGGATAAATCAGTTGTGGAAAAGTCATGTTTTTTCTCTTCATCTCTGGCGATCTCTGCCCATTCCTTTCCAGCTCGGTTTCACCACTTGTCAACAAGGAGTTACCTCAACTTGTGAAACATGTGGAGTTTGTCCAACTTCCATATGTTGTTGTTTCTGGTGATGTGGTGTTCCGCAGTAGACTCAAGTTTCCAGGAGGTTTGGCTTGCATTTTTTCTGAGATGCATTGACAGTCTACATGGAAATACAATAACATGAGGATATGGAAACATGTAGGGGAACTGTTTCAACATTCAGTCATCAGGTTTGAGTTATTCAAGAACTAACTGATTTGTTGTTGCATTTCTCAGTTCACTTATTCGTAAACAACAACAACAACAAGCAACACTTGGCTCACATTCTTTTGATTTTTGAGTTTTACCCTATATGTTTTCCTTTAAGCAACCAGAGAAGGTGTGTCTTTAAAATCTGAAGTGATATCAAATTACTCTAAGAATGAGGTCACACATGTTCAGTTCAGTTCAGTTTCTTGGATGGATTTACAGTCAGGTGCACAAGCAGACACACAAATGGTTGAAAAAACAAATGATGGTCAATCTACAAATTGCTGCTTGGAAATAATTTAAATTTCTTATGTTATTCTTTATTTTAGAAACGCCCACTTTCGTTAAAATGGGCATACAGTGGGGCAAAAAAGTATTTAGTCAGCCACCAATTGTGCAAGTTCTCCCACTTAAAAAGATGAGAGGCCTGTAATTTTCATCCTAGGTATAACTCAACTATGAGAGACAGAATGAGAAGAAAAAATCCAGAAAATCACATTGTCTGATTTTTAAAGAATTTATTTGCAAATGATGGTGGAAAATAAGTATTTGGTCACCTACAAACAAACAAGATTTCTGGCTCTCACAGACCTGTAACTTCTTCTTTAAGAGCATACATACATTGGAGAACAAAATGTGAAATTCCATTAACTGTAGGCTACATATTATCCACACAATTGTCAGCAGGGGCAATAACAACTAAAATGTGAACTAACTCAGCCACTGTCAGCGCATTTGATTACTGTTCGGGCTTACTGCCGTGGATGTGCTGCATTCCACTCCAAATAGACGGTCGGCCGTAACCAGAATCCAAAGGTCAGCTGTTTTATGGATTCTCATTTAATTTCCAAGAGTATCTCAGTACTGGGTTATTTCCAATGTCAAAATAAACATATATATATTGAACAAATATAAATAAGAAGTAAGTATATTATAGTATATTCAAGAATGAAAAAATATGCGCATATTTCTATATATATATATATGCACTCATATGCATATATATATATATATATATATGCGTGCATATATGCATATATGTGTGTGTCTGTATATATTTAGAAACTGTTAATTTAGTTTCCATCATTCAATGGAATATTTGTACTTTTTTAATATATACCATCAAACATATATATGTTCATATATAAAATGGCTAACTATACAAAACGAAGTGAGATAACTGTTTATGAATATCTGTTCAACTTTGTGTAAACTTGTGTAACTCATGAAAGATAAATGAGTGTTTCAATAAAACACAAATGTATAGTGCAGTTTTTGTTTTCATTGCAATATATATTTTTTATATGTATCAATATATAGCCATACATGGTCCATGCATATATTGCAATATATTTAAAAATATAGACTACTTTCCCATATGGAAATGTATGATCCAGTATATTGTATTAGGCCTATATTTACCAATATATTACAATATATTTTTGTTTCATAAGGGTATTTACAAATTTTAAGCAGCCATTTGCGAGTGCTTTGTATCTGTTACAAGCAGCCATAGAAAGGGTGCTTTAGAAAATAACAAAACGGTATATAATGTAGGCTACCATAAAAAATGGGTCTGCAGGGGGATTTAAATACATGCAAAATGCAATATTTGAATAAATTCAATGACACATGTTTGCATTTCACTTCTTTCCACAGGGGTAGTTTGTGTGTTTATATATCTTTATCCACTGTGGCATAAAATCGGATTCTATTCAACATAAATGCTGTTAAAAAACGTTACTAAACCATGTTCAAAACACCCTGCAGTTTGATTGCTCTGTGATCGACAGCGCCAGTGCGACACACATCGTTTTCTCGTTCGATTGATGATGCCTCGGTCTTGTTTTCATGGGAAGAAGGTGATGCGCCGGAAATGGGGAGTTCGGTTCATTTTGGAGAATCGGTGAAAATGACTCGTTTTCAGCATTCTTTATTTACCATTCATTCAAGTATTGTATGCCTTTTATCTGCTAATGCACAGGAGGAAGAGTGATAAACTGTCTGTCTAGTGGCTTACATAACAGTTAAAGTTTACAGCCTATGAAACATGGAGCATTTTTTCCCCTTTTATTAATTTTTATGTCAATTTGCACATTTCATGGTGATGCTCTCCCTCTCCCCTTAAAGGTGGGGTAGGCTATGTAATTTATTTCAGAAACACTTTTTGTTATATTCCATGGAATGCTCTTAACATCCCGATAGCAATGAATATATTAAGAGTGATAATTAAAATAAATACATAAAAAAATGTCATCTGTGGAAGCCGTGGCGCTGTAAAAAGCACGACCAATCATCTGAGCCGGCCCGGCTAAAATAACTGGATGGCCTACCTGCCTGTCAGCCTTCATCTGTGCACAAACTTATCTCGTGCCCTCATTGGTCATGTGCGCGTTTGTGTGTGTTGGAGGAGGGGCTCTGTGAGGAAGTCTGAAGGAAGAGGCAGATTTTTTCCAGCTGTGTATTTTCAGATTCTAGTGCACTTGAGCTGGTTTCTCCAAAATTACCTACCCCACCTTTAATAAATCCTAACAGTCATCATCATGTCAACCACAACACAGAGAAATACTGATAGAAATGTGTGTGTAGTTGTTGATACATTGCTGACAGAGGGAACTACATTTGAATACAGATTTAAGAAATATCAGTTTTTGAGCATGTAATAAGCATGTTTTGTCTTGACTATATTACAACTATATTATAATAACCTCATCCCACAATGTCGCTTGGGGCCCCAAGTTGGCCAGGGACAGCCTACCTGTCAGTATAATAATAATACATTATATTTTTATAGGGCTTTTCAAGAACTCAAAATCGCTTTACAATATAAGGGAAGGTTAGGGTGGGGGGTATAGGACTATCAAACTTGATCAACCGGCATGGATTGATGGGGGGTGGGCTATGAGTAGACAAGAGGAGAAGAGATGAGTTTTGAAAAGGGACTGGAATACTGTGAGGGTCTCAGAATAGCAGAGATCTTTGGGACAATATGTTCAAAACTTTTTTTTCAAAATGTAAAAAAAATATCTAAAATTATAAATAGTGAAAAAATCTATATAAAATATTTCAGTGTGAACCAAAATATAATACAAGTGATTTTTCTTAACCAAAATGACAAAATTGGCATACAAATATTTTATATAATAATAGGGTCCTTTTTTTACCCACTTATGGAAGAGTGTAGGTTCCAGTGACTCGTGCATCTAAGGGTTAAGTACACTTTTGAGGTACTTTATACTTTACTACATTTTGGAGGCAATTTTGTACTTTTTACTCCACTACTATTTATTTTACAAATGTTGTTACCTGCTAATTTGCAGGTATGAATTTAAAATACAGAATATAAATCAACCAAAAGAATCATGATTTGTTGTAATGATTATTAGAGGTTAAGCAACACAGCAGTGTATCAAGTAATTTAAATAACCCCCACCTTTACCAAGTGAAGATTGACATTAATGCAATAATAATTATAATATTTTTAAATCTGATGTGGGCCATACCGGAACATTTGTACTTTTTGTACTTGAAGTGTATTGAGATACCAATACTTTTGCACTTTTACTTTACAATTGTGTAGTACTTCTTCCACCTCTGATAAAATTGTAAAACTGGAGTAAGGGAAGCATGAGTGAAGTTGCTTCCCTTTAGTTACGTTGGTTACGTTGGTTACGTAATTTATGTCAGTTACGTTAGCAAGAACCGTTCCTAACTGACGGATCGTTGACGGTTCGCGCATGAAACCCAGCGGCTGTCGTCAACGCTGCTGGAGACCTATGCTGGAGACCCACCGACACTGAGGGGTGAGGAAATATCACTCAATAACGTCTAATAGTCATGTTAATACAGCACTGTAAAGACAAGATAATGCTGTTTGTTGTTGTGTAGTTAAATCTAATGTTGTTAGCTTCGTGGCTAGCTAACGACAATACGGTGACGTCACAGACCGCGGCCTACTAGCCTCTGTGATTGACAGCTTGTCAACTAACAAGGTGGTTTTATGAAGCTCTGTGTGACTGTCATTACCTGTGGTTTTAAAAAGTGTTTGTTTTGAGCTGAAATGGCTTCATAATGGCGTGTGTGTTGACTGTGTTGTGTTAGCATAGAGCAGTTAGCGGTGGTGAGTCAACATCAGCATCCACAGAGAGAGGCTCCTCTTCGGCCTGCTGCTGCGGAGGAGGACCAGCCCCACAAACTGCAACATTACACAGCTATTCCTCCACCATAACATTCCTTTATTAACCTTTCGCTAACGTTAATAGGTGTGTTACATGCATAGGTGTTGAATGCAACATCCAGTCTGATGTATGACAGTCATTTTCAGCTAAATGTGTTATATTTCTGCTCCTTGAATCGGTTGCATGAACACATTTAGCTGAAAATTACATTTCAAGATTCAAGATTCAAGGCTTTTATTGTCATTTGAGCATAGCTACAGTGTAGTTATGACAATGAAAATATTAGGTCACAGGCTCCTCTAACAGTGCAACACAATATAACAGATAAAATAGTGCAAGTAAATACAAATATAATATAAATAGTGTGGAATAGTCTATATAATTAATTGGAAAATTGTATATATAAATTGTAAAGACATGTAAACAACTGTCATATATCTGACTGGGTATTGGATCATATAGCTATGCATGTCATACACCTATTTACGTTGATCTCAATTCAGAGAGCTACATTTGTCACTTTGCACATGAGATGCATTTATTAACCTTGTGCTAACGTAAATAGGTGTATGACACGCATGGTTGTATTTCAGCTAGATTTATTCATGCAACCGATACAAGAAGCAATGATGTTGCACTTGACAGTATAAAATTAATTTTGTAGACACAGTATTTAGTGAACACATCATCTCTTACTTGCAAAATAACAAATGTAGCTCTCTTTCCTTGAGAATATGTGTATGACATGCGTAGGTGTAGCATGCATCACCTAGTCTGATGTATGAACGTTGTTTATAAGTCATTTTCAGCTGAATGTGTTCATGCAACCAATTTGAAATGCCATGATGATGCACTTGACAATATAATATACTTTTGCTGTGTGCAATGCTTAGTGAAAACATGATTTCTTACGTGCAAAATGACTCTCTTTCTCTGAAGGAGGAAGGTGTTGTTTTCAAGACATCCAGAGGTGACTCTTAAGAGCTTAAAATAGAAATTGCATTGTGCTGTTCAAGTGGAACTGAACACTAAAGTAAATACTTGAATGTGTGCCATCAATAGTTGACATTAGAGCTGCAATGAGCTGTTGATCGACAGAAAGTAATCATTTTTTAATCATTCTTGCAAAAATGGCAACGAATGCTGTTATCAGCTCTCACTTCTGCTTTTCTCTGTTTTATGTCACATTATTCTGGATATCTGTGGGCCTTGGACTACAAAAGACTTTTAAGGGAATAACTTAGACTTTGAAAAACTGGGTGCTGTGTTCTGATATTTTAAGGACAAGTTGATTAGTAAAGAAAAAGATTAATTGATAGTTGCATTTTTGTTTTGAGACAGTACATCATTATTGTGTCTCAGGAGTTTTTCTCTTTAGAGTAGGGCTGCATCTTATTCTTCTAATTATTGATTAATAGAATAGAATGGGAGGAATGAACCCCTCTTCAATGGTCACACATGCAGAGCACACAGCACACAGGGAAATGTGTTCTCTGCTTTTAACCCATCCTAGCACCAGGAGTCTAGTACTAGGAGCAGCGCCCAGGGAGCAATGGGAGTGGGGGATGTCTGGTGCCTTGCTCAAGGGCACCACGGCAGGGCAGGAGGTGAACTGGGACCTCTCCAAGTAGCAGTCCACACTCATATTTAGGTCTGTTCGGGGACTTGAACCGGCGACCCTACGGCTCACAGTCCATGCCCCTACTGACTGAGCCACTGCCGGACATTAACCTCTCAATGTCTCTCAAAATGTCATAAAAGTGATTGTTTGAAACCCAAAGACATTTAATTCCTCTCACATTCGACAAAGAAAATCAGTAAATCCTCACAATTGATGGAGGACATTTTGACACACACAGTAGAAAAGCACAGGTGTGTATAAAACAAAGGAATGACAGTTTCCCTCACTTACCTGTTTTAGTTTCAGAGTCCTGGTTTTGTTAGTGCTGTTTCTCTCATTGTCTCCATGTCACACCTTACTGGGACCCGTGTATAGAACAGAGGCATCGTTAAGGTTTATTAGTAGCACCTGTGATTGTCCTGCTATCACACACCAAGCTCTACTGAATGTAAAACACCTAATCAGATGCAGGAACTCGGCAGTGTCTTTTGCATGAGAAGTGAATTAATCATCATTTAAAATAGCTGCTGATCATTTATTTGGCGAATTATCATTTGAACTGTACTACGGAGCATCTGCAGCTCCAACATATGTCTCTGTATGCCACAACCAAGTTCAATTCAAGGCTTTATTGTCATTACATTATTATTAGGGCTGTCAAACGATTACAATTTTTAATCAGATTAATCACAGTTTACAAATTAATCAATCAGATTAATGACCATTCGAATTATGTCCAAAATATGCCATTTCTGTATGTATATTGTTGTGGGAATGGAAAGATAAATGAAGGAAGGCGGATATATCCATTTAACATACAGTATGTTTATTATAACATTGTTCTGTGTGTCAAAATGAAAGACAGCCCACACACCTATCAATCATCAAACCGTGGGGTCTTATTTCATTACGTGTTGATTTCTATCAACACGTAATGTTGTATCGATGTATATAGAGATGCACTACTGCAAAAATGTATTCTCTGTCGGGACTTCCTGCAACAACACCACGCCGTTATCTTGATTCTGATTGGCCAGAAGACATTATCAAAGATGTTCTATTGAGAAGACGATCACTACGTGACAAAAGTTTTCAAAACCGTTTCTAGTCTTCGGTATTTCCAGACAAGTGGCTACTGAAATCAATCTCACTAACTGCTGTCTGTGCAATTTACTCCGCGCGTTGGCGGACTTTATTTTGCTTACTTTAACATCATTGTTCATGGTGGGGCTAAGACATTTCTTGGTATGGCTGTAGCCTACCCCAGCGCTGCCACTGGTGGGATGTACGGGGCGGGCCATTCTGCACATGCGTTAAATGCGTTAAATATTTTAACGCAATTAATTCAAAAAATTAATTACCGCCGTTAACGCGATAATTTTGACAGCATTAATAATTATGTGTACAGTATGTTTGTCAACTTAAGAGAATAAAAGTTCACATTTGTAAGACATTAGTAATGAAGACACTCTTAAAATGTGTTTTCTTCTTAATGTCATAATGTCTCATCTTTTCTCCACTGATATCTCCGGAGCAGAAGGTCACCTGCTACAGAGCAGCGCTTGTTTTCTCACTCTGACTTCTTCTCACGTCTCGCAGTCTGTTCTCAGTTTTCTGTTTATCTCTCCTTCCGGCCACCCACACTTCGTTCTCAAAATGTTGGCCCTCATCAGCTCCGAAGCAAACAGGATTTTAGATTTTAGACTACACAGTTCCTGCCCTTGACAGGTTGTTTTTCTGTCTCCTCTCCAAGAAGATCACAAACACGCCCGAGAATCCTTTTGGCGGCGGGCTCTGCTTAGCTTCATTCCATTTTTGTGATGATAATTTGTTTGAGGAGTCATTGTTTTTAAGCCTCAACTAGTCTCTCTTAATTACAGTTTATCCATGACAGGGCAAATACCAAATAGTTTAGCTGTAATTGGACCACATTGGTTGCACGATGTGGTGACGTACTGTAGCTTGGTTTTCACCGTGTGTCACTGAATACTAGAGCTGTGTACTGAACATAAAAACGTCTCAAGCTAATGAAAGCAGATTTGCTAACGACTGAATCTCTGTTCAGGATAGTCGGAGCCATAACAGAAGTCATGTGCGTCACTTTGTTTGAAAAAGTGGTTGAGACACTACCTTAAGCGCCCCGTAAACAATAAATACATATATACGTACTTTTTTTGACAACTAGTGCAGTTACTATGCTACGCTGCTGGGAGCAACAATAGCTTTCCTGTTCTTTCTTCAATTATTACTAATATTAAAGTTGTCGCAGGTCCACTTGGGTCACCAGAAATACCCCCAGAAAGTGTGAACAGTCCTCCAGATTGAATACGTTCTCTTAATAATAATAATAATAATAATAATAATAATACATGGGATTTTTATGCTCAAAGACGCTCATGTGCAAAAAACTTCCTCAAAGTGTACAATTCTTTGTGCACGCTATTTTCAGAACAGTTTTAAACAAATGATCCGATTGCAAAGTGGTGGGGACAAAACATGCCCATTTCTAAAAGTGGTGGAGGACATATTCCCTGCGTCCCCCCGGTATAAATGACGCCTTTGACAGACGTCACTGTGCCGGCTTGCCTTGTGATTGAATTTGCTGCATAGTTGAGGTTTATGTAGCAGCAGCAGCTGGTCGTGTTGTTTTTGCACACTGCCCACCAAGGCACCCACGAGAAGCTAGGAGGTCCTGGATCAGTGGAGGAAACCTGTGCTCTTGCTCTTGTTCTTTATTAGGATCCCCATTAGCACTAGCATGAGCATCGGCTATTCTTCCTGGGGTCTCCTAGGGAATAATGAAATGAAACATTATAATTATTATACTATACAAACTTAATCAGTGTCAAATTGATAAACAAAAATATTACTGACTCTAAATTATATATAAACAAATGATCTACACTCACTGTCAAAACATACAT
>NC_136904.1:92455608-92485297 GCF_949606895.1 Notothenia rossii | reverse complement strand
GTAGCTTTAAATGCTAATGAGCTGCTGCTGGCCACGCCCCTCTGAGAGATGATTGGTTACAAAGAACTCAATGGTGCTCTAGGAGGAGATTCAGGGGATAGGGGGGGGTTACCTTGGTTGCTGATTGGCTAATGGTTACACAAGACAAAACATCGTCATGACATCATAAAGTGGCCAAAATCTGATCAGCTCGTTTTCAGACAGGTTTTTATAGAAATGGATCAAAAAGAGAGAGAATCTTTGTTCCTGAAACTTTCAGAGTTTCTTTCCACAGAGGGGACACATGTTGATGTAGAAGAGACATGAAGAAGAGGGGACACATGTTGATGTAGAAGAGACATGAAGAAGAGGGGGACACATGTTGATGTAGAAGAGACATGAAGAAGAGGGGACACATGCTGATGTAGAAGAGACATTAAGAAGAGGGGACACATGTTGATGTAGAAGAGACATGAAGAAGAGGGGACACATGTTGATGTAGAAGAGACATGAAGAAGAGGGGACACATGTTGATGTAGAAGAGACATGAAGAAGAGGGGACACATGTTGATGTAGAAGAGACATGAAGAAGAGGGGACACATGTTGATGTAGAACAGACATGAAGAAGAGGGGACACATGTTGATGTAGAAGAGACATGAAGGATAGGGGACACATGTTTATATAAAAGAGACATGAAGGATAGGGGACACATGTTGATGAAGAAGAGACATGAAGGATAGGGGACACATTTTGATTTAGAAGAGACATGGAGAAGAGGGGACACATGTTGATGTAGAAGAGACATGAAGGATAGGGGACACATGTTGATGTAGAAGAGGGGACACATGTTGATGTAGAAGAGACATGAAGAAGAGAGGACACATGTTGATGTAGAAGAGACATGAAGAAGAGGGGACACATGTTGATGTAGAAGAGACATGAAGAAGAGGGGACACATGTTGATTTAGAAGAGACATGAAGAAGAGGGGACACATGTTGATTTAGAAGAGACATGAAGAAGAGGGGACACATGTTGATTTAGAAGAGACATGAAGAAGAGGGGACACATGTTGATTTAGAAGAGACATGAAGAAGAGGGGACACATGTTGATGTGGAAGAGACATGAAGAAGAGGGAACACATGTTGATGTAGAAGAGACATGAAGAAGAGGGGACACATGTTGATGTAGAAGAGACATGAAGAAGAGGGGACACATGTTGATGTAGAAGAGACATGGAGAAGAGGGAACACATGTTGATGTAGAAGAGACATGAAGAAGAGGGGGACACATGTTGATGTAGAAGAGACATGAAGAAGAGGGGACACATGTTGATGTAGAAGAGACATGAAGAAGAGGGGACACATGTTGATGTAGAAGAGACATGAAGAAGAGGGGACACATGTTGATGTAGAAGAGACATGAAGAAGGGGATTTTTCCTAATAGGTGACCTTTAAGGATGGCTGCAAAGAGAATTCAGTGTGTCTCCTTCTTCTTCCCCAGGCCATGTTATCTTTGCCAGGAGGACTGTGTGAGCTTCTCAGGTCGCTCCACGTTCACAGCCTGAAGAACGACGAGGTCCTGCTGCTCAAAGACTCCCGCCGGCTGACGGAGCACAAAGACGCCGGGCCTCACGTACGTCACAGATCTTACGTATTGTGCTCAGTCAGAACCTTTTTAAAGTAAAGTGGAAGTGAGCAGAAAGGCAGGGAAGTGAAGGGGAGACAATAAAGGGAAGTGAGAATGAGATCATGTGCTCAAGTTGTATTTGCTTTAAATCAGAAACAAGTTTATTGCCAAGTAGTTGAACACATACAAGGAAGGTGGAATTGGTGCATACATAAACACTTTTTAAAGAAATGTACCATCAAATAAAAGCAATGTTTACATTACATTACATTTAGCTGACGCTTTTATCCAAAGCGACTTACAATAAGTGCCTTCGACCAAGAAGATACAAACTTGAAGAAAATAAAATCATATAAGTACATCAGGTTTGAGCCAAAACATTTTAAGTTCATTTTAGTTAGTATATAAGTTCTTAGTTAGTATACGAGTGCTTAGTTAGTATTTTAGTGCTTAGTTAGTATACGAGTGCTTAGTTAGTATACAAGTGCTTAGTTAGTATACAAGTGCTTAGTTAGTATACGAGTGCTTAGTTAGTATGTTAGTGCTTAGTTAGTATACGAGTGCTTAGTTAGTATACGAGTGCTTAGTTAGTATACGACTGCTTAGTTAGTATACGAGTGCTTAGTTAGTATACGAGTGCTTAGTTAGTACCGTATATGAGTGCTTAGTTAGTATACAAGTGCTTAGTTAGTATATGAGTGCTTAGTTAGTATACGAGTGCTTAGTTAGTATACGAGTGCTTAGTTAGTATACGAGTGCTTAGTTAGTACCGTATATGAGTGCTTAGTTAGTATACAAGTGCTTAGTTAGTATATGAGTGCTTAGTTAGTATACGAGTGCTTAGTTAGTATACAAGTGCTTAGTTAGTATACGAGTGCTTAGTTAGTATATGAGTGCTTAGTTAGTATATGAGTGCTTAGTTAGTATATGAGTGCTTAGTTAGTATATGAGTGCTTAGTTAGTATATAAGTGCTTAGTTAGTATAGGAGTGCTTAGTTAGTATACGAGTGCTTAGTTAGTATACGAGTGCTTAATTAGTATACGAGTGCTTAGTTAGTATACGAGTGCTTAGTTAGTATGTTAGTGCTTAGTTAGTATACGAGTGCTTAGTTAGTATATGAGTGCTTAGTTAGTATACGAGTGCTTAGTTAGTACTGTATATGAGTGCTTAGTTAGTATACGAGTGCTTAGTTAGTATACGAGTGCTTAGTTAGTATACGACTGCTTAGTTAGTATACGAGTGCTTAGTTAGTATACGAGTGCTTAGTTAGTATACAAGTGCTACAAGTGCTTAGTTAGTATATGAGTGCTACAAGTGCTTAGTTAGTATACGAGTGCTTAGTTAGTATACGAGTGCTTAGTTAGTATACGAGTGCTTAGTTAGTATACAAGTGCTTAGTTAGTATACGAGTGCTTAGTTAGTATACGAGTGCTTAGTTAGTATACAAGTGCTTAGTTAGTATACAAGTGCTACAAGTGCTTAGTTAGTATACGAGTGCTTAGTTAGTATACGAGTGCTTAGTTAGTATACGAGTGCTTAGTTAGTATATAAGGGCTTAGTTAGTATATAAGGGCTTAGTTAGTATACAAGTGCTACAAGTGCTTAGTTAGTATACGAGTGCTTAGTTAGTATACGAGTGCTTAGTTAGTATACAAGTGCTACAAGTGCTTAGTTAGTATACGAGTGCTTAGTTAGTATACGAGTGCTTAGTTAGTATACAAGTGCTTAGTTAGTATACGAGTGCTTAGTTAGTATACGAGTGCTTAGTTAGTATACAAGTGCTACAAGTGCTTAGTTAGTATACGAGTGCTTAGTTAGTATACGAGTGCTTAGTTAGTATACGAGTGCTTAGTTAGTATATAAGGGCTTAGTTAGTATAAGTGCTTTTTTTTTTACATGGAATATGGATTAAATAGAGATATACCCGTACAATACAATATAATTAAAGAAATATATATATGGGCAGTTACAATGTGCAAAATGGTGAAGGTTGCGCAGGACTGACAGTATTAAAATGAAAAAGATAATCTAACCCTTAGACAAAACCTTGGGTAACAATATATATGCCAATACCAATAAAGCTATTATAACAAGTTAAAAGTATGCACATTTGATTACTTTATTGACAGATTTCTGACCATCTTGTCAGATTTCTCACATTTTAAGTTTGACAATTATTTCGTAATTTTTTGTAGCTTTTGAAATGTCACATATTTGTTCCTAAAAAGCTTGACTCAACGGTTTCCTAATCTTATGGCTTTGTCTGCCTCCTCATGGAAGCAGACCAAGTCTTTTTTCACGCTGTTGAAGAAGTGCAGGTTGGACGGACAGACACAGATGTTGTTTTTTCAGCCCACGATCGCACTCTTTTGCTTCCTTGGTCCTGTGATCTGCCCGTCCTGTTTGGGTACACTCTGCCCTGCTGCTCACTCTGTGGTTTTGAGGGGCATTTCCGACAGTGAGACCTCCCACCTATCTGCAGCACAGAGTGATTCTGCACATGCTACAGATCAAATCTCAATCAGACATAGTGTTCAGACATAACAATACAAAAGATCTTTCACACTATCAGCAGATTGTGGAGTTTAGAGATTCCATCTGCTTGTTGGTTACAAATAATGTCATTTTAATCTAAATGAGCGGAATACACCAGGCCTAACTGAGTTTTTCTCTCTTTCCCTCCCTTTCCTTTTCTCTTTCTCCCACATTCTGCTGCCTTTAGTGCTGGTTAAAGACTGTGTGTGTGCTGAGACATAATCCCAGCACTAGCTTCTACCCTCAGGCCAGCGTAGCTTCTCTGGCCGGTTTGCTAGGATGCTACATGGCAGGCGTTCGCTATGCGTTGGAGATCCAGGCTCTTCAGAGGGGCTCAGCTGAGTCCTGCCAGGCTGAGGAAGATGACACTAACCAGTCGGTCTCATCAATCGAGGATGACTTTGTCACAGCCCTGGAGCATCTGGAGGAGGATGACACAGGACACAATCCCTGTACGTTTAACATCTAATGCTTAGCGGCATGTCGTAGCCTGTGGTCTCTTAAGTAGAACGTCTTGTGATCCAATCAACTGAATATAGATACTCCTGCTAAAACAAAAAATGGAGATCTGATTTAAAACCCCAATCTGTTTTTTATACCATTATGAATCACATGTGTTTCAGTGGCCAGCATTTGTCAGTTCTTATATATGGCACAACTAGTTTGGATGTTCCTCTCTTTTATATAATCAAGGCACAATGGATAAACAGCTTTTCTTTGCTTTTATGGATAAATATTCCTCATCTTGAATCCCCTCTTTGTATGTAACGTATATAACCAGTTTCTTTCCCTTTCCATCTCCACAGCTGCAGGCCCCTATCGCCATTTGAAAAAGCGTGACATGGCATCACAGACAATCCCAGCTCACAGAAGAAAAAAGGAATTAGCAGGCTCCCGTATCATCATATGCTCATCGTCGAAGAGAAATGCAGCCAAACAGAGTCCTGGTCCGGATGTCTCTGTCACAGTGCAGAGGTCATCGGGCCTTGAATCCCAGTGGACGTACTGCAGCCCCGGGGCTCGTGTGCCCTCCCCTGTGATCCATGTCAGTGAATCTGAAGACTCTGACGGCTCAAGCCCCAGCCCAATCATATTCCTAGATGAAGTGGGCTATCAGAAGAGCATGCGGGCCAAACTGGACATCCCCCAGGTGCCAGGGGGTCCCAGAGAGCGCGTTGAAGACTCGGACTCTGAAGTCAGTGAGTTCTTTGACAGCTTTGACCAGTTTGATGACCTGGATGAGTTGAGCTCAGATAACTGCACTCTCGCACTGCCTCTGGATGCGATCAGTGCCTCGACGTCACAGAGCAGTGGGTCACTATCCAAATATGTGTCCAGGGGTTGCTCAACCAAGGGAATGAACCCTCACCGATTTGACCACCCAACTCTCCCAGCCAATGTGAAAAAACCCACTCCTCTGAAACCAGGCTCGCCCTACTCGCTTCACTCTGAGGTGCCTGACTCCCCTCGACCAATGCAGACCCCATCGGACGAGAACGGTGGCCCACTCTTCAGTCCTGTCAGCTCCTCAGCCTTCAGCCCCTTGGTTGACTCTAGTGGACCTCTTGAGTACTTCTGGAAGGCAGAAGAAGATGGACAGGACATCTTAGAGCTACGTAAACCCCAGGATGTCTGCTCTCTGTATAAAACCTACTCAGACTTTGCTAGCAGTCTTTCCAAAGAGATTCTGGGATCTGTGTGTGGCTACCAGTCTGCCGTTGACATCAGTGACAACAAGAATCTCAGCTGTGTCTGCCACAAGGAATTTGAGAACCCTTCAGGATACCTGATGAAGCTCTCAGAAATACAAGAGACGGTAACAGTGGGCGCTCTGCAGAAGAAGTCCCAGTCTCTGAAGGACGGCATTCAGAGGTTTGCCACTGACCTGGTGGAGATGAGCTTGGGCAGCGCGTTGCGAGACCTCCAAAAAGGTGTATCCTCCTGTACCACCACCTTGTGTCACCTGGCTGCCAGGCTCACCTCCTCAGTGTTCCAGATGGCTTTCCAGGAGATCGGTATGCGCCACGCCTACGTGTTGAAAAAAAGGGCAATCAATGGATTGGCTGGCTTCCTGGTTGGAGAGGCTGTATCCGGGGCGCTGAAAGACTTCCTGACAGTGAAGAAGCAGATTTTCCACAGCACAGTGTCACAGTTCGCTGCTGAACTGGCTGAAGAGCTGGTGTTTGAAGGCATTATGGAAGTGTGTCAGTTCTCCCACCCCTCAACCCCTCGCACCCCTAGTGATTGGTCCTTTGGCCAAGGGTATGAGGAGGAGGAGGAGGAAGAGGAGGAGGAGGTGGTTTGCTCTTATGCTTCTGACTTGTCTGAGTCTGTTATCCAAGAGGCCTTCATAGAGCTTTCTCAGGCTGATGTGTCCTTCACTAGCCAAGCAGCTATAAGTGTGTCTCTGGACAACATCTGTTATGTCAGTTCAGAGACCACTGGCGCCCAAACCTGCAGTACCTTTGCTAACCAGCAGGTTCTTAGTTCTAGCTCTGCTGCAGCTGCCCCAGGACCCTCTGGAGAAGATGCTTCCTGTACGGTGAAGAAAGCCCTGTTCACTGTATCAGGCATGGCCAGCTGTATTCCTGTGCCCAAAGCAGGCCAAGCCCTCACACACATCCATGATTCTGAGGAGACCTGTCAGTATGAGTCTAGCTTGTCAGATATCCAACAAAACAGCCCCAAAAGACTAAATGTGTCTGCCACTGACACACAAACTCACCTTCACAGTCATGGAACTCAGACCCCAACGCCTGGAGAAGACCACTCTCATGGAAAGTCCTCTTTCCAAAACTTCTCTGGCAACATGGTGGATATGATAGTAACTGAAGCGTGTGAGCTAATAACTGCTTCTAAGGTGAAGAAGAGTTTCGGTGACTGTGCTGAATTCTTTACAAAGACTATCGGCAGCAGAAGGGATTCTTCTTCTCAGCAGGAAACTGAAAATGATGAGGCTCCAGATTCCCCTTCAAAGCAGGGCGCTTGCTTCAGATATGTCTGTAGAGATCCTGGATATGTTAGAAACATCATCCCTGTTGAGCAAGCAACACCCCCAAGCATTCCTCACATTTCCTTCCAGACAAGCCAAAATAGAGCCAGCTGTGAGTTAGACGGCAAGAACAAAGGTGTGGCTGAAACACATCCTGTGATGATGCATACCCTTGATGTACCGGGCACCGAGATGGGTGGACAAAGGAGGACATCTGTTCCGGGGGATGACTCGGCTCAAAGCTCTGGACAAAAGTCTGGCGGGACTCCCGGCCCTCCTCCTTCTACCCCTCAGCAGCCCAGCGAGGTGTCCAAAGAGAAACAGATTAAACAGTTCTCAAAGAAGCTGAAAAGCAAGCTAGCCAAGGAATTTTCCCCCGCTACCCCACCTCCCACTCCTCACTATCAGCCTGAGCCTGGCCCAGGGCCAAAAGACATCTCCCCCGAGGCAGACAAGGCTGAATTCATGCTTAAGTTGATGAGGTCTCTCTCTGAGGAGGCAGATGGCAATGAGGATGAAGAGGTTGAAGAATTGGCAGAAGAGGGTGGAGTCGATGGCACCAACAAATGTCCAGAGACAGGAAGTGGTCGACGGGATTCAAACCAGATGTCCGCTCGCAGAATGTCCCACAAGGAAGCTTTACATTATGCCGAGCGGTTGGCTTGCCATATAGTCTCAATGGCAACAGAGATGGACACTCTGGGAGTAGCGGAAGAAGAAGGAGAGATGAGCAAAGGCAGTGGAAGAAGGAGAGACAGTGTGGCTCAGTTCTCAGAGCAAACCCTAAACACCTTGTGGGTTTATGCCGGGGAGGTGGCCGGAGAAGTCATCAATGACGTGAAGAGGATGGTGAGCTCGGCACAGCAATGTCCATATCACAAAGACCTCGGAAGAAGGAGCTTTGAGAGATCTAGCTCTGAATCTTGGCATCACCAGTCTCCTCCTGGGGCAGAGCAGAGCAAAGACTGGAGGGTAGGGCGGCTGGCTGAGCAGTGGTCTAATGACCTGATAGCCTCGGTCTTCCGGTCTCCTCCCTCCACTTCAAGCACGATGTCAAGCTCCAGCTCTGGCCTGTCCTCTGAGTATCCGAGCTGTGAGAGTGTGACGGACGAATACGCTGGCTACCTCATTAGGGTTCTGAAAAAGGAGGGAGGCAACAGGGAGTTAGTGCTGGACCAGTATGCGAGTCGTTTGGCCTACCGCTCCATAAAACTGGGCTTGGCTCATGCCAGTCGCAAGATTAAGAAGAGATCCTCCAGCACCCGGCTTCACTCTTCCAGGTCGCTGCCCGATGAATGGAAAGTGTCTGGAAGTGAGGCCTCGACACCCAAGAACAGAGATGAGTCGGTGGTTAGTCCCTCAAGTGACGCAGCTCAGTGTTGTTGCAGTGACTCTGAAGAGCAGAGCCAAAGGGAGTACATGGATCTGCTCAACTTTGCAGAGTCGTTAGCGTACAACATCACCTGCGATGTGACCCGCAAGCTGCATCTTTCCTCTGCACGACTTCCCAAGTCTCTCACTGACTCCTGTCTTTATAAGAAGTCCAAACTTGAAGACATGGCAGAGAACCTCATCAGGAACTCCTTCTCCTGCCCCCTGTTGTCCAATGAGGCGAAGAGCAAGCAGTACCACAGTACAGGAAGCCTGTATGACGGTGGCTACAGGGGTCAGGCGATGCAGGTTATTGAGCATTATGCCAGGAAAATAGTTGATGACACTCTGAAGATGAGCATGGCTTCAGTTGGACAGTCATCCCGGGAGCACCAGAGAAACCAAGGCCACGAGAGACACTCTCACACCCAGAGGTTGTCTGAGGGCCAATCGCTGGGCCATGCTCTTGGGGAGAGGACATGCCGTTATTGTCAGGTCCAGGAGTGCCCATACTGCACCAAACCTAGCAGGCACCACCACCAGCCTGTACTTCAGAGGAGGAGAAGAAGGGAAGACGGTCAGGCAAGAGCTGAGCGTCTCCCCAGCCTGGAGATTCCCAAGATCCACATCGACCTGGACCACAGGGCAATGTTTGCAGAGGAGATGGTGTCGATGGCAATGGAGACGGCTAAACGTGAGCTGAGCAACACCAGCCTGAACGCAGACAGCGGCATCGGGCATGATGGAGCCAGCTATGCTGAGAGTCTCACTGCTGAGATCATGACGTCGGCCATATCCAACATCTGCCTGCCCGGCAACATCAGGTAACCAACCGTGATTCAGTCTAGTGGTTCTCTTTGATGTTTTTTCATTTCAATAGGTTTTCGTTTGATGGCTAGAGCAACAAATACCTAGTATAGCTTTTAAGGAGCTTTGTTAAGTTGACTTTTGCCTATATATACGCAACGTGATTCTTATCGACTTCAAATTTAAGGGGTTTTTTTCTTAGCCGTTTTCTTCACCCTTCCAACAAGTTTCATCAAAATCGGGTTAGTGGTTTTTCCTTAAAACTCCTTAAATACTACGCTTTAAAGATGCTTCTAGATGTTTAGTATGTTTTATATGTTTTTCATATTTATATGTTACCTTACTTTACCTATAGGTGCTTTCACACCAAGTACTTTGCCGTACTTAGTTCATCAGATCGCGTTCAGACCGGAATAAGTCCCTGTGGGAGGATTAGGCAAATGAAGCCGCTGACGTCACTTCTTCTTCTTTGGGTTTACTGGCAGGCCGCAAACCACTCCACCGCTCCCATGTTTTTTTTGTGTTACCATAAGTTAGTCTCTCTCTGTTGGTGCGCTGGACTAATGCTAATAATGCTAATGCCAGCAAATAAAATGGCGGCTTCACAAAACATTTCCGAGTTTTACGGGGCGTGGTTTGCAATTCCGTTTTTGTTTTTAAAAGCTTTTTGTCTTCTTTCATTTTTTGGTGTACAATTCCCATGTTTTTAAAAGCTGTTCCTCTTCTTCCATCCCTCTGTGTGTTTAGCTTCCCCTGTAGGGAAGTTGCTGAGTCGTCCGTGTCCCAGCAGCTGAGTGTGGGAGACGACAGTCTGGGCAGCTGGTCTAACCTGAGCTTTGAAGATGAGCATCAGGACGATAACAGCAGCTTCCTGCACCTCAGCGACAGGTAGACAACCACTACCTTTCTCATACATAACATATCAAACACCCAGTTTACTGCTGGGTACCTGTTGCAGATTTACATTAATACCCTTAATCTATTCAAAAAAATATATATATTAGTGTTTGGATCTGGCCAATGTTGTAGTATATGTATTAACACACATCTGGTTTTACTATTGCTGTGATATTATGAATAATAATAATAATCTTTATTTGTATAGCACCTTTCATACAATAAGTGCAGTTCAAGGTGCTTCACATAGACATTTCACAGAAAATTGACATCACACAGAATACAGTTACCAGTTAAAAACAAACTAAAAATAGCATAGAGTACATTTAGTAGGATAAATGCAAATCTGCACACAATCAGATGACATGTTAAAATGCACCGCAGTGCATTGAGAAAGTGCAGGAGTTTGCTTCCTAAAAGGCTCAATTGTACAAATGTGTTTTGATTTTTTTTTTTAAGGACTTCCACCGAATACTTACTTTATATCATGAGGTGGCTATCTACTGCTAGTGGCTTGCTAGCTCTTCCAGTCTTTCCTTATTCTGCTTTTTTAGGTGACGATAAACTATGTTTGTGCTGATAAGTAAGCATATTTAAAAACACAGATTCTTTTTTAGTGTTACTAAAAAATGTTACTGGCCATCTTTACATTTTATACCAGTAGCAGCAGTATTAAAACCCCTGCTGTTTTGTCTCTCCCAGAGTTTCCCAGCAAGTATGCAGCGATAATTTCTTTGATATGATGACAGCTGCTGCTGCTTTAATCTCACAGGAGATAGAGTTGCTTTTCCTAACAGCGTGGCAACAACAGGTGGCACATTATTCCATCTCTCTCCCACATACTGTATGTGCCCGCTGTGTTTGAACAATCTAGTCATCAGCTCTTAAAAATATTTCAAAGATAAGATACAGAAAGATAAGATAATCTAGGATATCAGGGAATATACATTTTCTATGTTTTTAAATTGACAAACTTTTACACAACTCATGCAGTATAAACCAACTCTCATGTATCCAGTAGTATGTCCACTACCCCCCAAATGTATGCATTTCTTTAATAAACCCTTGCTATTTAAAAAACGTCGGCATTAAAGGTAGGGTGGGTAAGAATGGAGAAACCAGCTCGAGTGCGCTAGAATTTGAAAGTACACAACCAAAAAAAATCTGCCACTTCCTTCAGACTTCCTTCCAGAGCCCCTCCTCCAACACACACGAACGCACACATGACCAATGAGGGCACGAGATAAGTTTGTGCACAGATGGAAGGCTGACAGGCAGGTAGGCCATCCAGTTACTTTAGCCGGGCCGGCTCAGATGATTGGTCGTGCTTTTTACAGCTCCACGGCTTCCAGAGATGACATTAGTTTATGTATTTATTGTCAAAGCATTTAATGTATTCATTGCTATCGGGATGTTAAGAGCATTCCATGGAATATAACTAGGGCTGTCATTCGATTAAAATATTTAATCGCGATTAATCGGATGATGTCCATAGTTAATCGCAATTTTTTTGTCTGTTCTAAATTGACCTTAGAGGAATATTTTCAAGTTTTTAATACTCTTATCAACATATGAGTGGACAAATATGCTTTATGCAAATGTTTGTCTATTATCATTGGAACAATGACAAATATTCTCCTGAATATTTTCAATACAACAAACTGGAACCTCTCTCTCTCTCTTACACTCTCTCCCAACCCGGTGTACTTCTCTGCACTGAGCCCGTTGCTCAAACAGACAAGCCTGTTTACAGTTGTCGGCGAAATGCCGCTCCTCTGTCTTCATAACAGTCAAAGCATGAGACTGAAGTTCCCACTGTGGGTCAAAATAATGCGCTGTGATGTGCCGTCGACACGTTGGATGCGATCCGAATGATCTAACGCAGCCCCTCGTCCTCCACAATGTTAAGCTGTAGCCCCCATTTAGCTATCGCTGCTGTTGTCCAGGCGTCTCCACGGCAAACTTTCAAGCGTGGTCTGCCGCAAGCGAGCGGCAGGAGCGGGGCTGTCAGCATCAGCTGTGTGCATGGCTTGCTGTTTAAAACAACTTTTTTTGTATCCATATCTCTCGCTAGAATCTCCCACCATCCAACTAACAGCAACAACGTCAAGCCTTTGGGCTCCGAAACTACCGGGCGGGCCGAGGACAAATACACATGGGTTAATCGCACGTTCAAATAATTAGTGGCCTTAAAAAATAATTGCGTTAACTTGACAGCCCTAAATATAACAAAGTGTTTCTGAAGTGAATTACCTACCCCACCTTTAGCAGTATTCAAGGTAACACAGGGTGAGTAAATGATACACAAAGAGTCATTTTGGAGGTGAAGTATTCCTTTAAAAAAACGTGGTTATTACTTGTGAATCTGTGCTGTCCATTTCCTCAGACCCAGAAGAGTAGAGGAACATTTGGTATCGCTAGTGTCAGACATTGTTTAGCAGGAGTCTCCTGTGGTTGCAGCGCGAGGCTTCCCAAGGTCAGCGCAGGGCACAGTGTATTGTTTGGGATTCTCATTTAGACCTCACTGCCAAAACGCAATTTTGAAACACACCACAGGGATAAGCACCAAGTAGTAGTTGTGACAGAACCGGCCCTTCTGTTCTTGGATGGACATCAGTGCTATATTTGTGTATGTATGTAAAAAAGAAAGAGAGTGAGTGAGTTTCGGCGCTCTAAGGTCTGCTGCCTCTGGGAACATAGCGGTTGAGATTTCTGGCAGAAGTGGATATCTCCATGGATGCAAAACTGACAACATTTGCATTTCTTTCCCAGGAAACACAATGTGTTAGCTTGTAGTTATTTTGCCATCAGGGCCAAGTCAATGAACCAAAATATTTTCGAAAGGTGTGTCTTTGAGGGCTCTTTTCACTTCGGGCGGTGATTCAAAAGGATCAAAGTCATCCTTTGTCTCTCTTCAAATTCCCACTGCAACCAAAACACAATCCCACTGAAACTCGGGCAGATTAAATAACGGGAAGATGAAACAAAAACACCTTGAAGGGTTTATTAAGACACTGATGATGGACTAAATGAATCAGCTCTCACCATGTGTCAGTCCCTCTCCCCGCAGAGAGAAAGCTATGTGAGGTCATGCAGATTAATAGAGCTATTTATAGGTATCAGAAATGTACCGTGAGCGCTGCAGGCCGCAGTGTGCAGGTTCCAGCCAGCAGGCTAATCATTGGCTAATTGCAGAGTGTGCGTTGTTGTGCTTTTGTTGTCAGCTGGTTGTCTTGGTGGAACCCGCAGGATCTACCGGATTATGTAAAGACAAGAATGCCATGATCTCACGGTTTGAGCCTTTAAGCAACAAATGGTTTCCATCAACATTTACAGAGGATTCAGTGACGGTGGAAAAACCTGCATCATTTGGAGAATCCTTTCTTTGATTTAAAGGGACACCATCTCAAATATTTCCTCTTACCTGTAGCGTCCATTATTAATATAACATATAGTGCCGTAGTTGCCCAGTGTTGGTGATTGTGTCCGTAAAGATGTCGACCTTTTCTTGAATATAATTCCCAACAATCCTGACTGATATCATGAAATCTAGAAAAATATATTAATTTTTTTCTAAGTGTATGTTTCAGCGCTTTTTGTGCCATTTATTTCCATTACATTGGAGAGGAGACAAAGCTCTCTATGCCCAATGTCTGCAACACTTCTCTCACCTAGACGTTGCAGATTGATTAAAGGTTACAGGAACAATACCACATTAGATAAGATTACCTTTTATTGTCATTGCACTGACTACAAGAACTGGGACAATGAAATGCAGTTAGCATCTAATCTAATTGCCGTGTCATTTAGATATGACAGATATAAAAAGCTCAAGTATATCAACTGTATTAAAAGATACAAACACTAGCATTGGTATACATGTTGAATACACCATAAAGATAGAACAGTATAATATAGACAGTCGTATAAATATGGATACGATATTGAGCAGTTTAAAACACTTTGTATATACTGTACACCCTGTATTCTATTCTATAGTGGTGCATAACTGCCCTTCTCTCTCCAGCAGCAATGGGAACAGCAGCAGTTGGAGCAGTCTGGGTCTGGAGGGGGAGGCGTGTGAGGAGCGCATGTCCTTCTCACCTTCTGACAGGTTGGTCAAACACCCGTTACACATGGGGGGGTCAGAAAGAAAACTGTCCAGTCATTGAGTTTACTATGAAGCCAAAAAGAAAGCATGTCAAACATCCAGCAGTGGAAAATCTCAGCAGGAAATTGGAGACAGGGAATTGCTTCATCGTATATTTCATTTGGATTTATACTTCGTCTCGTACTAGGAACCACCAGTCCCGTGCATGACCACACAAAGCTCCAAACATATGCTTGTTGATGTCTGTGTGTGATGTATTGCTCAAGATGTGCTGTTTCTGCACTGCTTGCATGTGATGTTGTTGCTTATTAGGACCATTTATGATATGGTTATATGTCAGGGGTCTTTCCCTAAATGCATGTATGCTATTGGACAGTTTAAACCTACTAATAGATTGTAATTTTATTTGTGTAGGTGCAAATTCATGAAAAACCCTTGAGATTGAATTCAGCATTAACACAGTGAATCTGTACTGCAAGCCATTTATAAACATGCCGTTGTTTTTCAGAATGGTGGATGTGTTTTTGCATGTTTAGCAGTGCAGGAATATCAATCACCATGATCATCAACATGTGCTTGTAGGAAGCCGCAATAGCATCAGAGTTTGAGACTCCTACCACTGAACAGCAATCATTTCAATGCAAAACCCTGCCACATTTTTTTATTTTTTAAACAACTTCCATGTTTTTCTGGGTTTCATTTACCATCAACGACAGGGTGTCCGCGGGGTCTTAAAAAGTATTAAAAGTTGATAAATAAATTTAGCGAAAATTAAGTCTATTGAAAAGTATTAAACAGCATTTTCCAAGGTATTACATTTTGTAGCTTGTTTTCAATAAGTATATAAATGGTCCAAAGAGGTTGTATTCTACAGTCTGCCTGCATGTAATCATTGCGTAGGTGTGTAGTGTGAATCTGTGTACTTTATTTATGGCATCCCGTTGGATTTGACGTGATCTGAACAGGACATCGCACGCTCACTGCTTGATAGCGCGCGGAGGTCCGTTTACGCCGGTTGCTAAGCAACATCGTTATGGGGAAATGCCAGTCTGCGTCCAAATGGTTGGAAGATAAGGAGGAAGGACAAATAATACTGTATATAGTCAATGTGAGGTAAAGTGTGTCGCCAAGGTAACCGGTTAAAACTCGAAGTGGCGATGAGGTCTTAAAATGTATGGAAAGGGTCTTAAAAAAGGTCTTAAAAGGTTTTACATTTGACTTCAGGATTCCTGCATATACCCTGAACGAGCTTCCCGCAGACATCTGAAGGCAACAACAAGACTATCAGTGCCTTACATGCATGATCAGTGATGAATATTGGACAAAATATGTATGGTGATGTTCTAACATCAATTGAAACCAGTGGCAAATCTGCTACAGATTTTCAGAATCTTAAAAGATTTAAACTTGCAAAACAATGATTGCATTTATTTTAGTTTCAACCCTTAACTGACAATGGGTAAAAAATGCCAAAAATGCCAATCCACATCTCTGTTAAGCCTGGACTTTTTTTTTTGCCTGTACCTTGGCGTCTAAATCGCAACCGGTCCCTCAACAAAAAAGCTATAGGAGTTTTTTCAACTGGATTTTGGATTATTTCAGAAAATAGGTCCAGCAGGATGGTACGGCACGGTCACATGACTTCACGTCACCACCGCTAAGCTAAAGGCGGCTAATGTTGGGCTATAAAGGAACTACAGCACGGTCACATGACTTCACGTCACCACCGCTAAGCTAAAGAAGGCTAATGTTGGGCTATAAAGGAACTACAGCACGGTCACATGACTTCACGTCACCACCGCTAAGCTAAAGAAGGCTAATGTTGGGCTATAAAGGAACTACAGCACGGTCACATGACTTCACGTCACCACCGCTAAGCTAAAGGAGGCTAACGTTAGGCTATAAAGGAACTACAGCACGGTCACATGACTTCACGCCACCACCGCTAAGCTAAAGGAGGCTAACGTTAGGCTATAAAGGAACTACAGCACGGTCACATGACTTCACGCCACCACCGCTAAGCTAAAGGAGGCTAACGTTAGGCTATAAAGGAACTACAGCACGGTCACATGACTTCACGCCACCACCGCTAAGCTAAAGGTGGCTAATGTTGGGCTATAAAGGAACTACAGCACGGTCACATGACTTCACGCCACCACCGCTAAGCTAAAGGTGGCTAATGTTGGGCTATAAAGGAACTACAGCACGGTCACATGACTTCACGTCACCACCGCTAAGCTAAAGGTGGCTAATGTTGGGCTATAAAGGAACTACAGCACGGTCACATGACTTCACGTCACCACCGCTCAGCTAAAGGAGGCTAATGTTGGGCTATAAAGGAACTACAGCACGGTCACATGACTTCACGTCACCACCGCTAAGCTAAAGGTGGCTAATGTTGGGCTATAAAGGAACTACAGCACGGTCACATGACTTCACGTCACCACCGCTAAGCGAAAGGAGGCTAATGTTGGGCTATAAAGGAACTACAGCACGGTCACATGACTTCACGTCACCACCGCTAAGCGAAAGGAGGCTAATGTTGGGCTATAAAGGAACTACAGCACGGTCACATGACTTCACGCCACCACCGCTAAGCTAAAGGCGGCTAATGTTCATCGTTATGCCGTTCTGTAGTCTCATTTAGAAACCACAAGAGACATCATTTAGGTATTTGGATAACAGTCAAAATTAGTGCCTTTCAGTATGTGGCAAAATGTGCTACTTTTTGCCAATTGCAGCAAATACACTGCTGGGTTCCTGCTCTTCATGCACTGCCATTAATACAAAAAATGAAGTAACATTGGTCTTGTTTTGGTGATTGTTGCTGCCCTGCAGTCTTAGTTCTTAGTCCTCCTCACTTCTTCTTCTGTTTTGACAATGTCATTACTTCTTCATTATCCTCTTCATAAAGACAGTGAAAGCCTTCTCAGAGAGTGATATACTTATGATATCATATTGAACAGAGTCTAAGTGTCTGTAGCCGCGGGTGTGTCAACAACAGGGTGATTAACATTCTTATGAAGCAGAGAAATGACTGTTTACCTGTTGGCACGTCACACAGCGAATAGTTGAACTATTGACAGAATGGATACAGGGTAGATTTCAGAATGTAGAAAATAAACATTCGCACTGATTGATATGTACTCTTAGTCACCGGGTCTTAACTGACAAAAGACATTAAAGCAGGAAAGTACATTTACAGGAATATAAAGAAAGCATTGATGGGAAATATGCAGGTTTCTTTTGTTTGCAGTGCATGTGGCTTTTGATATGCTCATACCAAAGGCTGTTAGCTCACGAAGCTCCCGGACATTTCTCCCCTCTCTCTAACCCAGGGGTGTCAAACTCAAGGCCCGGGGGCCAAATCCGGCCCGCGACTTCATTTAATGTGGCCCGCTAGAGCTTTCAAAGAATATAATACGTTTATTATATGGTTACATGCCACTTTACAGAAGCAGGTTGCCCATAAACTACATGTCCCACAATGCATCTCGTTTTGTGAGATGCATACTGAAGAGACTTGCAATTATTTGCCCTGGACTTCTGCTTTCAAATGTAGTTAGTTATTACCCTATCCGATAATAATCAATTCAGAGGCAATAATGTAATATAATACATTATTTTATATATATATGTATTTTTATATAGTCTTAAAGTTACGACCGGCCCTTTGAGTGCAACCATAATGCTAATGTGGCCCGCGATGAAATTGAGTTTGACACCCGTGCTCTAACTTGTGTGACATTTCTCATCCAACAGTGACAACACAGAGGACAAGGAGACGGAGGTCAAAGAGGAATCCAGCGGTAAGGATGTTTCACATACTGTACATGAACCCTAATGTGTGTGACCCATGGTGTGACCTTACAAAATCTTGGATCTTTTTTTATGTCCCTTTCGGCCTTTAGGTACCTTATTATTGAGATTTGATTTGGCATTTGGCTTCTTATTGTGTAAGAACGTCCATGAATTTAACTCTGTTGTTCCTCCGGGCAATGAAAAGTAACAAAAGAGGATTTATTCGTCTCGAATTGTTCCTAAATTGAGTGGATATTAGGGATCGACCGATATGGCTTTTTCAAGACCGATACCGATACCGATTATTAGTAATCAAGGAAACCGATATTTGGAACCGATATACATTTGCAGTAAAATCAGAAAACCTTGGTGTCAAAATGTAGAATAACACAACCTCTTTGAAATGCCAGGCCGATAATCAGTCGACCCCTAGTGGACATGTAGTCGACATTAAATAGTGCGTAAGGAATTTACCTGCCATGCCATAACAGGAAATATTTTGTAATGTTTCTACGCTACGATTCATTTGATTTTCTGCACATGAAATTGTGTAAGCACAACTATGAACTACTGAATGTCTGTTTTTGTCACAATGTGGAATAAAGACACATACAAATAAAACATAATTTTGCTGGCTACAACTTCACCTGTGAGAGCAGGGTTAATGCTGGGTTTGCTATTTCAATAAAAGCTTTTCAGAACAAATCTGAATGTCTAGCAGAGCACTTCTTTAGACAGCAGAGGAAATTGGGGAAAGATAGAAAACCCCCCCCATCTTGCTCTTTCCTCTCTTTGGGATTCAGAACAGTTGGCCTTGATGTTGGGATGTGTGTGTGACTGTGTGTACGTCTGCCTGTCTGCAGCCGGGGATTTCACCACCCCCGTATTCAGCCACTAGCCACTCCCTCCACTGTGTGTGTGTGTGTGTGTGTGTGTGTGTGTGTGTGTGTGTGTGTGTGTGTGTGTGTGTGTGTGTGTGTGTGTGTGTGTGTGTGTGTGTGTGTGTGTGTGTGTGTGTGTGTGTGTGTGTGTGTGTGTGTGTGTGTGTGTGTGTGTGTGTGTGTGTGTGTGTGTGTGTGTGTGTGTGTGTGTGTGTGTGTGTGTGTGTGTGTGTGTGTGTGTGTGTGTGTGTGGGGCCCCCATCATTGGGTCTGTTGTACTGTGGGAGCGTGGGAACTGAGCAGAACAGGAAGTGGGACTGCTACGTATTTGCAATTATTGTATGTGTCTGTCTTTAGGATGTTCTGAGGACAGCAACACGCTAATGTACAAACCCACTCTTGTGACTGATCAGTGTGTGGATCCTCTCTGAATGAATGGGCTTGTTATTCATACTTTGCTTCACTGACATTTTTCTCTGGAGTTAAACGCCGGTGAAATGACTCCTCACTTTTAAATGAACATGTAAAGCACGTTGGGCTGCGTGAAGCATCAGAATCAGAATACCTTTATTCGTCCCACAGAGGGGACATTTACATTGTTACAGCAGAAAAGAGCCAAAGACAGCTTAGTGTTACCTAAGTCGCATGCATAGCATAAAAGAAATGTAAAAGGTAAAAAAATATATACTAAAAAAGTTACTCAATTTACAAAAAACACATCCTGTAACAACAATGAGTGACCTAAGATTTTCATCGTCATAACTACACTGTAGCTATTTACGTATGATTAATAAAAGCCTTGAACCTTGTTATAGACACTTGAAAGATGCTATATAAATAAAGTGTATTATTATTATTATGTGCTGCAGGGACCCTCTGTGTAGACCGGACCCAGCTGCAGGCCCCCCCCCGCACGGCGCTGCTCGTGGTGAACTCGGACATTAGGGAGTTGGGCCGCGGCCCCCAGCAGGCGACCCTTGACCCCCAGCTCAGGAGCATGCTGCAGTGGGTCGCAGCCTCCATGGCCGACGCCCCTCAGATCCAGATGAGTCCTGACAGAGAGCTGCAGCAGGTGAGACCCCCTCTCAACATCTGCACTACCAGCACAATTCTCCATGTCTCTTCTACATCAACATGTGTCCCCTCTTCTTCATGTCTCCTCTACATCAACATGTGTCCCCTCTTCTTCATGTCTCTTCTACATCAACATGTGTCCCCTCTTCTCCATGTCTCTTCTACATCAACATGTGTCCCCTCTTCTCCATGTCTCTTCTACATCAACATGTGTCCCCTCTTCTTCATGTCTCTTCTACATCAACATGTGTCCCCTCTTCTTCATGTCTCTTCTACATCAACATGTGTCCCCTCTTCTTCATGTCTCTTCTACATCAACATGTGTCCCCTCTTCTTCATGTCTCTTCTACATCAGCATGTGTCCCCTCTTCTTCATGTCTCTTCTACATCAGCATGTGTCCCCTCTTCTTCATGTCTCTTCTACATCAGCATGTGTCCCCTCTTCTTCATGTCTCTTCTACATCAACATGTGTCCCCTCTTCTTCATGTCTCCTCTACATCAACATGTGTCCCCTCTTCTTCATGTCTCTTCTACATCAGCATGTGTCCCCTCTTCTTCATGTCTCTTCTACATCAGCATGTGTCCCCTCTTCTTCATGTCTCTTCTACATCAACATGTGTCCCCTCTTCTCCATGTCTCTTCTCCATCAACATGTGTCCCCTCTTCTTCATGTCTCTTCTACATCAGCATGTGTCCCCTCTTCTTCATGTCTCTTCTACATCAGCATGTGTCCCCTCTTCTTCATGTCTCTTCTACATCAGCATGTGTCCCCTCTTCTTCATGTCTCTTCTACATCAACATGTGTCCCCTCTTCTTCATGTCTCTTCTACATCAACATGTGTCCCCTCTTCTTCATGTCTCTTCTACATCAACATGTGTCCCCTCTTCTTCATGTCTCTTCTACATCAACATGTGTCCCCTCTTCTTCATGTCTCTTCTACATCAACATGTGTCCCCTCTTCTTCATGTCTCTTCTACATCAACATGTGTCCCCTCTTCTTCATGTCTCTTCTACATCAACATGTGTCCCCTCTTCTTCATGTCTCCTCTACATCAACATGTGTCCCCTCTTCTTCGTGTCTCTTCTACATCAACATGTGTCCCCTCTTCTTCATGTCTCCTCTACATCAACATGTGCCCCCTCTTCTTCATGTCTCTTCTACATCAACATGTGTCCCCTCTTCTTCATGTCTCTTCTACATCAACATGTGCCCCCTCTTCTTCATGTCTCTTCTACATCAACATGTGTCCCCTCTTCTCCATGTCTCTTCTACATCAACATGTGTCCCCTCTTCTTCATGTCTCTTCTACATCAACATGTGTCCCCTCTTCTTCATGTCTCTTCTACATCAACATGTGTCCCCTCTTCTCCATGTCTCTTCTACATCAACATGTGTCCCCTCTTCTTCATGTCTCTTCTCCATCAACATGTGTCCCCTCTTCTCCATGTCTCTTCTACATCAACATGTGTCCCCTCTTCTTCATGTCTCTTCTCCATCAACATGTGTCCCCTCTTCTTCATGTCTCTTCTACATCAACATGTGTCCCCTCTTCTTCATGTCTCTTCTACATCAACATGTGTCCCCTCTTCTCCATGTCTCTTCTACATCAACATGTGTCCCCTCTGTGGAAAGAGACTCTGAAAGTTTCAGGAACAAAGATTCTCTCTCTTTTTGATCCATTTCTATAAAAACCTATCTGAAAATGAGCTGATCAGATTTTGGCCACTTTGTGATGTCATAACGATGTTTTGTCTTGAGTAACCATTAGCCAATCAGCAACCAAGGTAACCCCCCCCCCCCCTTATCACCTGAATCTCCTCTAGAGCTCCATTGAGTTCTTTGTAACCAAATGTCTCTCAGAGGGGCGTGGGGAGGGGCTCCTTATTTTCATCTAAAGTAACAGACAGAGAATCAGCACTTTGGAAACAGGGCTGAAACAGAGGGGATTATGGGTAATGCTGCAATGATCTGTTTGGTGTTTCAGCCAATCAGAGACAGGCTCTGGATATATCTGAGACCTGTGGTATATTGATGAAAACAGTATAACAGGGGATCTTTAATGGAAGAAGTCATTCTTTCCGTTTCTCATGATGTTTGTTTAAAGGTTAGCGCTCTTGTGTTGTGGTCTCCTGGTCTCTACTCCACTTAGCTTTGTTGTGGAGACAACCCACTGGAAAACCACAGCTCATGCAACAATTAAGTAAAACAGGTGGTAAAACATATTCATATATAAGTGCAGTAGTTATAATCCTTTTTC
Organism: Notothenia rossii; assembly: GCF_949606895.1. Taxonomy (NCBI): domain Eukaryota; kingdom Metazoa; phylum Chordata; class Actinopteri; order Perciformes; family Nototheniidae; genus Notothenia; species Notothenia rossii. Next base: position 92,462,957 of record NC_136904.1, on the reverse strand, counting down.
CAAAATCAATCAAAAGTCCTTGTATCCAAACTAGTTGTTGTGTACTTCCTGGAAACGCCTTCCCTTGTTAGAGAATCATCATCAGAGTGTGTCTGGACCTCCCTGTGGAATAGATCGGTTTCTCTTACCGGCTACAAATCAATTTACAACTCTGTCTTCACCTGTAATTACGGATTTGCCAAATAATGACTTACAGCTCCAGAGTCATATTTCAAAAGAGTCAATTCACTCAACGAAAGTTACTTTAAATGTATGATTGACACACCTTGTTCCTGCTTTGACTTTACTTCCTGCCAGGTCATAAATCTGCTCGTTAAAGTGCCAACTCATCAGCATCAGCCCTTCACACACGCAAAACAAATCCTCCTAACATTTCTCAAGTCACTGAACATGGGGCGATAAACACAACATTAAGGGAATCTTCAATACAGCAGTGGCGATATATATATATATATATATATATTTTTTATTTAAAAAAGAACTCGTACTCCAGCAGATTAAATGATAAAACCAGCCTTGTGGTTAAAAAGTAGAAAAACAACACATAGAGTAAACACAAACAAATACACAATTATTCATGAGCCCTTTTTATTAAGCACAAAGGGAACTCTGCCCTTCTTAGGAATGACATTTAATTGATGTTTCTAGTAATCTTTGGTTTAAATGTAGTTTTCTCTATCCTTCTATTGACTCTCGTGGATCTTCAGACATCTTTAGTTTCTGATCGACTGTATATCACTGCAGATTGTTTGGGAAAGTAAATGTCAGAAAGAGAACATCTTGCAGAATCTGCTCTGGACAAATACATATCTTTGGCTCTATCCAAGTCCCCAAAGATCCTTAAGGTCCGCCCATCCTCCACATCTGCGCTATTTCCCGTCTTTGATTCAAGAGGCATGACTCGACATAAATAAGATAAGATAAGATAAGAAGTACTTTATTGATCCCAATGTGGGAAATGTCTGCGTTGCAGCAGCATCAAAAGACAAGGCATTGTACATTAGAGAAAGGAAAAGACTAGACATCTAAAATGTAAACGTCTCAAATAGAAATAAAATAGCATTAAAAAAAAAAAAATTAAATATACATGTGGAAATACAAATGTACTAAATATAAGCAGGGTATTATATATATACATGAGTTGTGCAAGAAATGGATTATTAAATATTAGATTGCATATAAATGTAAAATGTACAGTGGGAGTTTAAGTCCTGTTATCCAGTAGGCAGGAATGTTGAAATGAGAAACCCCTAAACATTCCCCCAGATATAATACGTTTTAATAACAATTAAACCTTAGGTTGCTTCCTTTGTGCTTGTGTAAGTGCAGAGCTGGCAAAAGTAAACACATCCTTTCCTCAAGTAGAAGTACAGATACTCGTGTTTCAAAATACTCTGGTGAAAGTAGAAGTACTGACTAAACTTCTTTACTCAAGTCAAAGTAAAGAGGCTTTGAAAAGTACTTCAGTAAAAAGTACCCATAACTAGCAGCTGTTTTAAAGAGTACCTGACCTCCCTTTATATTAATAGAACAATAATGTCATTGTTAGCTAATGAATGTTTCCATGGTGACCAACGGCAACATGACAACGTTTTCATTGGTCCCTCTTCTTTAGAGAAGACCAGGAAATGATGGATACACGGATCGTGTTCAAATCAATAGGCACGCAATGACTCTAAATAATAATGATCACGCCACCAAACACACATTCAGACTAAAGGAACCAGCCTGTTTGGAAAATGAGAGAAGTAGAAAGTACAGGTATTTGAGTTCAACATGAGAGAAGTAGAAAGTACAGGTATTTGAGTTCAACATGTAAGAAGTAGAAAGTACAGGTATTTGGGTTCAACATGTAAGAAGTAGAAAGTACAGGTATTTGTGTTCAACATGTAAGAAGTAGAAAGTACAGGTATTTGTGTTCAACATGTAAGAAGTAGAAAGTACAGGTATTTGAGTTCAACATGTATAAAGTAGAAAGTACAGGTATTTGAGTTCAACATGTAAGAAGTAGAAAGTACAGGTATTTGAGTTCAACATGTAAGAAGTAGAAAGTACAGGTATTTGAGTTCAACATGTAAGAAGTAGAAAGTACAGGTATTTGAGTTCAACATGTAAGAAGTAGAAAGTACAGGTATTTGAGTTCAACATGTAAGAAGTAGAAAGTACAGGTATTTGTGTTAGAAATGTAAGAAGTCAAAGTAAAAAGTAAAAAGTTGTGGAGTAAAGTACTGATACCAGAAACATGTACTTCAGTAACTCCACTAATTCCTACCTCCTTATTAAAGTGTCTAACCCCTTGTTGTGTCTCCTCCAGCTCCCCTTGGTGGTGCAGCGTCTGAAGGAGAGGAGGTGGAGAGTGGGGGAGCTGCTCCACACCCTGCTGCGGTACTGTGAGGAGGCTCAGACTCACATCCTGCCCAGAGACGAGGCTCCGCAGGCGGGCAGAGACACGCAGCGCACCCCCCTCTTCCAGTGGCTCCTGGAGCACGCCTAGGAATCCTCATCAACTCTCTTGTTTCCTCCACTCCTTAACTCACCTCTCTTGTTTCCTCCACTCCTTAACTCACCTCTCTTGTTTCCATCTCCTCTCCTTTCTTCTCACTCCTTGTCTCCTCTGCCCTTACTTCATCCTCGTCTGCTCTTGACTTCTCACCTCAACTCTCTTGTTTCCTCTCTTCCTCATCTTTCCTTTCCTCGATTATCCCCCTTTACACTCTCCTTCTCCTACTTGTGTCCTGTTATTTCATCTCGTCTTCTCTCTTCATACTCCTTTCCCTTCTTGTTTCCTCTCCTTGTCTCCTTTTACCTGCCCTTGTTTCGACCTCTTCCCCTCTTGTTTCCTCTACTTTTCTTTCCTTTCTTCTCTTGTCTCCCCTTTTTCACTCTCCTCTCCCACCTTATATCCATCCCTGTGAGATCTCCTTTCTTCTTTGTTCCTTCTCCTTTCTCCTCTCCTCATTTCCTATCCGGGCTTTGCAAACCCCCTCCTCTAGAGGGCGCCAAACACACCCTCTGATTCTTCATGCTGTGACCCAGAGAACTAATGTTGGATTTCATTTGTATTTCCCACCTTCTGTTTGTTTTTGTTCGTGCAGTTTTCCTACTTATCGGGCTGCATACCATCATGTGTTTATTCAGTGAGCTGTCTCTCCCTCACACCTACACTGTTTCTGAATTAAAGCCCTCACACCTCGCCACCATTGTGCTTAAACTACAGAGAGAGAGAGAGAGAGAGAGAGAGAAAGACCCATCCCATGTGATCCAGACGAGAAATGTTTTTAGGGAATCCCCATGATGTCATCACACCTCTGTGGTGTTTCCACATGTTCAGAGATCACACACACACACACACACACACACACACATACACATACACATACACATACACATACACATACACACACACACACACACACACACACACGCGTGCACACCACACCCTTGTATTATCAGAGGGAATCCACTTCACTGACACCCCATCAACGTCTGACACCACTATCCCCACAGAGTATTCCATTACTGTATTAATCCTCTCTGAATGACTGGGCTTGTTATTCACAGTTTGATTTCTCTGGAGCTCTGATGAGTTAAACGCCGGTGAAATGACTCTGAAATGAACATGTTGCCATAGATACAGGTTGACCATATACACTTTTAAAGAAGGCCCTATTGTGGCAGTAGGATGACGGTTGCATGTATTCCTGTTTCATCTGCTAGCCACGACCTCCTGGTTTGTCAAAACTTAATAAAAATACTTGACGATGTTTACTAGGGTATTAAAAAAAAAAAAAAAAAGTCTATTTTTGAAGGTAGAGTATGTGTAATCAAACATGAAATGCTGCTCAAAGCTACGAGAGAAGCCATGATATTGGATTAATGTTGCCAAAAGTGTCTCATCAGCTGACTCCCCACCCCCCCATCACACACACACGCACACGCACACACGTCAGTAAGTGTGTGATCCATCCATTCGGGGAACATCCAGTGACGCAGATACTGGATGTTTTACTAATTAAAGACACCTCTAAAACCACAGCGTAGCTCAAACATGGACTCACACACTCTGCCACAGTCACCTTGTGGAATGACAAGCTTCCACACACACACACACAGACACACACACACACACACTCATGTTACTCACCAGCCCCCCCTCAGAGTGTGTGTGTGTGTGTGTGTGTATACTGGCACAGCACTACCAGCCACTTGCTGAGATGCACTTTTTTTTTTCTTTTGATTTGTCCGAGGGGAGAACGGACATTTCCTGAATTTCCTGCAGAATGCACGTACATGCAAATCACCCCACAGGGAAACAAACCATTGGGATACATTTGTATTTATTATTTTCTAACCCATTCTATCAGGACTCTTGAGTTTAAAACACTGTATTATACCACAACCTCACATCTATTACTCTAAACTAAGTGTTGTCGGTGGTGCTCACCTGCATGGCTGAATCTTCTTCACTAACGAGCTGCAGTGATTTGTGTCGTCACTGCCTCACATTACGCTTCATCTATAGGCTGCCAAACGATAGACATGTCATCTTAAAGGTGTTCGTCCTGTATGATTTGTTTACAGCTAAAAAAAATGAATATATCACAAAATATATACTATTTTTAAAAACCTCTAAAGTGAAGTATTAACCTGAGAGCGTGCTCATCTTGGTTTACAGTGAAGGAATGTATAATGAAGTATGAAGACGGCCTCACAGTGTACAGATCCTGTCATCGTGTCGTTTTGGAAGTGATATTTTCCCGGGTATTTCCCATCTCCCCGCCCCCTCTGTTTCCTTTTTCTTTACATTCCTATATCTCTCTAATCGTTGTCTGTGAAGCTGAGTGTTCCTGCAGAGATTAAATAACACATACTGTACATTTGTTTTTCCGCTGTGTCTCCCAGTGTTACTTTCTGCCTCTGACCACAGACGGGGAAATAAAAAAGAGAGAGCTGTACTTCACCTCCACTCACTTGTGTATTTCTCCTGCTTCCTTGTGAAACCCTGCCAAATGAAGATATTTAATAAATTATGTAAGTTATATAATAACAGTGAGTTCACTACCTGTTCTCCCCAATGCTGAAAGCTCTAACGATGTTTGTGTTGAAGCTCGGTGTGATAATAAAGCTTTTTCATGTGCTCTTGAAACTGTGTGTTATTGTTTCACTTTGTCTACCTATTCATTTTAGAAGTGTGATACTTTATAAGAACTATTTGGTCCGATAATATATATTTTATATCGACTAATTTGCGTTAATTGATACAACAGGAAGACATTTCATCAGCCATTAATCAATTAGTCACAAATGGAAAAAATTTCCCAGTTCTAGCTTGTAAAAGAATTGAATTTGACATGTTTATATTCAGTAGTTTTGATTAAAAAAAACAGGCTTTTTGACTCTGGGAAATGTGTTAAAGTCATTTCAATAGTCCTCATCCCTGAAATAAACAACACAATTGAATTCAGTTTTATTAATATTATAAATTAATAATAATTATAAAACATATTAATCATTTTAATTCATTGATAAAAAAGTAAACAACATTGTGCTGATATTATTTCTTTAAAGGTCACCTATCATGCTATTTTGCAATAGCATAGGTCTCAGATATAAAAAACATGTCTATGAAGTCTTTTGCTCAAAATACCAAACAGATCACCCATTCTATCCCTCTATTTCACTTCCTGTTTCAAAAGTGCTGATTTGGGTATAAAGCTTAAAAAAAAAAAAATAGGGGTCTGAGCTCATGCGGGACCCGGCATCTAAACTAAATGCTGCCGTGATGAAACTTCATATCATGGATTATCAAGGATTATCTCTGAAACAGTATGGAGCTCAAAGGCTTTCTCTCTTGCCGGTTATATCACAAGGTGAGTTCCTTTTTATTTCCTGCTTCTTCACACACATGTTCTAACACGATGCTAATGTTAACACCGACCATATTACGTCCAAAACAGTCGGGCATTATTTCTGATAGCAACGTTTCTAATTGGGCCGTGGGCGTAAAGCCAGCCTACATTTCAGATATTACGTCATATCGGACGCAAATCTGTATCAGCTCCGTTGTTCCCCCGTTTTTAGAGATTTGGGTACGGAGGAAAAGAGAAAGGGTTTTATTTTCTGACGCTGCGTGAGTTCCCTGACACACCGGGGACACATGTTTATGTATAAAAGACATACAAAAACAAGTGCATTTTGTATGATAAGTCCCCTTTAAGTTAAACTATGACTGCAGGATTCAACCTTTATTTCTACATTTTCTTAAAAACTACCCTTAAAGGTGGGGTAGGTAATTCACTTCAGAAACACTTTTTGTTATATTCCATGGAATGCTCTTAACATCCCGATAGCAATGAATATATTAAATGCTTTGACAATAAATACATACAAATATTTCATCTGTGGAAGCCGTGGCGCTGTAAAAAGCACGACCAATCATCTGAGCCGGCCCGGCTAAAATAACTGGATGGCCTTAGCTTTCCATCTGTGCACAAACTTATCCCGTGCCCTCGTTGGTCATGTGCGCATTCGTGTGTGTTGGAGGAGGGGTCCTGTAAGAAAGTCTGAAGGAAGAGGCAGATTTATTCCGGCTGCCTCCTTTCAAATTCTAGCCACTCGAGCTGTTTTCTCCATTCTGTCCTACCCTTTAAACCGCCAGAGATTTTTTTATTCCTAAAACCGCCACCGGGGTCAAATTGACCCGGTATTAGAATGCATTGATTTTCAAGGTAAAAGTATTGCTTTAAAAAGAAAAATGGTCCTGTGGTATTGGTATTTTGACAAGCAATTTTGTTAAATTGTTTCTCTTATTAACGCTACAACATAGCGTTTCGTGAGGCGGTTGTCGTTTTTGGGTGAAAAGCAAACAGCTGTTTGCTGCCGAGTGCAGCGCCAGCAGACTCCTGTGAGCGGGAGCGCGCTCCTTCACTACAGACTGTTGCTATCAATATATCTATCCATCTCTCTCTCTCTCTCTCTCTCTCTCTCTCTCTCTCTCTCTCTCTCTCTCTCTCTCTCTCTCTCTCTCTCCCAATCTATCTCTCAATCTGTAAGGAACCGCAGTAGACAAAAGGCGTTGCTATAGCAACACGTGATGTTTGTTTACACGCGAAATCAATAGCGTGAAAAGGGGTGGGGTCAATATGACCCGCTGGGCGGAAATAGGTATAAATGGCAATTTTTTGGGCGATTCACTTCAGTAATAATATAGGGTGCTACACAACACACTTTCAGGAAAAGTCACGGACTGGGAGACTTTAATATTTTATTGAAAAAAAGTTACATACAATAAAAAACAGCTCTGGGTCAAATTGACCTGATTGGCGGTTATAGTGTAAGGATCCAAATTC
>NC_136904.1:92413108-92445608 GCF_949606895.1 Notothenia rossii | reverse complement strand
AAAATGTGGTCATGCCAATAAAGCCCCTTTGTATTGCATTGTCAGAGAGGGCAAAAGTACACACGTCCTTTACTCAAGTAGAAGTACAGATACTCGTGTTTAAAAATACTCTAGTGAAAGTAAAGAAACTTTGAAATGTACTTCAGTAAAAAGTACCCATAACTAGCAGCTGTTTTAAAGAGTACCTGACCTCCCTTTATATTAATAGAACAATAATGTCATTGTTAGCTAATGAATGTTTCCATGGTGACCAACGGCAACATGACAACGTTTTCATTGGTCCCTCTTCTTTAGAGAAGACCAGGAAATGATGGATATCGTGTTCAAATCAATAGGCACGCAATGACTCTAAATAATAATGATCACGCCACCAAACACACATTCAGACTAAAGGAACCAGCCTGTTTGGAAAATGTGAGAAGTAGAAAGTACAGGTATTTGTGTTCAACATGTAAGAAGTAGAAAGTACAGGTATTTGAGTTCAACATGTAAGAAGTAGAAAGTACAGGTATTTGTGTTCAACATGTAAGAAGTAGAAAGTACAGGTATTTGAGTTCAACATGTAAGAAGTAGAAAGTACAGGTATTTGAGTTCAACATGTAAGAAGTAGAAAGTTCAGGTATTTGTGTTCAACATGTAAGAAGTAGAAAGTACAGGTATTTGAGTTCAACATGTAAGAAGTAGAAAGTACAGGTATTTGTGTTCAACATGTGAGAAGTAGAAAGTACAGGTATTTGAGTTCAAAATGTGAGAAGTAGAAAGTACAGGTATTTGAGTTCAACATGTAAGAAGTAGAAAGTACAGGTATTTGTGTTCAACATGTAAGAAGTAGAAAGTACAGGTATTTGTGTTCAACATGTAAGAAGTAGAAAGTACAGGTATTTGAGTTCAACATGTAAGAAGTAGAAAGTACAGGTATTTGTGTTCAACATGTAAGAAGTAGAAAGTACAGGTATTTGTGTTCAACATGTAAGAAGTAGAAAGTACAGGTATTTGAGTTCAACATGTAAGAAGTAGAAAGTTCAGGTATTTGTGTTCAACATGTAAGAAGTAGAAAGTACAGGTGTTTGTGTTCAACATGTAAGAAGTAGAAAGTACAGGTATTTGAGTTCAACATGTAAGAAGTAGAAAGTACAGGTGTTTGTGTTCAACATGTAAGAAGTAGAAAGTACAGGTATTTGAGTTCAACATGTAAGAAGTAGAAAGTACAGGTATTTGAGTTCAACATGTAAGAAGTAGAAAGTTCAGGTATTTGTGTTCAACATGTAAGAAGTAGAAAGTACAGGTGTTTGTGTTCAACATGTAAGAAGTAGAAAGTACAGGTGTTTGTGTTCAACATGTAAGAAGTAGAAAGTACAGGTATTTGTGTTCAACATGTAAGAAGTAGAAAGTACAGGTGTTTGTGTTCAACATGTAAGAAGTAGAAAGTACAGGTATTTGTGTTCAACATGTGAGAAGTAGAAAGTACAGGTGTTTGTGTTCAACATGTAAGAAGTAGAAAGTACAGGTATTTGTGTTCAACATGTAAGAAGTAGAAAGTACAGGTATTTGTGTTCAACATGTAAGAAGTAGAAAGTACAGGTATTTGTGTTCAACATGTGAGAAGTAGAAAGTACAGGTGTTTGTGTTCAATATGTAAGAAGTAGAAAGTATAGGTATTTGAGTTCAAAATGTAAGAAGTAGAAAGTACAGGTATTTGTGTTCAACATGTAAGAAGTAGAAAGTGCAGGTATTTGTGTTCAACATGTAAGAAGTAGAAAGTGCAGGTATTTGTGTTCAACATGTAAGAAGTAGAAAGTTCAGGTATTAGAGTTCAACATGTAAGAAGTAGAAAGTACAGGTATTTGTGTTCAACATGTAAGAAGTAGAAAGTACAGGTATTTGGGTTCAAAATGTAAGAAGTCAAAGTAAAAAGGCCTCAGTAAAATAAGTAGTGGAGTAAAGTACTGATACCAGAAACATGTACTTAAGTACAGTAACAAAGTATTTGTACTCCACTACTTCCCCCCTCTGTGTATTGTATTGTATTGTATTTGATGTGACCCCACAGAGGAAGCAGGGTCAGGTTTGGGGGATCCTGACACGGCTAACTGGATCAGAGAGTCTCCTGATGATGATGTCATGCTGTGTTTTTCCTCCTCCTCCATCCTTCCTTCCTCACCTCCTCCATCCTCCTCCTCATGTAGGAACAAATGCTTCACAGGAGAAATGTGGTTTGGAGATGAAATGAAGCTCAAGAGGTCGTCCAGTTTCATGAAATGTACACATGCTTCACTGATTAGGTGCTCCTTTCCCCCGGACACACCCTGCTCCGTCAGGATCTCATACGCTGCGCCTCGGCCAGGAGAATGACTTTTAGTACTTGTAGTAAGCTGTTAAGGATTTAGCTCCATTTAAATTAATGCTCCAGCACTTCCAGTGGTTTGGCTTATAGGAAGCTCATTTTCTTGCAGGCTTCTCGCTGTTTTAATAATACTTCAATACATTACACCGTCAGCAATGAAAGGATGAAAGCAAGGACAAAGCATGTATTATTATTATTATTATTATTATGCACTTTAGTTTTATTGATGCATGCAATCACCACTCAGTATTTCACACTGCTCATAACTTTAAGAACAATGTGCAATAACACTGCTGTTCATAATGTCATTTATTATTGTTAAATATATATTTGGGCTTCAATACTCTTTCTGCTACTTCAGTACTTTTAACCATTCACTTAGATGTTTATAATAATTCTGCTTTTATATATGCCATACTGTAGATGTGTACTTGTTTCATTTAATTGTATTTAATTAAATTACAAATTCTATTTATTCATTTTTATTTGATTTAATTTGGTTATTTTTTATTTTATTTGCTTGCAATTTCGTTCAACATGTTAGTCTACCCTTTTGTTAACTTACTCTTTAAATTTGTTTTGCCTTTGTATTTGCACTGAACCTTTTCTGTAACAATATCCATTTCCTCGGGACGAATAACGACACATTTTTCTGATTAATTAATTTGATTAATACACTTTTTCAACAGTCTTGCTTGATTACTCAATTGAATCTGCACCCCAGAGGGCGTCCTCTTCCTCTCTTTGCAGGCGTGTCATGTGACCCCTCCCATAGTTTGTCCCCACGTCACGTGCCACCGCGGAATCAGCATTAATATGATGAACCATAACAGGCAGATCATTACTTAAATGTCTTGCAGTGAAAGCGACTTTGCTGCTGGTGGTGTCAAGTGCCACTGTAATTCATGTCCCTGCACACAGTCCACACACACACACACACACACACACACACACACACACACACACACACACACACACACACACCAGCTGAAACCAGATCTGTCTGACGGTCTGGAATACCCCTGTTCAGGCTGATCATCACTTCAATTTTCTCTTCGAATGCAAAGTTTTGATTAAACCACAGGCTGGTGTGATGTGACGGAGGTGAAGAGGAGGTGTGTGTGTGTGTGTGTGTGTGTGTGTGTGTGTGTGTGTGTGTGTGTGTGTGTGTGTGTGTGTGTGTGTGTGTGTGTGTGTGTATGTGCCTGCAGACTTTGAGTGACCCTCTCACCACAGAGGATGTGGGAGAGAGACAGCTCTCTGCTCTCCATACCCAGAAGCAGCCTCTCCATCAGATAAAAGAGCAACAATAAGCAGTGGAAAGATCCGGGTGTGTTATGTTATACTTTAGATGTCCTCCATGGCATGAGGAATCTGGAGAATTAGTGATTCACTTCATCAGATTCTACAGGAGCACGACTTTGTGCCAGGCAGCAGCCATTTCCTCATATTTGGCACATTTATCCATCTCTGCCATTCTGGTTTTCAAAACAGGCTGAATCCAGTGGAATCATGGCTTGGTTTCTTTGAGGCTGAAATAGCAACGGGCAGAACCAAACTGACCGTGACTCGTCTGTCTGTCTGTCTGATCCTCCACCTTTGACCCGACCGACCGATACCTCCGACTAAACTGCTGACGTCAGAGTTTATGTGAGTTCAGCGTCGGGGCGAGTGGTTAAGTAGGAATGCTCTTAAAAACCAGAGATAATCGAATGGTTTTAACAATGCAAGAGCTGGTCACTTGCAAAAGGTAAACACACTGGCTCAAGTTGTATCTTTGCATGCAGTTAACGAGACACTTTTGCATGTCGCTTTTTACTTTTCTTAGCTTTACTCCTTCTCTCCTGCTTCGCCTCCTTTCTTCCTCTCTCTGCAGCCTCAGGGCTTTTGGCAGTGTGTCATCTTCCGACAGAGCATCAGGTTCCACTTCCTGGCGGCACAGAGCAAAACACGAGGGCATGGAGACCGTCTAAAGTTTTGACGGTCTCCCCACACGTTTAGACATTCTCTCACTCTCTAATATCTCTAAGTGTGATACATCCTGAACAAACACGTGTTCATCTGAAATATCAGCAAAAAACCTGGCCTTCACTCATTCCTGCTGCAGCCCCTGACTCCTTGAGGAAATTGCTGAGGGCACAGGAAACCCACAGCCAAACACAGTTTTCTCATGGTGTATTAGCAACCTCTGAGCACTTCTTCGAACCACATCAAGAGCCGAGGCCAAGACCGCGACAGGGCCAGCCAAGTGCACGAGTTCAGAAGGTCACCTGGGGAAGAAACGCTCCAAAACATGGACAGCACAAACTCCTGGCTAAGCATTAACTCTGGTTATAAGTCAGAATAATACACCAACAGAGGCAGTTCTATACAGGCGTGGTAAAAACAAGAGTAATAGTAAGGAGGGGAATGTGGTCGTACTACAACATAACCGAAATCATGTGTGTGGTTTTATGAATGCCCATAATGACGGAGTATTAAATGATTGTAGCGCCATGAGGTTTGATGGTTTAAAGGGGGGAGAGGGTACAAATAAAAAAGCCAGCTTTCTCCCATGAACTCCTCTGGCAACCAGAAATGTTTCGCTCGGATTTCGCAAAATCACATACCTACTACAGCCGCCCCCTCCTCTCCATTGTCACTGCTGCTGCCTGAAATATCTGGTGAAATATGGGCTTTATTTCTGCTGGCAGAGAGGGAAAGTGAGAGGTGAGGGGGGTCACTCTGCCATGTTTAGATGCAACAGCCACGATGTGTGACCGCTGCACGTCTGTGGGCACTTACTGTAAACCTTGCAATGCACGTTTTTTTGTAGGCAAAATATAGATGCGAAGGAATTAATAGCATCATGTTGTTTTGGTTTATTTTAGGGACTTAGCTGAAGCATACAAACACAGAGTTATTTAAAGCTGCATTTAGCCATTTTATTTATAGTTGGATACAATTGTTGTGAAAGGTGAAACTCGATGAGAATGATCTTCCCATTAAAGGGGCCCTACTCTGCAAATGTTCAGGTGTATATCAGTATGTAGTGTCTCTACTTTAAAGAGTCCTCTCCTGCTGATGTTCAGGTGTATATCAGTATGTAGTGTCTCTACTTTAAAGAGTCCTCTCCTGCTGATGTTCAGGTGTATATCAGTATGTAGTGTCTCTACTTTAAAGAGTCCTCTCCTGCTGATGTTCAGGTGTATATCAGTATGTAGTGTCTCTACTTTAAAGAGTCCTCTCCTGCTGATGTTCAGGTGTATATCAGTATGTAGTGTCTCTACTTTAAAGAGTCCTCTCCTGCTGATGTTCAGGTGTATATCAGTATGTAGTGTCTCTACTTTAAAGAGTCCTCTCCTGCTGATGTTCAGGTGTATATCAGTATGTAGTGTCTCTACTTTAAAGAGTCCTCTCCTGCTGATGTTCAGGTGTATATCAGTATGTAGTGTCTCTACTTTAAAGAGTCCTCTCCTGCTGATGTTCAGATGTATATCAGTATGTAGTGTCTCTACTTTAAAGAGTCCTCTCCTGCTGATGTTCAGGTGTATATCAGTATGTAGTGTCTCTACTTTAAAGAGTCCTCTCCTGCTGATGTTCAGGTGTATATCAGTATGTAGTGTCTCTACTTTAAAGAGTCCTCTCCTGCTGATGTTCAGGTGTATATCAGTATGTAGTGTCTCTACTTTAAAGAGTCCTCTCCTGCTGATGTTCAGGTGTATATCAGTATGTAGTGTCTCTACTTTAAAGAGTCCTCTCCTGCTGATGTTCAGGTGTATATCAGTATGTAGTGTCTCTACTTTAAAGAGTCCTCTCCTGCTGATGTTCAGGTGTATATCAGTATATAGTGTCTCTACTTTAAAGAGTCCTCTCCTGCTGATGTTCAGGTGTATATCAGTATGTTGTGTCTCTACTGTGACATGTCTCCATGCTTTAATGTTCAAAAAGCTATTTATTTTACAGTCCGCTCTGATTGGTTAGCTAGCCGGCTCTGTTGTGATTGGTCAACCGCTTAGAGATGTCCCCCCCCCTTAATCACGTACAATGTGTTGGAGCGCTAGCCAATAGAAGCGTGAATGTTAAAACCTTTCTAACACACAGGAATTCTTACTTGTATGTAAAAGCGCTTTGATGGGTCGTATTGACAGGAAAAGAGCTGTAAAAATGTTGGTCAATCTACCATCTACTTTACTTTACTGAACTGGGCTTTGGTTCCCTCTCACACAGATATGTTAACGATGGGAGGATATTCAGAAGGATTTAGGAATAGTTGAAGTAACAGCTATCTGTAGTAATAAAACTAAAGGGGACCTATCATGCAAAATGCACTTTTGTACGTCTTGTATACATGAATATGTGTCCCCGGTGTTCCAGGGAACTCAGCAAGTGTCAGAAAACACAACCCTCTCTATTTTCCTCCATACCCAAATCTCTAAAAAAGGGGCTGCAACGGATCAGATACAGACTGATCCAGATTTGAACACTTCTATGACGTCACAGAAGTGGCGCTACGGCTATTGGGCCAACTCCACCAATCAGGAGGAGACAGCCACGGACATTGCCGTTTGAAAGCGCTGGAGACGCTGTAGTACATATGCCAGGCCTGTAGATGGTGCTGTTCTCACAGAATCAGCCCATGATGCAAAGACAGTGTTCAATTGAGCGAAATGAGGAATGTAGACCCTCCAGAAAAACGCGATTCTGCGATCGCATAATCAGTGATTTATCGCATAATCAGCAAAATGGCGCAGATTTTTAAAAGGCCGCATATTTATCAAAAGGCCGCATAATCCCCGCATTTTTCCACACAAAGTTGAAAAAAAAAAAGTTAACTCGTCTTGATGTGACGTCATCAGCTCGCGCATCACAGAATGTAAACAACACTGTATAGAGTGAACGTGTGGAGCTCACACGATAGAGAAAACACCAAGATGAAAAATCTAATCCATCTCATTTACCGACGAACATTTCTACTAAAGACCGGGCAAAAAGTGGGGGGAAACTATTCTGCACCCCGTGCAACTGTGTGTTGCAGCATAAGAGAAAATTGACGGTGACGACCCACTTTGATTCATTCAAACATTCGAAAATGCTTTCTACTGCTGCGGACAAGAAAGCCAAACAACTCACGTTCACCGAGGGATCAACCTCCAAAACCCTTTCGAGGGCTACAAGAAACGAAGTGAGTAGCCTACAAGATTGAAGCTGCAGATAACGAACGAGTAAATGAAAACAGAATGAGGCGGAGAAGTGTGTGTGTGTGGGGGGGGGGGGTGTGTGTGTGTGTGAGATTAAAATAGCCCAATTGCTTTTACAATAAATAAACATTGAATGTGTTTAATTGAATAGTAAAGGGGTTAAACGTTAGTGGCAGGTTGTGTGTGAGAGAGAATAAATAAGACAGCCCAATATTTAAAAAAATTGTTATTCTTTTTTCCCACATATTTAGCATATTTCACACCTTCCCGCAATTTCACAGCATAAAATCACTTAAAAACCCCGCATGTTTAATCGCATAATCAAGGAATTTGGCCCGCGTTTTTCTGGAGGGTCTAGGAATGGCTCAAATGCATGATCTGTTTGGTATTTTGAAAAATAAAAAGTATAAATATGCCTTATATAGGTATGGTCCTACACTATATTATTCAAATATAGCATGATAGGTCCACTTTAAATAGAAAAAAGGAACCTGGTACCAGAATGAAGTCGAGTTGAGTCTAGTGGAGTTGAGTTAAACCAAACCAGGCAGGGGAACTGAGGGCTTAGTGTCAGACATTAGTGAGGTAACTGTCTTTTCATTGAACTCCTGGCAAGAAAAGGGTATTTTCCAAAGTGTTGAAGGGTTGCCTTAAAGCAAGAAAAGACTTGTGGGTGCAAACAAGTAAAGATAATTATTCAAGGAGGAAGAAAAAACGATTATTTCCAGGTGAACGGAGGAGACATAACGACTGATTAATACACGTCATCAAACAAACAAGCATCAGGATCATCGTTACAACTCAGACTGTCTTCGTGACAGAAGAAAGTCTCTGTTCATTGTTCACACTGCGGGTAATCTCCGTTGATACTGAATAACGCAATTTAAAGGTGTAACCTCATGAAAACAATGCTCTCATTTTAACTAATGCCATCCTAACACTGCGGTAACACGCAGCTTCAACGCAGGAGAGGATAACTCAAGTTGAGAGGAAGTGAAATCATTGTGTTCACGTAGGAAGGCCTGTTTGGTGGTCAGACACACACACACACACACACACACACACACACACACACACACACACACACACACACACACACACACACACACACACACACACACACACACACACACACACACACACACACAGAACTGACTCACAATGACGGCCGTGTTTTAAGGCTTTGCGTTAGTTTCTGAGATTGCTGTAATAGTGGAAATCCAGGATTGTTGTCATCTGTGTTCGGTGTCTCATACACAAAAAGACAACCACAAATTAAGTTATAGCATCTGTTGTTTTGGAATAAAACCAAAGCTATTTCTTGAAGTTTTAGGAAGTGTATGCAAGAGAACAAGTCCAATGTGTGTTGTCAGAATCCTTAAGATTGGCTTAAATCTTGTAAAAGGTGATTTCTGCTTTTTAGAGCATCACTGATGTGCAAAGACCTTCGAGTAGGACGGTTTCATATTTAATTATATACACATTCATACATTGAATGGCCCTGTCTTGTGTGTAAAAGAGGAGCAAACTTACAAAGAGTTACAGCTAGATTTTAACTTCATTGTCCCATCCAAATCCCATCATGTAGATACGTATATTACATTTTTGGACAGACTTCTTTGGTTTTTCTAATGACTTTTTTTTACGTTTCTAAAAACAGTACAAAGCCAATTTTATTCCACCAAATCAGTGATCAGACGTTTTGAAGCAGACAATTATCTCTTTGCAGTGCAGACTACTGAAGCTCAGCGTAAGTTCAACCAGGAAGACCGTCTATTCACTATTCCCATGTAACTACTCTCTCTACTTTCAATAAGTGATCGGGGGCGTCACTCTCCAGCTTAACCAATAACTTCGCTCTATTCCCAAGAGCCTATCATAGTGCTCTGCCAAACCTTTTAAGTCTGCTCTCCCCTCTGACAGCTGTCATTTCAGGTGACTCGACGCAACCCTCCTCCCCCCCTTTTCACCTCCCGTCCCTCTGAATCAAGGGTCAAGCTAAGCCACTCCCCTTCAGACCGAACTCAACCATCCATTCACCACCACCAGGGTCAAGCTAAGCCCCTCCCCTTCAGACCGACCCAACTATCCATTCACCACCACCAGGGTCAAGCTAAGCCCCTCTCCTTCAGAGCGACCCAACTATCCATTCACCACCACCAGGGTCAAGCTAAGCCCCTCTCCTTCAGAGCGACCCAACTATCCATTCACCACCACCAGGGTCAAGCTAAGCCCCTCTCCTTCAGAGCGACCCAACTATCCATTCACCACCACCAGGGTCAAGCTAAGCCCCTCCCCTTCAGAGCGACCCAACTATCCATTTACCACCACCAGGGTCAAGCTAAGCCCCTCCCCTTCAGAGCGACCCAACTATCCATTCACCACCACCAGGGTCAAGCTAAGCCCCTCCCCTTCAGAGCGACCCAACTATCCATTCACCACCACCAGGGTCAAGCTAAGCCCCTCCCCTTCAGACCGACCCAACAATCCATTCACCACCACCAGTGTCTAGACCCCGGGGGTTTCATCGGATCGGTTCTCCCCTCCCGAATGATACTCCTGCACAACGGGGCCTAATATTTTAACTTACTTAGGTCAAGTTTTGAATAGATTTTTTGACAGAACAAACACTTTGAACTTTGTCCTCCATTCCTTACATTAGAAGATATCAGGAAGGGATATGTCATGGTAAGCATGAACCTGAATAAGGATCACAGAAAGCACAAGTTGTATCAGTGTTTTATTTATTATTTGTCTGAAGGTCCTTCTTGAGGAGACTGCAGCTCGCTCTACTTCTGCATTTCATTTCTTGTGGAGACAATGTAAAGTTATGTACGGGTTGTTTTCTTTTTCCTGCCACATCAGATTAAGTCCAATAAACGTACTATTAAAACCTCTTAAGCCCCACGGACCCGGTTCCGGGGCCGAAATCGCGAAATTTGCAGGAAACAACGTCTAAGGAACCTTAATATTTAATAAACTATGAATATTTTTTATCCATATATCGGAAAAAAAATAATTTAACTGATCTTTTTCATTTTTTTTTTTTTTTAAAACCACACAATTCTAACAGTGAGCCTCTGAATTAGCCCAAGCGAAAAATGCTAACCTATTACTGCACCGAAAATCACTCCTAGCTCCCTTATTACTTACCCTAGCTGCACATCCAACACATCTTTTATGATCGTAAGGAGACACAGAATCTAACGGTGTCCACCTCAACACTGAAAGATACAAACTCGCGACGTTATCAACAAAAACGTACATCAAAACAAGTGGCGCTAGGTAGCTACACAATGCCAACATGGCTTACCTTCGTCTTTGTCTGGTCTAAACTGGTCTTCAATGGCATTAAAACGATAACAACGATGATATAGTTAATCCATAGGTTAATATCCAATGTAGTTGTGTCCCCTTTGAAATGTTCTGATAATCTATAAGCAATAAAACTGCAATTCCGTTTTAAAATAGTAGAGCAGGCCACGCTCTGTAGCAAGATTGAATGCGCGAAGACGTCACCTTTTTTTTTTTAACTTGAGTGTGTGCGGGACGATTTTCCTTCGATTCTATTGGCTCTAATGGTCAGAAAGAGATGCGACATGTCAAAATCGAAGAAGGGGGGCCAGAGATAATGAAAATCCACCCAAATGGCTCCAGAAGAGGTTTTTTTTGCTAAATCTGTCTAAAAAGGTCAAATATCACTTTTTTTGCATCAATCTTGATACAGGGTACTTATTATATGTTGTACTTTGGATTCCTAAAGCTTTTAGTCTACTAACCCATCATCCAAGGGTAGTTTTCACTATAAGTAAAAAATATTATTTGGATGGACACTATCATTTACAGTTCAATCTGAATTTTCTTTAAAATAAAAAACATCTATATTGATTCTGACTTTTCTACATCCAACTCACAGGTTTATCATTACTTTGAGAAAAAAGATTATTGATTGAACCCTTTTAGAAGGGAAGATATGGTCATTTGTTCTGGGAATGTCATTTTCGAGCCTGAGACCTGAAAAACAGGCTTGGGGCTTTAACCTGCACAGAGCGTAGGCCTACAGCCCCACAGTAAACACACTGGGTCAACTTAAAGGGGACCTATCATGCAAAATGCACTTTGTGATGTCTTTTATACATAAATATGTGTCCCCGGTGCATCGGGGAACTCACGCAGCGTCAGAAAAATAAAACCCTGTCTCTTTTCCTCCGTACCCAAATCTTTTAAAAACGGGTGTACAACGAGCGGATACAGATTTGCTGCCGATCTGACGTCAAATCGGCAGCGGACCCACAGAAAGTTGCTATCAAAAACAATGCCTGACGTGTTTTGGACGTAATCTCGTCTTTGTTTACATTAGCAAGCCTCGCTAACACTCAGAGCTAACCTGTACTGGGGCCTCATTTATAAAAGGATATACGCTAAAAAAATGGCGTACGGCAGTTTCTACGCAATGTTTGCGATTTATAAAATACTAACTTGACGGGAAAACGTGCGGTCCTCCAAGCAAACTCTAACCCATGCGTACGCACAAAGCACAAAAACGGGAGAGACGAGAAACTGCGACACCGTTGGCAGAAGGAAGAATGGAGAGAAATATGTGGAAATAATACCATCAATAAAATGTTACCTCTCATTTATCATAATGAAGAATTCATTTTCAAACATTGATTAAAGCCAATCTTAAAAAGATTTAACAAACGCCTGTTTCAGGCTCCTCAGTGCACACAAAAACATAACTTGGAGAAATAAATAAATACGGATATGTTATTTAAAACCACCTCGAATATGTTGTGTTAATGTTACGAAATGTTTTCTCATAAATGATGCGGTAAGCAGGAGGACAGAATTACGTCCAAACTGACGCCGTTTTGCATTTCTATAGGTTTTAGATACGAGCAGAGTTGCTGCGGAGGAGGGGGGGGGGGGGGGGGGGGTTGAGATGCACAGGCTGCAGTGGAGACGCTGCGCACAGCTGATCAACAGCTGGGACACAAACCACCAAATGCAAAAACATAATTCAGATCCAGTCGGCATGACTCCCCTCCGGAGGGATTCCCCGATCATTTCTTACAGTTTCTCATCAAGGGGGGGTCTCCTGTCCCCGGTACAAACACACTGCCTGAGGAAGGCTATGTGTATTTTTTTTGTCATTAACCTTTTTCGGACCACTTATTTATTTATTTTGGTGACGATTCGACCTCCATGCTGCTACTCTGTTTCAAACTGCATCCACCAAACAATATGATTTATCTCGACCTCCCCAAAATAACCAAAATCTTTTTAGCTGCTCTGTCGTCATTTCCTGCGATCTTCTCCATGCAGTCAGTCGAAAATGAATGAATGAAAGGGCGTTTCTTTGACTATTTATTGGCAAATATGGGCGTTACGTGAAGCCCGCAAAAGCTGCACCGCATTTCGAGTCGGTTGTGATTTATAAAGGGAAACCGGCCAAGGAAGTGCCGTACGCACTTTCCTCGCCGGTAGGCAATGTTTGGTGAATCGGAAAGTGGCGGAAAATGTATGGACCTATCTTTCGGATTTCTACAACCTTCCCACGTCAATCCTACGCACGGCGTTATACATGAGGCCCCTGGAGAGCACATGTGTTTAAAAAGCAGGAAATAAAAAAAGGAACTCACCTTGTGATAAACCTGCAAGAGAAAAAGCGTTTGAGCTCTATACTGTTTCAGAAATAATCTTTGAGGTGGTTTAGAACAGGATGGCATTTTATCAAAGCCGAATTTTACTTTATCTCCGGTAGAATTCTGATCAGGCATTAGCTCCGCCTCCTCTTTTTTTTTTTTTTAAGCTAAGGACCCAAAATCCTTGTTTCTCTAACAGCGCTGCAAAAGAGGGGTTTGAGCAGTATGAGTCATGGCTACAATGGGTGATCTGTTTGGGATTTTAAGCAAAAATCCTCAGACACGTTTTGTATAGGTATGGCCCTACAATATATGTTTCCAATATAGCATGATAGGTTCACTTTAAATGTCCACTAGACGCAAGAAGGGAAGATTATAAGGTAGCTTTCTTATTGACTGTCAGACTATCCAAGTTTCAGGAGTTTGCTCTACTTTTGTGTATTCTTGCTCTGCTGTTAGTTAGTAGGCTGCTTTTAAAAAACGGTATGATCCGGTATGAGTAGAGATGAAATGCTGCCCCCTATTTCCATGGTGCATTACACATTACTCCTTTAAAGGATGTGGGAGATATTGAAGGATTATTTCAACATTTTGGCAAACAGGCTTACTGTCTTTCTTGCTAAGAGTTAGATGATAAGATTGAAAGGCACACATTTAACTTAAAACTACCTAAATTCGGCGTGGAATAAAAACCGCACTACATTTAAGGTCAGCACAGCGTATTGAGGCATGAAAAGGGCTGATAAATGTTCAACAATTAAACATGCGTGACTTAAAATGACTTCATAGCAGCTACTAGCAGTGTGAGGTATTAGATTACCTTCCAGGAATCTTAAAACCAACAAATAAGCTTTAAAGATGTAATCTATCTCCAACGGAATGAGGGAAGGAGTGCAAAGCTGAACGCCTGCCAGGGACTTTTAAGCAAGTTCCAGTTTAGAAAACATTTTGATAGGATGTTGACATCATGCATGGATAACTCTTTACAAACAGCCGAGAGGAATTTGTTTAATCTCAGGCTGCTGTCAAACAACATATTTTAGCATCACATTAATAAAGATTGGTGAATTATTTGATTGAATTGATGCCCCTATTCTCAAGCTTCCTATAGCTTATTGGGGTGTCCTATTCCATATGTCTCCACCACGTCTCATGATTGTATCTGTATTTTCATTTAACTTGTGAATAAATGAAATGAAACGAAAGTTAATTTCTTGCACATCAGTTATTTTGCATTCCAGTGTGTGAAGCAGCGGGGGTGTGTACGGGCAGAAGAGGTGGGTCTGAGTTTTGTCATTAACCCAACACTAACACGAGTTAATTAAAGTTAGAGTGTAATTCTAAAATATATTCATTTGGACCTCAATCCCATTGTTTTTTCTCTCTATAGTCTGTAAACTGATGACCGATTGGTATTGAGTTAATTTTGGCTCATCAGTTATTTTGCATTCCAGTCTGAGTTTTGTCATTAATCCAAAATTAACATGACAGTAATTTGAGTTTTTAATTAATTCTAATAGCCTATAGATAGATAGATCTAAAGATAAGTACTTTATTGATCCCAATTTGGGAAATGTTTGCAGCAACATAAAGAAACCAGGCAATGTACATAAGAGAAATGAAGACACTAGATATATAATATAATATATAATAATTTGGACTTTACAGGCTGTAAAATGGTCACCGATTGGTAAGTAGGCTACATGTTTGGCTCATCAGTTATTTTGCATTCCAGTCTGTGCAGAAGTGTGTCACCGGGGGTGTGTGGACGCGCACGGGGGGGGGGGGGGGGGTGTGTTCGCGCACAAAGGGGTGGATCACGTGTCAATGAGTTTATGTTCTGTTCTGCCCGTTCTGCCCCGCGTGGAGCCATAAAGGTTCTCTCCACCTGTGCATGCGCTCATCCGAAACCGGTCCAGTCTGATCCGCGAGCCTGCCTCTGATTGGCTGCAGAGAAACGCGCTCTCAGCCCACCCACCGCTCGTTATACTCCCTGCTCTCTCTCTCTTTTTCTCGCATTGAGTCTGGGATCATGGCAGCTACGCACAGCGAGTACCGAGGAGGCTACCTGCGGAGCGACATGGAGGCCGGGCAGCACCGCTTCCACCCGGGATCCGAGCCCACTTACCGGCCGCTGCTCTTCGGGACCCTCGCTGTTATGGGATTGCTTCAAGTGGCCTCCAGCGTGGCGATCCTATTACACCTGACGGGATATCTGCAGGAGGTAGGCTCAACATGACTCGTGTGCTCGGGAGGTTCATTTCCACAACACTTTCAACTCAAACACACACTTTGGTTTGACGCGTAAATATTTATCTGCACACACTGTCAACACTTCTCTGTCCGAGACGCTTTTGCGCAACTTTATAACGCCATAAAGTGCCAGATAAGTTTTCCTGCTCTGTGTAAAGTAGGCGGTGTGAGCTCTTAGAAGTATGCAGAGGTGAAGTACCTACCTGATTAAAAGTAGAAGAACTCAGATCTTGTACTTGAGTAAAAGTAGAAGTACTTGAGTAAAAGTAGAAGTACTCAGGTCTTGTACTTCAGTAAAAGTAGAAGTACTCAGATTTTGTACTTTAGTAAAAGTAGAAGTACTCAGATCTTGTTCTTGAGTAAAAGTAGAAGTAGGCCTACTCAGATCTTGTTCTTGAGTAAAAGTAGAAGTACTCAGATCTTGTTCTTGAGTAAAAGTAGAAGTACTCAGATCTTGTTCTTGAGTAAAAGTAGAAGTACCAGAGTTTAGGAATACTCTGTCACAGCAAAAGTCCTCTATTCAAAATGTTCCTCAAGTAAAAGTAGAAAAGTATTCTCATCAAAATATAGTTAAAGTAGCGACAGTAAAAGTAGTCATTGTTTGATTGGTCCATTTCAGAATAATATATATGATATGTTTTATAATGATTGATCATGAAAGTGTTCTCAAAGCTGGTAAAGGTGCAGCTAGTTTGAATGACTTTGTATACTGCAGGGTAGCTTGTGGATTTAATCCAGGTGGAACTAAAGTCTGATTTAACACTTGATTATATTTCACATCATTCATCCACATCTGTGAAGTAACTAAAGGGATTAAATACATGTAGTGGAGGAAAAGTCCAAAGTAGCATAACATGGAAATACTCAAGTAAAGTACAAGTCTATCAAATTGTCCTTAAGTACAGTATTTGAGTACTTAGTTACTTCCCTCCTCTGGAAGTATGTGTAATAACAAGTGGAGAAAAAAATCGAGCCAGTTCTGCAGTTTTGTGCGCCAAGATTTCCTGCACTCTTGGTGTCTCTTTGAAGGCAGCAGGCACTTAAACGCTGCTGTAAAAACACCCAGACTTCCAGATAACATCTCTAAAAGACACTCTTTACATTTTCCACGCATTAGTTATTTCACAGAGATATTTCCTAGCTGCAGCGTGGTGATAGCATCTCCGTCTGCTGTGCAAAGATGCCTTGCCAAATACAGATCACTTGAGGGCTGCAGTTTCTCTTGTGCATGTTTACACGGCTTATATCTGTAATTTATATGTGTCATAAATTGTAAACCTCTGAGCGTAAGCAAAGCTGTTCTGGAGGAGTCTGGGTTTCATCACGCGGTGAAAGATACTGTCGGAAAACGTCTTGCTTTGTGTCATGCCTCTTGCAGGGCTGCGTGTCTGAGATCTTGTAAAAATAACATTTAGTTTCAGCCGTGATTGTTTTTTTAATACTTTTTGGCGGTTTTGGAGTTGAATAATTGTCGTGTTTCAACAAGCCAGGAGGGCAGACCACATCTCCGCTCTGTCAGGATGCAGAGTTCACCTGGGGAGCATCTCTCTATCTGTGTTTGTGCTTTACATTTCTTTGGCATAAACTGATGTGTGTGGTAGTAGATAGATATGTACCGAGTGTGAGCCGGAGGGAAATCACATTTTAAAAGAGGACGAGTGAAAACCTTGAGAGAAAAACACGTTGTTTAATTCTACGGCTGTATTTTGTGTTTTAACACTTGCATGGATTTATCTGGTTATGTTATTGAAAGGCTTTATTGTCATATGCACAGTAGCTACAGTGTAGTTATGACAAGTCCCAGGCTCCTCCAACAATGCAACATAAATATATTTAAACACATTTTAAAAACAATAAGATTAGTGCAAGAGGAGATGAGTGGGATCCGTCTTTGGTTGGTCAGAGTAAGAACGGACTCTTGGATAACCGCGCAGCATTTTTTTTTACTAAAATCAAAGTCATATGGTAGCACTTTTAGCATGAGTCAGTGTGTCTGTGTGTGTGTGTGTGTGTGTGTGTGTTTGTGTGTGTGTGTGTGTGTTTACTGGAGTTTGGCACTGTACTACTTCATCCCTCAACACCTGTACGACTTCCTGGAGATGCTCAGCGGAGTGTCCGCAGAAGAATGTGCTGACGGGAGCTTTTTTTTAATCATCCATCACGAGCTCTGTGTTGGTGTTTCTGTGCATGCGTGTAATCCGTTTCTTAAATTACTCTGACATGACAGTCCTGGAAATAAGAATCAAATGCCGCAAATCGCTTCGAGTTTCTCATGCTGCAGATTGACTTGTGGAAAATAACGTCACCTCGCACCCCCACAACTTGTCTTCCTGTAAGGTTTACAGAAATATTCCTCCCGCCCACACCTGTTAGGGAGACATCCTCATGACAAATTGAGCTCAAATCGCATAAGTTTGCATTTCAGTGTACACTGACCCCTCTAACCTGCGTTTCTGTGTTTCTGTCTGCAGGTAGATCTGTCCACGGCTCCTCACCGACCCATACAGGTGAGTTTGACCCCTGGTTAACCCCACATGCACACGCACACGCACACACGCACACGCACGCACCGTCCTCTCACACACAGATTGCATTTGAACAGGTTTTATTCCTGCCTGATAACCCCTGAAGCTGAATTTCCACATCAACACTTCTTCTCTGTAAAATGATCTATCAATTATCGGCACTCAGATCTCATTGAAAACAGACTTTCATTGATGGGCTGATTGTGTTTGGCTCGTGACCAAAAGGAAGCTGTGGTGTAACAGAGCTGCCAAAAATAATATCTCCGAGGGCTAACAGTTACTAGATTTAAGCCTCTTTTGAAGCATAGCAGGTATTTCCTGCTGTCGAGGAGGAAGTACAGTGTGTGCAAAAAGAGTTATGTTTAAAAAGAAAAAGACACCCCAGGTGAACGTGGTGCAATGTGCATTCCCTTGTTGATCACTCACATTGATACTTTTTATTCTTCTTATTTGTTTGTTTGAATATGCAAATAAGGAACAATCTTATTAAACATGTGCAAGTTTGCAGGCTTTTTGAGAACATTGCTTGACATATTAGAGTCAACGTTTGTACAGTGAGGTTTGAGATATCTGTTTTTATTACTGGGGAGAGTACTGTCAACAGCCATTTAAAAAAAAAAAAAAAAAAAAAAAAAAAAAAAATTGTTGACAATGAACGATGTATGAACTACCCCCTCTGTATAAACCTTTAGAAAGTAGATGTTAAGATAAGTTTGAATGATGAAATATGCGACTGAGGCGTTATCTAAAGCTAACTTCTGATGGATTTATGACACGCCTGCAGACCCAGGTAGACAACATTAGAAACAAAAACACCCTTATGTGTGTTTTGCATGATTGATCTCCACTTTTCTGTAAGAAGACATATTGAGGAGCTTAATAACTCCAACATGTACCGTTGAATCAAACAATATTTACCCGGTTCCTCGCCTTAAAGTAGCAAAACAAAACAGACTATCATCTGCAACATTGCTCTGACAGAAATCCAGATTTTCCCATGGTTGTGTTTTCCTTCCACACCACAGCTCCTGCAGAGCACCAACCCACAGCTGGTCACACAGGCCGCAGCAGCAAAAACACCTTTTGATATTTTGATATGGGGTCAAGAAGCTTTTTCCTAAAGGAGCTGCTCTCTTCCTGTCACTGAGCGCAGAGTAGTTTACTGCATCAACTATTAATGAGTCACTCTCTGGCGTCGGCGGTCGCAGAGAACTCCTCCAAAAGATCGCAGTGGCATGAGGGAGTTATAAAATATAAATTCTTAATTGTTGAAGTCATGTATTTTCTTTCTTATCCCTTTTTTTGGAAGTCCCCACCAAGTCTTTCTTTGGCAAACTTCTTGGCAACACCGTAGGAACCAGGAAGTAAAACAACACGGAATAAAAGGACTGCTTTGCTCCACTAGTGTTTGGTTTCCCATAACGCTTCAATTTCCTTTGAAATGATGTGTTTGTGTTTGCCCCGGGTATCCCCCGGTGGACTTCTTGCACAAACCACCCAGCCTGCGTTGGACTGAGGCTCTCGTTCTGTCTCATTGTGTCTTTAGCCCCTCGGCCGCGGCTTTACGAGGTGTCAGGGTGACATGTAACGTGTTGTTTTAATCTCCTCCGCTCACAGGTCAGGGGATTTGTGAGCGAGCCGTCCTCCGTGGACAGCTGTCAGCGCTTTGATATGAGACAGGACCTGATCTGTGGTCAGTGTGTGAGAACATCATGAATCACACACTCGGATCTGTATCACAAGAAGCCGGAGATCTGGACACAGATCTGCTCCGGTGGCCTGAGCGTTGTGTGAGGGGAGCTTTTGTTTTAGAGGAGCGCTCCTCACTCAGCACAATGGAAATGTTGACTGATCTGAGTGCAGATCACAGGCCTGCATGCACTGTGGTATTCCAGCATGGGGAAGTAGAGAGGGCAGATCCTGGAGTAAATGCCGTTCGCTGGAAAACTGCAATTTGTGTGGCTGTGTCGAGGTGGGATTGAACCACGGCTTCGAGAGTAAAGCCTTTACGATCCACTGGAATTATGGAAGTAATAATATAAATACACTTCTTGTTTTGCTCTCACAAACAAACCCTAAGCCACAGAGAGCAAGTGAATGAAATGGCGTCTAAACAGAAGAACACTGGTGACACACATAGAAAATAGAAACATAGAATAAAACAAAATAAGACGAATAAAAGCAATTCTAAAAAAGTGAGTTTTTAAAAGATCTGATCTCCTCAGGGAGGTCGCTCCAAAGTAGTAATGTTAGAGTAATAGCCATTGATTCCTAATTGAGCAAAACGTTTTGATGTTTGAACAAAATGTCTGCGTTGAGGAAGCAGTGAATGAAACTTCTTCAGTAGAACAACACTCTGTCACGGCAGTCCTTTCTCTCCGTGCAGCTCGGTGGTTGTCACCGTGCCGCTGTTTAATTCTAGATCAGACTGCAGATCAGAGCGTTGCCAAGCTGCAGCTCCTTCGTCTAAATAATCTCTTCTCGCTGGTGAAAGAGGTATGGCGCGGTCTCGCCACAAATCAAGATAGATCCCACAACGTCGGGTCCTTCTCAATCACCGTGTTTACTCTCGTCTCACTCCAAGACACTGCGCTATACACATGTTTGTGCAGGAAATTGTTTGTGGAAAGAAAGGAGAGTGCTAATCTTAGTCTGAGACGTGCAAATGTGTCTGGATTCTTTTGAGGTTTTGTGAATAAATACTTCACTGTAATATTAGCACAGGTGCACTATTGCAAAACCGTGCTAATTCAGAAGTGTTTGTGCTCCGAGGCGCTGTGTGGGTTTTCTTTAAAAGTGGTGTGGCTCCATCATAATCAACACTTTCAGTTTCCCTGTCTGTGTGTTGTTATAAGTGTTGGCTGAGAGTTAGGGTGACATGACGGTGCAAGGAGATCATGGTTAATTACAGAGAGACCGTAAAACAAGTAAAAACACCTTCAGGATATAATGAAAGCTTCACCAGTGGGCTGTAAATAATGATTTCCCTTGACTGCAATGAACCACATTCGTTTGTATATGTTGCAGAAACATGCACACTTGAATGAAGATGTACTAATCTCTTCATTGTTGTGTGAAAGCCAAACGTAGATGTGTTGTTTGAGGGTTCGATGGTAGATAGCGGCGGCTGGTATTTTAATCTCTTAGTGCAGGAACTGTTTACGTGCTTGGAAACCATGTTTTCCCCGAGTGTGTATGCTCCGTCTTGCCTGAGGATGACAGCCCGGCTCAGACACTGTGTGGCGGCTGAACGCAATCCGGTGCCAAATTTGTGAGAAATGCAATCTATCTGAAAGGTTACACTCACCAGGAGGCCGAGAGCAACCAGGGCTGGAATAAGAAGTGAGCCAAAGAGGACGAATACAACTCTGACCTGCATTAAAGGTCCCCTATCATACTGTTTCTCATCAATATATCACAGGTCTCAGATATATACAGAGCCTGTCTCTGATTGGCTGAAACACCAAACAGATCATTGCAGCATTACCCATAATCCCCTCTGTTTCAGCCCTGTTTCCAAAGTGCTGATTCTCTGTCTGTTACTTTAGATGAAAATAAGGAGCCCCTCCCCACGCCCCTCTGAGAGAGATTTGGTTAAAAAGAACTCAAAGGTGCTCTAGGAGGAGATTCAGGTGATAGGGGGGGGGGGGGGGGGTTACCTTGGTTGGTGATTGGCTAATGGTTACACAAGACAAAACATCGTTATGACATCATAAAGTGGCCAAAATCTGATCAGCTCATTTTCAGACAGGTTTTTATAGAAATGGATCAAAAAGAGAGAGAATCTTTGTTCCTGAAACTTTCAGAGTCTCTTTCCACAGAGGGGACACATGTTGATGTAGAAGAGACATGGAGAAGAGGGGACACATGTTGATGTAGAAGAGACATGGAGAAGAGGGGACACATGTTGATGTAGAAGAGACATGGAGAAGAGGGGACACATGTTGGTGTAGAAGAGACATGGAGAAGAGGGGACACATGTTGATGTAGAAGAGACATGAAGAAGAGGGGACACATGTTGATGTAGAAGAGACATGAAGAAGAGGGGACACCTGTTGATGTAGAAGAGACGTGAAGAACAGGGGACACATGTTGATGTAGAAGAGACATGAAGAAGAGGGGACACATGTTGATGTAGAAGAGACGTGAAGAACAGGGGACACATGTTGATGTAGAAGAGACATGAAGAAGAGGGGACACATGTTGATGTAGAAGAGACATGAAGAACAGGGGACACATGTTGATGTAGAAGAGACATGAAGAAGAGGGGACACATGTTGATGTAGAAGAGACATGAAGAAGAGGGGACACATGTTGATGTAGAAGAGACATGAAGAAGAGGGGACACATGTTGATGTAGAAGAGACATGGAGAAGAGGGGACACATGTTGATCTAGAAGAGACATGGAGAAGAGGGGACACATGTTGATGTAGAAGAGACATGGAGAAGAGGGGACACATGTTGATGTAGAAGAGACATGGAGAAGAGGGGACACATGTTGATGTAGAGGAGACATGGAGAAGAGGGGACACATGTTGATGTAGAAGAGACACGGAGAAGAGGGGACACATGTTGATGTAGAAGAGACATGAAGAAGAGGGGACACATGTTGATGTAGAGGAGACATGAAGAAGAGGGGACACATGTTGATGTAGAAGAGACATGAAGAACAGGGGACACATGTTGATGTAGAAGAGACATGAAGAAGAGGGGACACATGTTGATGTAGAAGAGACACGAAGAAGAGGGGACACATGTTGATGAAGAAGAGACGTGAAGAACAGGGGACACATGTTGATTTAGAAGAGACATGAAGAAGAGGGGACACATGTTGATGTAGAAGAGACATGAAGAACAGGGGACACATGTTGATGTAGAAGAGACATGAAGAAGAGGGGACACATGTTGATGTAGAAGAGACATGAAGAAGAGGGGACACATGTTGATGTAGAAGAGACATGAAGAAGTGGATTTTGCATAATAGATGATCTTTAAAAGAGACAGCCGAACAGAGCTGTGGTGAAACATTTCACACACCATATCGTTGCTCCGAGAAAAAGTCTGTGGAGGGATAATTACTGGTGTGTGTGTGTGTGTGTGTGTGTGTGTGTGTGTGTGTGTGTGTGTGTGTGTGTGTGTGTGTGTGTGTGTGTGTGTGTGTGTGTGTGTGTGTGTGTGTGTGTGTGTGTGTGTGTGTGTGTGTGTGTGTGTGTGTGTGTGTGTGTGTGTGTGTGTGTGTGTGTGTGTGTGTGTGTGTGTGTGTCCTCACACACAGAAAGGCTCTAGTGATGTTTTTTGGCCTCCATGTGTCGATCAGTGTTTGTTAAATTAGGTTGTTTTCTTTCTATGTTTTCTGCAGGAAGTGCAGACGGAGCCGGTGCTGGACGCTCTGAGAGACACGAGGAAAAAAGGACGCTGCAAAAATCCAAAGGAGAGTCTGCCATCAGCGCATCTACCAATCCAAGCACACCAGGAGTTATCCAAGAGTGAGTCCAATTAACATCCTGTAATTAAGGCACTAGAAACACTTACCTGTCAATCGCAATTTAGCCATTTCTGTTTGGGGTTAGCTTTGTTAAAACAGAAGTGGAGTCACGCCTCTCTAAATGAAAACGATTGAATCACACACATTAGTTTTGCAGAGGTTAGTTATTTCTAAATGTTTACAACTATTAACTGCCAGTTGAAGCTTCTATCTATATTTTGCTGACCAGAGTTCCCGTTAGCCGGTAATTACCGGACTATGACCGGTAAAATATGCGGAAGAACGGCAAATCTAAATCTCTCCGGTCAAAATGTCCGGTCCAAATCGTTTCCCCTTAGTAGCGCCACTTATGTGACAGACAAGAAGAGTATGTGACAGACAAGAAGAGTCAATTCTAATGTCTAACACTTAATGAGGAGAAAGAGATCTCCTGTCTGGGTTGATTGTGCGTTGATCTGTTGGTAATGCCTGGGGGTTCCGGCGGGAATGTAAACAAATGCATAATGCTGCGCTATACTTTGCGGCCTCACCCGGTTGCATAGCGACACTTATTGTTTAGGTGTCTTTTAATAAGCAGGTAGTCATATCATAGATAGAACTAGCTTTATCTGATCGATATGGACATAAACGCGAGTGAAGTCTAATCTGACGAGAGAGATCAGCTGCTGCTGACGAGTCGACACGCAGCTCTGCATAATCACATGCAGCGGTGAGCGGACAAAACACACTTCAGGTTAGAATATCACACGTAGCTATTTTAATTACCTCTCAAACTACCGTAACTAGTTATAGATATGTTTAGTTTTACTGTCGGGTCACTCTGGATCCGCGAGCTCTCTGAGACTGGCGGGCTGTCAGGAGAGGGAGAGCGCTGCGTTTATTATTCCCGTGTTATTGTAAGTTACTGTACACTTTTGAATAATGTAGTTACATTGCATTTAGCTGACGCTTTAATCCAAAGCGATTTACAATAAGTGCGTTCGACCAACAAGATACAAACTTGAAGAAAACAGAATCATATAAGTCCATCAGGTTTCATAGAGCTAAAACATTTCAAGTGCTACTCAACTGGCTTTAGATAAACCAGCCCTTAAGTTAATCTTAGTTAATCTACTATAATTAGTTTGTTTAATATTGAATCATATCGATTTGTTTTAAAGCTCAATAAATAACAAAGAAGACCTTTGACCGGCACTTTTCTAATTTTGTCCGGAAGATTTCAACTTTAACGGACATGTTGACCGTTAAAAAACTATTCTAACGGGAACTCTGATTTTGCTGACATATTACTTGTTTAAAAGTAGATTTAAATTAATATAAATATTATTATAAGTATAAAGTCGAAATATCTAACTTAACAATGACAAAAAAGTTCAACTAAAGGACGATATAATGTCCGCTAGTTAGAATATGTGATACTTCCTACTCTAAACTGCATTATTACAAACACATTGTTCCATGTATGCACTTTTATACTTTATTGTATTACTTATAGTAACAGTTTAATAGACCATGTAACCCCTTTATATTTAGGAAGCTTGTGATAGAGAGCTGGGTTTCATTTAAAAAAAAATGACTAAACTAGTGCCAATATTAGTGTACTAAAAGGTTATACAGATACCAATAGAGTTTTTCATCAGTTGTGTAAAATGCCTACTCTACTCCTCCCCATCCACATTCCTTTTACATCTAAACATGATGAAGGGTGTTCAAAATGATAACATATATTAAATAACTGTACAAAAGTGATCAATATAGTAATATTTAGGCTGTGTAATTTGAAATATCTAAGCCAACCTTCTTAATCCAGCTTGTTTGTTATGCATTGTGTTGCCTCATGAAATACACAACGTTCCACTTTCACCACACCTTATTTTTAGTTGCTGCTAAAGTAGTGGATTAATCACGTGGTGCATTAAAGAAAAGAACCCTTATTGTAATTGGCTGCAAAAAGGGGGAATAAAAAGGACTGGAGAAGTTAACAAAGACACTAGAGATATGGAAACAACACCAGTTCAATCAGGAGAGACGGTTTTGATGTAAGAATACATATTTATTGCCAGGAATACACAAATTAATGTAATGGAGTTTTGGCGATTAGGCCCCGTTGTGCAGGAGTATCATTCAGGAGGGGAGAACCGATCCGATGAAACCCCCCGGGGTCTAGACACTGGTGGTGGTGAATGGATGGTTGGGTTCGGTCTGAAGGGGAGGGGCTTAGCTTGACCCTGGTGGTGGTGAATGGATGGTTGGGGTCGGTCTGAAGGGGAGGGGCTTAGCTTGACCCTGGTGGTGGTGAATGGATAGTTGGGTTTCGGTCTGAAGGGGAGGGGCTTAGCTTGACCCTGGTGGTGGTGAATGGATGGTTGGGTTCGGTCTGAAGGGGAGTGGCTTAGCTTGACCCTGGTGGTGGCGAATGGATAGTTTGGTTCGGTCTCAAGGGGAGGGGCTTAGCTTGACCCTGGTGGTGGTGAATGGATGGTTGAGTTCGGTCTGAAGGGGAGTGGCTTAGCTTGACCCTGGATTCAGAGGGACAGGAGGTGAAAAAGGGTAGAGGAGGATTGCGTCGAGTCACCTGAAATGACGGCTGTCAGAGGGTAGGGCAGATTTAAAAAAGGTTAGCGGAGCGCTATGATAGGCTTGTGAGAATAGAGTGAAGTGATTGGTTAAGCTGGAGAGTGATCACTTATTGAGAGGAGAGAGAGCAGTAACATGGAAATAGTAAATTAATGAGTAAAGACGGTTTTCCTGGTTGAACTTGCGCTGAGCTTCATTAGGGCTGCACAGTTAATTAAACATGTCATCGAAATTGTAATGTGAATGCAATATCCAAATTGCAGTAAGCTCAATATTTAGTAAAGTTAGTGTAAGTTATGTATGTATGTATGTATGTATGTATGTATGTATGTATGTATGTATGTATGTATGTATGTATGTATGTATGTATGTATGTATGTATGTATGTATGTATGTATATAAATATTGTATTGTGGAGCTGCAGAGAAGTCCCGGCCTACAAAACGTATTCTCCAGACTTAATAAAAACGTATTGTTGGGAACAGATCCTCTTAAATATTTACACCACAATTATAATGATCATTCCCTTTAATCACACTGTATCATCAATTGCAACATCACATCATTTGTATTAGTTATTTTACCTTAGTAACACAGCCCTTTATTTTATTAATAATAATAATAATAATAATACATCTTCATTTGTTTAGCAATGTTCATATACAGGGGGCAATGCAAAAAAAGAAGTGTGAAAAATATTAAAAGACTGTTTGAAGGGGGGATGTCGCTTATTAAAGGGGACCTATCATGCAAAATGCACTTGTTGATGTCTTTTCAACATGTCCAGATTTGCGTGCGATATAGACATGTTTTTTTTATATATCTGAGACCCATAATATATGCCTAAAAATAGCATGATAGGAAACCTTTAAAAAAAGCTTGTCCATTAAAATGTCCCCTTAGTTAGCCTCACGAATAAGTGATAGACCTTACACATGAGAAGATTAACCAAAGTTTGCTCTTCTCTCCGTCTAGAAGGCGAGCCCAAAGCCGTCACCATCGACTGGGACGAGCTGCACGGATACCGCAACAAGATGGGCTACCAGAAGGGCAAGCTGCTGGTGGAGGAGGCGGGTTTCTACTACATCTACGCCAAAACCTGCTTCCGTTACTACAACCTTGAGCTGGAGGACGGCAGCCAGGTGGACGTCAGCAACCGGCAGCTCATCCAGTACGTGTACCACGAGAAGATCAAACAGAACAGCAAGTCAGCGCTTCTGATGAAGACGGGCAGCACCATGCGCTGGAACATCACCAGCTATAACATGTACTGCGCCCAGCAAGGAAGAGGGGTTCGTCTGGAGGACGGGGACGCTTTGTACGTGACCGTGTCCAACGCCTGGGTGCTGGACCCCGAGGGAGAAGGGACGTATTTCGGAGCGATAAAGTTAGGTAATTGAGAGTTAAAAGACGAGAGGAGCGGACATGCTACTGAACATTTGCCAAAGAACCACTGTTAGTGATTTATAAGTGTTGATAAAAAGTGTCTTGTTGTTTTTGTACTTCACCAAATAGCCTTGGAGCACTCGATGAGAAAAGACATGGAAATGGTTCAGTCCCCGACACACAGCTCTTAAATTCATCTAAAATAGCACTGGACTCTTTTTTTTAAATTAAGTATTGTGACATTTCAATACATTTCAGCTCAGATTACGACTTAAGCACTGATGTGTTTATGGACTAACTAAACAAACCACAAGGGAGAAACTTGGGAAGTCGGTTTGCTGGCGAGACGCAAAGTGAGGAAGGATTTATCAATGTTGGAGAAAATGTCCGGTAGAAACACGGAGCATCTGCTTGTACTTAGCGGATTAGAACAGAATCAAAACAACAGGTTTGCACACGGCACTGATCATAAACGTCTTCCTCAAGAGTTCTGTACGTGTGAACGAGGAAGTAGTTAGTCTCTGATCGGAGTAACCATCACAACAGGGGATATATCCAGAGGTGGAAAAAGTATTCAGAGTCTTTACTGGGGTACTAATACCACTCAAAAGTACTGCAACGACAACGGTACTCAAGCAAAAGTATTTAATACTACTCTAAAAATACTCAATATGAGGCAAAAGTACTGCATCAACAACGGTACTTAAGCAAAAGTATTGAATACTACTCTAAAAATACTCAATTTGAATTAAAGTACTGCATTGACAATGGTACTTAAGCAAAAGTATTTAATACTACTCTAAAAATACTCAATTTGAATTAAAGTACTGCATCAACAATGGTACTTAAGCAAAAGTATTTAATACTACTCTAAAAATACTCAATATGAGGCAAAAGTACTGCATCAACAATGGTACTTAAGCAAAAGTATTTAATACTACTCTAAAAATACTCGATTTGAATTAAAGTACTGCATTGACAATGGTACTTAAGCAAAAGTATTTAATAGCACTCTAAAAATACTCAATTTGAAGTAAAAGTACTGCATCAACAATGGTACTCAAGCAAAAGTATTTAATAGCACTCTAAAAATACTCGATTTGAATTAAAGTACTGCATTGACAATGGTACTTAAGCAAAAGTATTTAATACTACTCTAGAAATACTCAATTTGAATTAAAGTACTGCATCAACAATGGTACTTAAGCAAAAGTATTTAATACTACTCTAAAAATACTCAATTTGAATTAAAGTACTGCATCAACAATGGTACTTAAGCAAAAGTATTTAATACTACTCTAAAAATACTCAATTTGAAGTAAAAGTACTGCATCAACAATGGTACTTAAGCAAAAGTATTTAATACTACTCTAAAAATACTCAATTTGAAGTAAAAGTACTGCATCAACAATGGTACTTAAGCAAAAGTATTTAATAGCACTCTAAAAATACTCTATTTGAATTAAAGTACTGCATTGACAATGGTACTTAAGCAAAAGTATTTAATAGCACTCTAAAAATACTCTATTTGAATTAAAGTACTGCATTGACAATGGTACTTAAGCAAAAGTATTTAATACTACTCTAAAAATACTCAATTTGAATTAAAGTACTGCATCAACAATGGTACTTAAGCAAAAGTATTTAATACTACTCTAAAAATACTCAATTTGAATTAAAGTACTGCATCAACAACGGTACTCAAGCAAAAGTATTTAATACTACTCTAAAAATACTCAATTTGAATTAAAGTACTGCATTGACAATGGTACTCAAGCAAAAGTATTTAATACTACTCTAAAAATACTCAATTTGAATTAAAGTACTGCATTTACAATGGTACTCAAGCAAAAGTATTTAAGTATGATAAGGAAGATGTGCTTCAAGTACTTGTTGCAGAAAAAACTCATTAAATATTGAAGAACTTTAAAGCAGAAGCAGTAAATCTTCACAGTTAAGAATCTGCCGATTCATTTTGTGTTAACCCACTCGTGCTAGTTACCTAAAAGTAATGTTGGATGGTTTAACACCGAAACATCTTATTTTAAGAGCTTTTCCTAATTATTGTGTGTCAAAATCTACAAGTAAAAAGTACAATATTGGCTTCCAAAATGTAGTATATTAGAAGAATAGGTAAAGTACAAGTACCTCAGAAGTAATCTTAAGAACAGTACTTGAGTGAAAGTACTTAGTTACTTTCCACCACTGGTTATATCACCCTGAGACCACCTTTCATAGTTTAATCATCTATAGAACATTCACTGTTTTTTAGGAACAGATTTGTTTTGCTCCAAAAAGTGATTTTCTCTCCACTTCTCGGTCTAAAGAGTGGCCTGCTTGATTGAAGGCAATTACACGACAATGTCATTTTGAACTAAGGAGGAAACGACATGTGTTTGTTATGTTAATGACGATTGAAAAAAGAAAAAGGGATGCAGATAGCTGGCCTGTCTGACCATCAATGACATGAATAGACTGTTGTCTTCTTAAACTAGAGGAGCCAAATTGACTTTGGTTCATCTTTTAACTTAAATTTTGTTTTTCATTTGGCTCTTCACCGAGGTAAATGGGAATATGCACTAAATATTTATTTATTAGCTATAGAAGTACAGAGACGGGTCATTGTTAAAATGACCTCTCGTCTGTTTGACATCCATTACGCAGCACTTAGAGGAAATAGTAGACACGCTTTTTGTTATTAAAACACAGGGGCTTCATTTTAAATTCCATATTTATGTATCTTGATTTTTTTTTTGACAATTCTGTGTGCACTTGCCTAGCCAAAAGCAATATGGACATCATGTTTCTTCTACAAGATTGTAGCATACCTGTAAAATCTTCATCTGATTTCCATTCAATGTTTTTTTTTTTATTTATGTAATGTATGTTTTAATAAAAAAAATACTTTTGTAACAGCGTTTCCTGTGTTTTGACGATACCGTTTTGACTGAACGGGCCACCCTGAGTGTGATGTGTTTGTGATGATGATGATCTGTACAGTCTTTAATTCAACACCAGTATGTCATCACAGAGATAGATTGTATAGAAAAGCCGCCCACTGCTAACTCACAGCAGACTTTTGGAACGCCATCATGCAGAATAAACAGACTGCATGATGGGAATAACTAGCTTTAGGGAGATTAACGGTAACAGGAGAAAGTAATCGGGATACAAGTTACAGTTGTAGCTGGATTACAGTGTTACTAAAAACCTAAAACGAGCATATTTAGTTTGTTGTGAAAGGATCAGATGTAATGTATTCTTTGTTAGCTGTCCTGTAGCTGCCAGCATATTGAAAACAGAAATGTTGAGTACCCCAAAGTTTTATGTTGGAAATGTATGGTCCCCAGCACATAGAAACTGCCGGATGCTAACTTGTACAATTAGCATGCAGACAATAGCTAAAAATGGCTAATCCGATTTGGACAATTTCAGAGTGGTTTTGGAGGTATCTTGAGGATGCTGAATCCATTTCTGATATGTTTGTGTGAGGTTGTGCACGCGTCTCAAACAAGCCTAGTTTGTTTAGAAATTGCGGCGCAACTTGGTGGGCGGTACCCTGGAAAGAAATCTCTGCGTGAGAAATACAAGGTGTGGCGTGTGAGCGTGTGAATGTAGTGAAATGCGTGTGTCTCTGAGAGCTCTGCTTTTCTATTGTCTGCATAGGCTATAATGCTAATTAACGCAACCTATGCTAATTGTGCAAATTGCCCAACATATGCAAGTTCTCCTCCGGCAGTTTCTATTTGCTGGGAATCCGTATTATACATTTATATCATAACACTTTGGGGTACGCCAACTGCCTGAATCTGCTTTATGGTTTTCACTTTCTTTGGTTAATTTGTTCTTCTTTTAAAGTCACTAGCTAAACCTATATGTTCATAAAATACTGTGTGAGCTTAGCTGTGTGTGTTAAACTAAAGCGGAGCATTTTCAGTCAGCTCAGATTTGATTTCTGCTTTTGTTGGAGGCTGAATACGTCAAATGAAAGGCAGGTTTTTCAGAAAGTTATCAGGTTACATTACTTTGTTGTATCCCGTTTGGATTACTGATTTTTTCACAGGTAAGGTATTTCATTGATAACCTTCCTGACCCTGGGAACACACAGATCATTTCCTCACTCTGCTGTAATGCATGTGAGTCGTTTTGATCATTGTGGTGGCGGGTCTACCATGAAGCCCCATAGCGCGTGTTAGAGGAGTTTAAAGACCACACAATTCCTCTATTGTCTGTGTTTGGGCGTTCACACGTCTGAGCCGGGACCTCACACAGCTGAAGATCATTGTTACGAGCTGTAATCTGAGCTTTGTGGAGAAAAACTTGGCTGAGGTGCAAGAGGAGCTGATTTGTTTTTGATCAGTGTTGGAAGGTATCTATATACCGTCAAATTCCTTCACTCAAGGAATGAACTTAAAGAGGGTTTCCCCTTTCCTATAGTGTTTCCTCTTTAAATTAGAGACACTACATACTGATATACACCTGAACATCAGCAGGAGAGGACTCTTTAAAGTAGAGACACTACATACTGATATACACCTGAACATCAGCAGGAGAGGACTCTTTAAAGTAGAGACACTACACACTGATATACACCTGACCATCAGCAGGAGAGGACTCTTTAAAGTAGAGACACTACATACTGATATACACCTGAACATCAGCAGGAGAGGACTCTTTAAAGTAGAGACACTACATACTGATATACACCTGAACATCAGCAGGAGAGGACTCTTTAAAGTAGAGACACTACATACTGATATACACCTGAACATCAGCAGGAGAGGACTCTTTAAAGTAGAGACACTACATACTGATATACACCTGAACATCAGCAGGAGAGGACTCTTTAAAGTAGAGACACTACATACTGATATACACCTGAACATCAGCAGGAGAGAACTCTTTAAAGTAGAGACACTACATACTGATATACACCTGAACATCAGCAGGAGAGGACTCTTTAAAGTAGAGACACTACATACTGATATACACCTGAACATCAGCAGGAGAGGACTCTTTAAAGTAGAGACACTACATACTGATATACACCTGAACATCTGCAGGAGAGGACTCTTTAAAGTAGAGACACTACATACTGATATAC
>NC_136904.1:92328108-92405608 GCF_949606895.1 Notothenia rossii | reverse complement strand
TTTTTTTAATTCATAGTATATGAGGTACTTCTCCTGTAGATATTTCTTAATTATTTTATCCTTGTTTTAATTCAAATGTATTCACAGATGCTCAAGCCTTAGTAAATTACAGCAGGCCCAAAACTGGCAACACCCCCCCTGTTTTCACCAAATGGTACGGTCTCATAGACTGTATGCGATCTTTACCTGTCATTATACGTCACAGGTCGCAACGTTCGCAACACGTGAGCATCATAACAACATTATGTTAATGGGCATGGCCGAATCGTGAGTCAATAACTTGGACAATTCAGCTGAACAAGAGAAAATCAGAAGGAGAGAAAGGTGCAGCACATTGAAATGAGAAAATCCCTGCAGGAACATGAAGCTAATTGCTGCAAAACACAGACATGTTTACGAGTTACTGTTGCATGGTTGCCGCCCTCCGCACGTCATCACATCACAATGGCATCAACTCTTAATTATGCTGCATGGAGTAATACTGAACATAAACACCTGTCCACTTCTGTCAGGTGGAAGCACTTCCTGTTTCTCATGATAATCAACACAGTAAGAGCTCTGAGGAAAAGTCAGGTACAAAACAAAAACACCATAATGCACATTATATTCATCAATATGGAGCCTATTTCGGGGGTTTTATTCATGGGAGTACAATTGGAGACACGTGGTGGTCGTTTCAAACGATTTAGGATGTTTTGTTCGAGGTATTATATAACTGTTAATCGTGTGAACTAGCACAATGGATTTGAGTGTATTGGCAGGCCACTGCTGTTCTGACATAATATTACTGTACCTATAATCAGTGTTGGGAAAGCTTCCAATTACTTCAAGGACACTTAGATCCTCCGATGCATTTCTTTTAGAAGTACCGACAGTATTACATAAGACATCTTGGGAGCCTGCTTTCTGTCTTTATGGCCCCAAAGTAAACTGGAACAACCCATTGGAGTTTTTAAAAGTAAATATCTATCCTGTCTTTCTACTTTGGGGTAGTTTTAGCTGTATCACTGTTCATGTTTTTATTGTTATAACTTGTTTTAATTATGTTCCTCACTCTTTATTTTTGTATCTGGGCTGCATCTTGCATGCTATCTAAATAAAGATTATTATTAATATTATTATATTCATTATTATTCACACTGTAAGAAGTGCAACAGCAGACATGCAGTTCACTACTTCCCAACACTGCTTGTAAATGTTATGACAATATGTTCCACTGCATATGTATGAACTTTAGAGTGTAGTTGGACAATACGAGCAGTATCAGAGGCATTATAAGACTATTAATTGACTTAATATTGATCCATTTGCCACAAACATTGATGGCATACCCCAGCAAGCTACAACTAAAAACCATCCCTTCAAGCAGAGTGTTATAAGCCCCACATGTTGATTTGTTTTTCAGCTTTTAAAGCTCTGTCTTTCCTTTTGGCACAAGAGTGTAATACTGATTAGTTCCATAATAAAACAAACTGAGCCAGACATTTAAGAATATGTTTATTTTGCAACTGCAACTACAGACAAATGAAGAGAAATTGAAGGCGTATTGTTTGTGTCAGTCAGCTGTTTGATTGATCAGTTGATAATGGGCTTATTTGCCCACTGTCGTCCCATTGGCCGGTTGTTTATCTGACTGGTCATCTGATTTTTTAATTGGCCTCTGGGTTGTGGTCAAACACTCTGGACCTTCCCCGGGCTGTTTATGTGCACTCTAAATATTATAATCTTGACAAGCCCTGCATTGTTTAACAAGTTATAAAGAAAATAGGGCTGTTGGTCATAGTGTAGGTTGTAGTATGTCACGCTCTCTTAAGCATTGTAACATAATGAACAGTTGTCTTCTATCTCTGTCTACATCGAGCAGAGGAACGAGTCACTGACGTTGAAAGACGGCGTATTAAATTGAGCCCACAGGCCACAGGCAACTCACCGACATGTTTAACTTTCCAAAACTCAAACGGCAAAACTCCCTCTCACACTCAAATGCAAATCAATATCATTGTTGGAGATCTTGCTGACTTAATGTCAAATAGGCTGATGTGAGTTGCAGTGCGTTGCCCCAGTTTGATGTATGATCTTTATCTCACAAAATTCAGATTGAAGCAGCAGTTTCTCATGAGTTCGGGCCTTGACACGACCACACAGAAGATCCTACTGTAACCACCGGCGCACATCTGTCAAATGCACGTCTTAATATATAGTCTCACTTCATTTAAACGTCTCCCGCTGGTTTCCCCCCTGAGCAGCGGCGTGAACTCGCAGCCTGTCTGGACCTTTCTGTCTGACGGCTGTTTGGGCACATCAGGAGATGAATTCTTGTTTTACATTGTGGACAATGAGATCTGTCTGTATGTAATGTTGGAGGAATGTACAGAGACAGCCTGACAAAACACCCGTGGTAGAGAGTAATATATAGTTACTCTTAAAGGTCCCATGATATGGCCATTTCCACTGATCCTAATTCCATTGTTGAGGTCTACTAGAATAGATTCACATTGTTCAATGTTCCAAACTCACATTGGTTTCTCATACAGCATCTCTGTATAGTATGTGTATTCACTCTCTGTCCTAAACGGCTTGTTGGAGCTCCTGCACCCCTAAACTTAATTATGAAGTCAGTTGAAAGAACAAGTCGATCAGGTTCATAAAGAAACAAAACGCTTTTATAATTGTAAGTGGACTTGGAACAGGATCAGGAACGATGAGCGTTCAGGAAACATTGTGTAGGTTGACGCACTGTTACACAACGCTTCATGTTTTCATTCATGGAGTTCATGTCCTGGCAAAGTGAGCACTTCAACACACCTGTCAGTGATGATGGCATCTCGCCAGATAAAAAGAGGAAATTAAACAAGTAAAGTGTTATGCAGTCAATACAAAATAATTATCCGGTAAATAAATATGTCATACCGAACAAATATAGAAAACTCTTAGAGACACATTGTGTGAAAAAAATACCCACATTTTCCCTACATCTTCCATAGAGCATGCACACTTGTTTTCCTTAAGCCCCGCCTCCAATTTGCTCCGACACTGTGTGTACATAATTTGACAACTTTACGGATCTTGTGTTTTAAATAAGGGCTATTCAAGTGTTTGACCTAGTTAGCTGATTCACATATATAAAAACAGTTTGAAAGATGTCTCTTTCCAATATCAGTCAATGGGAAAAGTCTTTTTAAGTCCAAATGACCTCGAACTGACACAGACATAAGTGTAGTACCACCGTTTGGCCACTATGAAGATTTGCTTCAACTCCCTGGGGGCTTGTTAAACTCCCACACATCCAAAACATTTGACTGAGCTGTTAACATTAGCCAAAAGTGCAAGCTATCTTCAAACACAAATCATTTACCATAATGAGGTTAACAGGTAAAAGGTTTAAATGTGGGTTTATATGACTTTTCTGCCGTAGACTTATCGTCAGAAACTACAGCTTCTGTGATGATTTGGACAACGTTGTACATGTTTGTTTGGGGAAAACCTCATTAGCTCAGATGACCCGGTTCACTTCCTGTTTCATGAGAAACATCCGGTTGCAGAGCGGCTGTTTCTCAATTTGCAGAAACCATCTTTTCAACCCACGCTTGTCCCTGAGCGGCAGATTATTCCAACATGTCATAAACTCTCTAAAACTATTGCATATCCATCGTCTTCACAAATTTGACAGAACGAAGACTGTCATTTTTATTACCCTATGTTTTCCTTTGCCTTGAATCATAGTCATCTGATTACATTCACTGTCACTCATGTTGTTTTGTAGATTCATAAGTAGACTGTAGTTGATTGCAGGAGGTGCAGCAGTTAGAGTGTTCGTGGTGTGTCACTTTGATCACTGCAGAGTGTTGTTTTTTATCATCCTTTCTGATTTTATGAAGTCTTACTTTCATTCTCTCCCCAAGCTTTGTTTCATCACTGTTTCTTACACTCTCAGAGATGTCAAAAGTACACACGTCCTTTCCTCAAGTAGAAGTACAGATACTCGTGTTTAAAAATACTCTGGTGAAAGTAGAAGTACTGACTAAACTTCTTTACTCAAGTCAAAGTAAAGAGGCTTTGAAATGTACTTCAGTAAAAAGTACCCATAACTAGCAGCTGTTTTAAAGAGTACCTGACCTCCCTTTATATTAATAGAACAATAATGTCATTGTTAGCTAATGAATGTTTCCATGGTGACCAACGGCAACATGACAACGTTTTCATTGGTCCCTCTTCTTTAGAGAAGACCAGGAAATGATGGATACACGGATCGTGTTCAAATCAATAGGCACGCAATGACTCTAAATAATAATGATCACGCCACCAAACACACATTCAAACTAAAGGAACCAGCCTGTTTGGAAAATGGGATGTAACGATACCAAAAACTCACGGTACGATAATATCGCGAAAAAAAGTCCACGGTACGATACTTATCACGATATTGAAAAATAAAGAGAAAAAAATGTGAATTTTCTTTTTGACTTGAATTTTTTTTCTTTATGAA
Organism: Notothenia rossii; assembly: GCF_949606895.1. Lineage (NCBI taxonomy): Eukaryota > Metazoa > Chordata > Actinopteri > Perciformes > Nototheniidae > Notothenia > Notothenia rossii. Next base: position 92,401,122 of record NC_136904.1, on the reverse strand, counting down.
ATAATAAATCTGATTTGTACAGCATTTTAGTAGGATAGTAGTATTTTAAAGTGTCAACAATATAATAATCAGACCCTGCAATAGAATAAATCAAGTTTCACTTTAGTTTTTCAAGTAACTCAACTCTAACTCACTCCCTCAGCATCATCACGGTTATCTTTTAGGAATATGAGCATGTTTATATTTCCAGGTAGGAGCTGGGATGTTTGGGCGTTTACAATATCCCCTGCTGTGGAATAAACTCTCTTGCTTGGTACTGATGTTTCTGGAACAGAGAGATATGCTTTGGCCATGGGTGACAGCAGTGGGTCAAACTGTGCATTGTCTCTCCACCACTTCAAAAACAATACAGTTTTTGCCAAGAAGGTGAGGCTTATTGACAGGGCGAGACATAAATATACTGTTGGTACTTGTCCATGTCTCTAGGTGTGTACATGTAGCCCTGCATATAAGATGTCCTTTTGTGTTATCTGTTGTTTTATGTTGATGTTGTAACCTACTTGCTGCCATGTTGGACAGGTCTCCCTTGGAAAAGAGATCGATTATCTCAATGGGACCATCTGGTTCAATAAAGGTTAAAAAAAAAAAAAAAAATAAATAAATAATTTAAAAAAAAAAAAAAATCGCGGTATATTTTTTCAGTCTCGTGACGGTATTGAGACATTTATTTACAGCGATATCGCGATATTCGATATATCGTTACATCCCTAGAAAGTACAGGTATTTGTGTTAAAAAGGTAAGGAGTCAAAGTAAAAAGTCGGCAGAAAAATAAATAGTGGAGTAACGTACTGATACCAGAAAAATATACTTAATTACAGTAACAAAGTATTTGTATTCCACTACTTCCCACCTCTGTACACTTTTTATACTTTTAACCCTCAATAATCTAAGTGTTTGTGAAGCCATAGACAAACAAATGGGCTTGAACTCTCCAGCGAAAGCAGTCCTGACATTTATACAGAGAGCAACATGTTCAAAGAAGCAAACACACACACAAACTTACCCAACAGGACACACACTGAGAGCTAGTAAAAACCTCCACCCACAGAGTTATTGACAGGAGATCGTGCACCTCTGCCAAACATGCTTTTACCGGAAAAGCAGTCGACCTTGGGATGGGATCAAACTAAAACACTGTGCTTATTGCTGGATTAATCCGCAGCTTGACCACATTTTAGAGTTGCAGGCGATGTGTGTGTGTTTGCCGGAGATGCATCACCTGAGAAGGACGGGGCCTATTTATTCGTTCTTAATCCCTCGATTGGTTGGAAACAAACATGTCATGTAGAGCCATTTCCCTGCAGCGCACCGTCAGTTTGTCTGCTGTAAACCACAGCAGCGGTAGCAGATTAGAGAGAGGAATCCAGGAATCAACAAGCGTCTGTCTGTGTGCTGTGGTGTGTGTGGGGTTAACGTCAGTCTGGGAGAGGATCACACACACACACACACACACACACACACACACACACACACACACACACACACACACACACACACACACACACACACACACCCGTACGCACCGCATATACACAGGATTACATGCGTAGACATCCACACACAAACAGCTGTTTAGAATTACATAGTCCGGGTGATGAACTCACTGACAGCGACTCATGCAACATTCAAAGACAGATGAGGACGTGGGAAAACTAAATATATTCATAGATTTCTTGTCATGTCTCTTTGATGTCTGCATGAGGAGTGTTGACTTCTGGCGCGCTGTTGAGAACCCTAATCCAACAAACAGGTATCCGTTTTCACAAATCCGCCCCTGAGGTATTCTTAAAGTTGCTAAATCAACAAAATCAGGACAGCTTACAGGAAGAATTAAGCCTCGGCAGGGAACGTGGTTTGAAGTAACATTTCATCTGAATCAGTGTTGCATGCAGCACCAGAACTTTCAGACGTAGAAATGTGCAAAAACTCAACACTTGCTGCTCCGACGCTGGAATGGTTGATCAATTTATCGAAAGGACTGATATCAATCGTCTTATTTCTTTGGATACGATTGGGTAATTACTTAATGGATGCTTCAGAAAGATGCATTTGCCACCGCTTCCAAGCCGGGAACTCACGGTCACATGAAACTTCAGGTTTTTCAAGTGGAATGTGTTTAGATTTAGAGAGGATTAAGATTAAAAAACCTGACAGGACAAGTCGCTTTTTCAATTCTAAACCCAGTGGAAGAGCTCATTGACCGGGAGTAGAGCTTTTTGGTTTTACAGACATGCTTTTATACAAGTTCTGAATAAAAATGCAAAGAAACGTTTTGAAGAAGTTATTGGAGCGAAACTATTAAGACTTAGTTTGGTAATCGTTTCCCAATTTGAATATTAATCATCTCCCAAGCTCAAAACAGTGGAAGAGTTCATTGACCGGGAGACGAACATATAGGTTTAACAGAAAAGCTTTAATACACGTTCTTAATGTTCAAGTAATGGATAACGCAGCGTCCACACGGCGGCGTGCGTTGAAGCTTGCCGGTGGGCGTGTCTGAAACTCGACCAACAACCAATCACAACCAAGCACGCGGTTTGATTGGCTAGAGCTTGTACTGGCATATGATTCCATTGGCTGACGCTTCCGTCGAAGTTCGGCAAAACGTGACGTCCCCCCATTCAAAGTGAATGGGAAGAAGCGTTGAAGCTTCAACACACGCCGCCGTGTGGACGGGCCGTAAGAAAGGAAAAGAAAGTATGTAAAGATGAGAGTTATGGGGGGGGGCGGTCAGTGGTTGAATGCAGTGTTGAACAGGTGGGTTTTGAGTGATGTTTTGAATGCTGTGAGGGAGGAAGAATATCTGATGGATTGGGGTAGTGAGTTCCAGAGGGTGGGTGCAGCAACGGAGAAGGCTCTGTCGCCCCAAGACTTGAGGTTGGTCCGGGTGGGGAGGGACAGGAGGTTGGCAGTGGCAGAGCGGAGGGAGCGAGTGGGAGTGTGTCTGTGGAGGAGGTCAGTCAGGTAGGATGGGGCCAGGTTATGGAGGGCTTTGTACGTCATCAGGAGGATCTTGTACTGAATTCTCTGGGGGATGGGGAGCCAGTGGAGCTTGATGAGGACGGGTGTAATGTGTTCACGGATTCGGGTGTGGGTGAGTAGACGGGCGGCGGAGTTCTGGATATATTGAAGTTTGTTGAGGATGTTTGCAGGTGAACCATAGAGGAGGCTGTTGCAATAGTCTAGACGGGAGGTGATGAAGGCGTGGATGAGGGTTTCGGCAGCAGTGGGAGAGAGGGATGGACGTAGATGTTTAATCGCCCGTCACAGTTTCATGTTTCCAATTGGATATGAATGATATATGAAGACTTTCCACATTTGGTGACGATGTTGAAGTCAAAACGAATATCAGTTCTGAGTTATATCAATCATCTAGATCACTTTTAATCTGGTTGTCGGTCTTTGTTTTGGATGGACTGACATCACATTTCTTTGGATGGCATGGTGGAATAACCTGAGGGATTCTTCAAAAAGTAGTAAAATAATAAGTAAGTCAAATTGATTTGTCCCCCCTGAAAAGTAACTGATGGTCTCATGAAACTCCAGGTGGCTGAAGTGTTTGGATTGAGATAGAAAACCTGACAGGACAAGTCACTTTTACAATTCTAAACACAGTCAAAGAGTTGTTTGACAGGGAGTAGAGCTTTTGGGTTTTACAGACAAACTTTTTAGACAAGTTCTTAATGAAATGCAAAGAAAACGTTTTGAAGAAGTTTTAGATTGGACCAAAACTATTAAGACTTAGTTTGGTAATCGTTTACCAATTTGGATATGAATCATCTCCCAAGACTTTCCACTTTTTTGAGATGAGATTTAAGTCAAAGCTAATTTAAGTGATGAGCTATATCAATCATGTAGATCAGCTGACATCTGATTGGCAATCTCTTTTTTGGATAGACTGACATTATTCTTTTGATTTCTCTGCAAAGGATATTAGAGCTTTTTAAGGGCTCAAAAAAAAAAAAATGCATGAAGTTTGATAAGCGATGCTTCAGAAAGACACTTCTTGGAGTAAAACTGACATTTGCCTCCGCTGCAGAGGAACTGACGGTCAGGAGAACCTTGTGTTTTGGATTGAGAGGACTAAAGACTAAAGCCCAGACAGAAGAAGTCACATTTACAATGCTTTACTCAGAGAAAGAGCTCATTGACTTATAGATTTGACAGAAATGCTTTTATACACACATACAATCTGGTTTGAGTGATTTGCAAAAGAAACTCTGTGGAAGTCTGATCTGATCTTCTCAACACAGTTTCGTGTTTTTGTTTGGATATGAGTCATAGGTCAGGACTTTCCATAATTGGTGAAGATATTTGGGTCGAAGCTTATTTCAGTTATGAGTCAAATTGACCATTTAGATTAACAGATATTTACTGCTTTGAGGTTTTCACTAAACATGCAAACTATAGCAATTATATAATCTATTAATCTTGTCTTTTTACAATGGAACAGAGTTAGCGTTGTCTTGGTTTGTGATTAATAGATGCTTGTTGGACTATTTTGATCTGTAACACATGGAGAGAGCGGCAGGTTACCTCTAAGATTTTGATAAAATGCATGATTTGCCAATAAAGACATGGGCCGTTTCTCAATCTCGAGGAAACTGGCTTCCAAGCCAATATTTCAAGGATGCTACGTCATCGAGTGCCGCCGAAGGACTGTTCCAATCTCCAGCATACTTGGAATTCCACCGAGGCCGCGTCCTTGGTTTGGGGGAAATTTCGAGGCTGCACATGGGTAGACTTTGCGTCCTTAAAATCCCCACAATGCTTTGCGCACGGACCAATTTCAAAAACCCTTGCGGAGAATGGCTGAACCGACGCAGCACACATTTAAATGTAAGTACGTAGTGGCGTAGAATATGTCTTGGTAAATATGTTACTTTGTTACATCTGTTATCACCAAAAATGTGTTCCGTTAAAGTAAAGCAAGTTCATAATTAGATAGACATCGTGAGGTATTTATTTTCGGTACAGTTTATGTTGAAACCGTTAGAGAGAGTGGCACACTTGTTAGCCTGTTCCATTCTTCGTCGTTTTCCGAAGCCGTGGCTTGGAAGCATACTTGCTTCGTTTCTGAAGGAAGTGACTTGGAAGTACGCTACTACCAAGCCAGCATCCTCGCGATTGAGAAACGGCCATGGACAGGAGCTTCATGGAGACGCACCATGTAAATAAAACAATGTGCTTTTGGCCCTTTATGTTCTCATGGACTCACCTAAGTTCTGTTGTCTTGCAGCACACATAAAAAACAAACATGTCTTTAATCTTGACAAAGCTTCATTGTAATGTAAGAGAGTATTTTCCCAAAATATCCAAATGATTACTTGGTGTTGATAGAAAAGAACATTAGGACAAAGCGTCATCAACTTCATCAGGAATAATATGTTCTTGCTTTGTCTGTCGGTTTATTTGAAAGGAAAGCCGGCCTGGTTTTCATGACATTTGGTGGAAGGGCGTGGCATTGGCCAATGAAGAACCCACTTTATTTTGGTGCAGATCGGAATCAAAGAACAGATCATTTTTCATTTTCGTTAACAATGCGTGATAGGCGATAGGGGTAATTTCCTACTCATTACATCGGGCGTATCCTAACACTCTTTGGGCTTAGGAAAAAATGTTGTATATACATTTCAGGGTTAAGGTACAAAACAAAAATTAAGATTTCAACTTGACAACGTAAACTGGATTAGTGCTGAAGTGGTCTTTTTGTGTTTTCTTGATGCCCAAAAGCACATTGTTTGAACCCCACACGGCAGTTCTTGGCCTCTGGTTTGATTCTGATCCAGTAAGTGTTTGTTCCACAGCCAGTCAGAAGTAGGCAGTAGCTTTACTGTAAACACAATTATGCTTACTGTGGCAACATTCAGCGACCACATGAAGAGACATACACTCTCACGCAAAACACTCGCTCAGGCACTCTCACACACTATACTTACTCACACACTTACACACTCGTAAACTAAAACATGGCAAGCATCCGCACCTGAATCTCACGATCAGACCCACCAGCGGCTCACATGGACACACACCTACACACCATAAACAACTTCCTCTGTGGCCGGCACCCTGAGAGAGTACGGCAAGGGAGCCGGCCCCCTCAGTGCACACACACACACACACACACACACACACACACACACACACACACACACACACACACACACACACACACACACACACACACACACACACACACACACACACACACACACACACACACACACACACACACACACACACACACACACTGGAACCGCAACAGATAATAAAGTATTTAGAGAGCAAACACTCCACAGGAGGCAGCACTGATGGTGTCCAGCGAATCTGCATGAACACACGCATGGCTAAAGAATTCAGAAAAAATAATTTTCATGGCTGACTGTTGCACGCAAGGTGAATCACACATGTGTGCAATTGCTGTGTCGCTCCTACACACACATGGAGACACACACACGCACACGCATACGCACACGCACACGCACACGCACACGAACACACACACAATGCCCAGTGTCTCACCTCAGGCAAGCATCTTGTCGGTCAATAGTGTCATTTACAGAATAACACATCATTCTTTCCACTGTGGGAGTGGGCTGGGCTCTTTTTGGTTTCAGAGTCACTGTACTCCCTCCAGCCAACACACACACACACACACACACACACACACACACACACACACACACATTTGCACACGCATACACACACACACACACACACATTTGCACACGCATACACACACTTAGAGAACCATATTGAACCTTAAACACACCCTTACACCACTCAAATGTTATTTCTCTTAACCGTGAATTGAAGGGAATCCTCGGGCGGCGTGTTCCAGCGACATTAACACTCCGACCTCATTTCGCTGACCGCAGGCAGGCGAACTGACAGATTTATCTCCATCTCGATTAGTTTAAACAACGTGCAGATTAATCCTGCCAGCAGGAGGGGAAAAGTTCAGATGCCCCGGGCTCGCTGTGTGTCGCTAAGTCTCCTGGTCTCGGCCCGTTGACGCTGAGCAGACTTCGATCCAGATTGGGCGGATGTTTATTGAACATCGTTTGCTGGTTTGACGTTTTCCCACAGAGCAGGTCACATTAGTTTCATTAATCACCACAGAGTCAAGTCAAAGGCTGCGTTCAATCAAACAAACCGCCATGAGGATTCTCCGTTACCCTGTTCATAAGAGAGCTCCACTTGAGCAGGAATGCAGCTGCAGGCGTCACTGCTGTCCTCACTTCACTCGGTATGAAGACATGTAACATGCAGAGCTGACTGCACAGGTTTGGTCCTTATTACTTTTACCAAGTATCATTTGTGAAATGCACTAAATGAAAATGGTTACAGGAAGATGTATATGCACGATAACAAAACAGAAAATGCTATGTACTATAGATTAAAGTTCTACGGTCTTTCTTGTACTAATAAGTCACTTCAGACACTTCTTGCTTTTTCCAGATCTTAGTAATTCAACCAATTGAGTCCAGACCAGTCCAGAAGCCATCGGTGGAATCGTTGTCAGATATATTGTGTTTTTGAAAAGCACATTAAACTACGCTCCAGATATTCCATTTGACTCCCAGCTAACGCTATTATAAGCCAGTGATCTTACGATGAGGGGGGGGGGAGACACGGCTTATTTACTTCATACACTTGGACCCAGCCCTCCTCCTCCTTATTTGCTTTGGTTTACCCAGCATCCTCTGTGTCTTCCTCCAGGTTTCAGTGGGGATAGCCGTTGTTCTGAACACCATGTTAACCTGCTTTAGCGTGATTAGCTTCTCCCTGGTGTAAACAAGGCGGTGTGCAATCAACGGCCAATAAAACCAGCAAAATATCTCTCTACAAGAAACGTTAGAGAGGGCACAGTTTGACTCATAAGAGTTATTAACAGAAAAATAACTAGTAGGCTCAAATAAGAAAGTACAAATCTAGCAGGAGCATCTGCAACCGGCTGCATGCAAGGCAAGGCAAGTTTATTCATATAGCACTTTTCAACACAAGGCAATTCAAAGTGCTTTACAAAAAATGAAAGACATTCAGACAAAGGCATTTAAAATCAGTCATTAAAAAGAAAAGATAATAAAAGAAACATTAAAAGTAAAAATACATGAATAAAAGTTACAGTGCAGTTTAAGATGTGAATAGTTCAATTAAAAGCAGCGACAAAAAGAAAAGTCTTCAGCCTGGATTTAAAAGTAGTCTTCGTTGCAGCGGACCTGCAGGTTTCTGGGAGTTTGTTCCAGATGTTTGGAGCATAATAACTGAACGCTGCTTCTCCATGTTTAGTTCTGACTCTGGGGACAGAAAGCTGACCAGTCCCTGAAGACCTGAGAGATCTGGATGGTTCATCATTTAGCAGGAGGTCAGAAATGTATTTTGGGCCTAAACCATTCAAAGCTTTATAAACAGCAGCAGTATTTAGAAATCTATTCTTTGACACACAGGAAGCCAGAGTAAAGACTTCAGAGCAGGAGTGATGTGATCCACTGTCTTCGTGTCAGTGAGGACTCGAGCAGCGGCGTTCTGAATCAGCTGAAGCTTTCTAATAGATGCATGGTTGGCACACATTACACCGCCTAAAAGTATGTTAAAGATCTCCTGACCTTCTGAATGTCCCAACTGCACTTTTCAACACTGATGCCATTTCTTTAGATTGATTACATCTCATTGTGGTGTGGGCATTGTTTCAGCTGCAGAGTTGTTCGTGATATATAAACGGCAAGCGACATGAGATGAGGCGTTCAGTGCATGTGCAGCCAGAGGGTCGTGATACAAATCTGTGTCAGAGACAACCGCATAGCATTGTTTGACAGTGAAACCACACATCTGCACCCTTTCTGTTCAGAAATGTCACTAAACGGAAACCACCCACAGATAAACAAGCAGTGTCCTAGCGTTTCCTCTCCTGCTTCCTGTGAAGCATGTGGCTTTTTGCACTGAGACGAGAGCTGCAGTCAATTTCCAGGGATGTGAAGTTACTGTGAATTTGTGTGACATATATAACACTTCATGGAAATCCACCACGCTGAAATGACATGTGGCAAACCGTGGTCTTTGAGAATTGATCAAAAACATTGTTAAAACGTTTTTTATTGCTATTTTTGAATTGAAGAATGTCATGCAGTAAAGTGCAATTGTTTCATATTGAGATACTTAACGGGTACAATATGATGTCATTTACATCTGGAAGGGAAAACTAGATGATTAGCAGGAATAGTAAAATGCATATGTGGTTTCGCTGTCCACTTCCACCATACTGTGAAAGCGATGGTCACTAAGGGAGGAGTTGACTTTAAAGTAGTCGAAGACGCTAATGTTTAACGGCAGTTGCCTCAGCGGACCAGAATGCAATAAAACCTCAAAACACTTGAAATGGAGAGACCTTTCAGCACCACTTGTTTAATGCTACAAGTTTCCATGTGTCGCCTTGAAGTTCTTGAAAGTCCCTCTTGGAAACAGAGTAATGGTTAAGGGAAGAAGAATAAAGGGAGAAGTGACAATGGTCACACCAAAAGAGAGAATTGGAAAGACTAACAATATTTCCTGGAATACTACAACTTGATCGTATCTTATTTATATTTAAAAGGCCTCCAAAGGGTTGATTTTTTTGTTTTTAGATAAAAGTGACAATTAGCAGTAAGTGTGTGTGAGACCCTTTTTGACGTTCGCTTTAATCGCTGGTGTTCATTTCTCTTCTCTCACACACTTGGCACAAGCGATTGGATAAATGACCCCAAAAACCCAAAGTGCAGTCAAAACCTATTTTTCAACCGAAGCCTTGAACAAGTCTTGCGCAAGAGGTTGTCCCAGCATGCCTTGTACCCACATATCTGGCTTTTCAAGACACGTTTCCATTCTGATTTGATTTGTCTTCCCAAAAATTGCAACAATTACACAGCTTTAGTTATTCCCTGTCCACCCACTCAGGTCATGGCTGATTTGTAGAAAATGTTGCGGAAGAATTGTCCTGTAGGAAATGACAGTGATGTTGCTCTACGTCTCCAGACAGAGCTGGTGGATCTTGGATAGACGTGATTCTGGTAAGACTCCCTGAGAGAGGAGCAAAGGGCCAGGAAACACTCGCTCATACACTCGTCATTTGTCTATTGTGTGTGTGTGTGTGTGTGTGTGTGTGTGTGTGTGTGTGTGTGTGTGTGTGTGTGTGTGTGTGTGTGTGTGTGTGTGTGTGTGTGTGTGTGTGTGTGTGTGTGTGTGTGTGTGTGTGTGTGTTAAAGAGTTCAGCAGTGTGGTTGTGGTACAGATCTAATTTCTGAGAACAACAGTGGTCCTTAATCTCTTTTGAGGATGTCACACTGTCTTCAATAGTTGTATATTATAAATTCAACGGTGGACAGTAACTAAGTATATTACTAAAGTCCTGTACTTAAATATCATTTTGCAGTACTTGATTACTAACATTGTCTGCCGCTTCATACTTCTGCACTACATCTTACTCCACTTGTTTTTATTTTTAAATTGTACTTACTAATTACTTTTCATAACATGGTTTATATATTTGTATATACTGTATATATATTTCTAATCTAATCTCTAGTACACAAAGTATCCAAACTTTACTCCACATTGACAAATAGTTAGAATAATAGAAACACCTCTATATGTATTCCTTAGTTATAAAAACTTAATATTAATACATTTTCTAAAAATACAACACGTAAAATACTTTTGCTTTTAATACTTTAAGTATATTTAGCGGATAATACGTCTATACTTCCTGAACATTTTGAACTCAGGACTTTTACTTGTAATGGAGAATTCTATCTTAGACCATGGTATTACTACTTTTACTTAAGTAAAGGATTTGCATACTTCATCCACCTTTTGATTATATCTGTGTTACTACACGCACGCACACGCACGCGCACGCGCACACGCACACGCACGCACACGCACACGCACACGCACACACACTGAACAGGACAGATGGATATTAGGAGGGAGGATAAGAGCATCTACATTCCTCAGCTGATTTTCCGAGGTGTGGTGTGAACTCATCTCTGATTCATGCGCCCCGCAGACAAAAATCATCACATAAATAGAATCTATCCATAATGCAGCGGTTACATTAATGATCCTCTGAATCAGGGTTTCTCAAACTCCGGCTCCCCGCCCAAAGTGGGTCGCGGACCCTACTTTACGTGGCCTCATTGAAATATCAGTTTTTCCTTCACAGATTTAATAACACTTAGTGGCTCTGCTTCACACTGTCTTTTGGCATGCTCTACTTACCTGGATTACATCTGTTCGATAATTTTACAATAATAAGTGCCTTACTGGTTTTTAAAGTGGGTTGAACTCCAAACAATAGAAACTTTTCCCGTCGCCAGAAGTAGACGAGTTTTCTGTAACTTTTTTGCATTACAGACGTGCAGGAAATCAGGGTTAGACTGAAAAAACTGTAATGTTGACTTTAATTAAATGCAATATGTCAAAAGGTATTAGGTTCAACTAAATATAATTGGTTTCAACTGACATAATACAGTGCATTTTTTTTTACATAATACATTTAATTAAAAGTCCAGTTTTTAGTTCATTCCGTTTAGTAGACACTAAAAAAGTCAGCTGCGCTTTCAAACTCTCAAACTAAATGTGGTTATTTTAGATTCTTGGATAGTTTGAACATCAAAACACTTACCACACAAAGTACCGTAGTATAAAGAAACCTCTCCGACTTAACGACATGTCTACAGCTTCTCCACGGATAATAAAAAGTATCCCTCCACGGTAAAAGCTGCTAAACACTTTTTATAAACACAACACAAGGGCTTTCCCTGTGTCCATGAAGCAAACATATTTATACCAAATTGAAGCGGACATGTTTGACTACCAACGAAGAAGGAACTTTCTGTGTTTAAACAAATGGACAAGCCACATTTTCAAATTCAGAAGGACAGGACATGTATGATAATCTTTACAAAGCTTTGTTTTTGTGGAAACTGTGGTCCGTAGAAACACATGTTACCACAACTTAAAACCCCTTCTCTTCTTCTCTGCAGTGTTTTGATAGTACGGCTAGAACACTATGACTGACACTTCCTTAGGACGTTACAGCACAGATTACATAATGTCCCTTATGGAACAGATTATTCTACGACGTTTCCAAACCTAGAAAGAAACCATTTAAATACGCCGCCCTCATCCAAACACTGTCAGAACATGTCAAGTAACATTCTCATAACCTAATGTGATCGCACAACGCTCTTGAAAACCCCAAAATGCTCCCAGGGGACAACTTTGTTTGAAGGATTATGGAAAATGTTGTCTAACACTATGCTTAAAATCTGTCTCCCTTTTCCCCTCACACACACACACACACACACACACACACACACACACACACACACACACACACACACACACACACACACACACACACACACACACACACACACACACACACACACACACACACACACACACACACACACACACACACACAACAGTCTGTTACCCTGAATATCAGATTCAGAAAGACAATAACTACAGTGTAAACACAACAAAGAGACAGAGGGGAGTGCGGACACAATCTCATCAACATTCTTGACAGAAAGTATTTGCATAATGTCTCCGATCCAGTACGCTACGATGCGACCACAAGCCAAACATACATCACAATTACTCTCTAACATCCATGATTTATTGCATGAGATGGGTCCGGTGAAATAAAGCTCCAGACAGGGAGACCTGTTTTTGCTAAAGACCATAATTGCTTCACATTGGCTCTTGTGCAAATGTCTCCTGCTACAGTATGCTGAGAAAGCACTTGTGAATGTCTGTTTTTATACATGCATGTGAGGCCGTGCATGTTTTGTAATCTTGATGAAGTGGGTCCACGGAGCCAAAGCTGAGAGTTTCTGAGAGTTCAGAGTCATCAGCGAGGCTCGTTGTGAGACAGCGAGCGACCACAGGTTTGGTCAGGATTTGGTCAAGCTGGGGTCAGGAGGGAACGGCTAAATTAAGTCCCTGAGCTTATTTCAGGGAATGTTTTTAGGGAAAGCAGCTGACCCGTGCTTTTGGGTTCAATGTACTGTAAGTTGTGTAGTGCTTTTCTTTTTCTGTTGCTCCTGAATCGAGACGTTTTTGGGACGGCCGTGATGTTGCAAATCATTTTCTATTTCCACGTGAGCGATGTTTGGAAATGTTATCATGCTTCTGGACATGAACGTTTGTACAGCTCTAAATATTTCTCTTTAACCACAGAAACTGGGCAAATGTCTTTTCCCACAGAGGTTTCTCTTACTCCATTAATCCTCTGTAATTTGGCGAGACACCCCAGGTGAATAGGATAATTTTGTTAACTTAAAGATATCAGCTAGAAATGTATCCAGTTAATTATTTACAATAAGGCAATTGTTTTTTGTATTACAAGTTTTCTGAAATAGAATGTTTAAATATGCAAATGACCCATTATCTCATTAAATATGCGCATATTTTAACACATTTCAAAAACCGAAATCTGAACTTTGGATAAAGCCAGGTTCAAAATTCTTGTTTCAACAAGTTTTCTGAAATAGAATGTTTAAATATGCAAATTAGCCATTATCTCATTAAATATGCGCATATTTTAACACATTTCAAAAACCGAAATCTGAACTTTGAATAAAGCCAGGTTCAAAATTCTTGTTTCAATTGCTGTTGTGTATTGAACCCTTTTTAAACTGGTCAGAGCACACATCAGATGTATTTAAAAGTATTTATTTGCACTAGCAAAGGTGGTACGTACATAAATAAATGAATATGTTTCTGTAGTTAAGCAAAAGAACAAACATCAATGTGTGAGAATAATTACGGATTATCAGCATAAGACATTAAAGGACTGTAAAATAAATATGCATTCTCTATGTATTGCTGTAGCTACCTCGTATGTTATGATCACAATTAAAATCAAATGAAATGTATCGAAACAGAGCGAGCAAGCATGGCTAGCAATTTAGCTTAGCGGTTTAGCTTAGCGCATTAGCTCTGCGAGTTAGTGACGCTAGTTTCAGAAAAAGCTAATTACTAAGACATTAAAGGACTGTAAATTAAATATGCATTCTCAAAACATTGCTCTAGTAACGTTGTATGTTATAAACAAAATTAAAACCAAATTAATTGTAGGTTAAACAACGATGGAGCAGAGTTAGCTTGCAAGGCTAGCGATTTATCTCAACGATTTAGCTTAGCCTGTTAGCTAGATCGTATCAGAATAAGCTAATTACTTAAAAAGTAAGTTTAGCAACATAAAACAAATATTAGAAACATCACTCAAATAATTTAACGCCATAAAGGAGTGAGAGAAGTGAGCTATTGACCCAAATAAACATTACAACAGCTTCGACATTAATTTAATGATTTTGATTTGATTCGTGTTCAACAACACGATTTTTGCACTTTTTTCGTGTCACACCGAACGATTTTAAAAGCAATGTATTTCTATTGGTAGTTCGTGCCTGCACCACGTCTTTTTATCCGGTCGGGTCTTGGAAGACCAGAAGCTGTGTGGTTCATAAAAACATTTTCTTACTCAATATCTTACCCTAAGCCTAACCCTAACCCTTTTATTTTAAATTGTATAATGTCGGAGTTTTTTTTCCGTCCGCGAGGAAAATAAATGTCTCAGAGCCTCAGAATACTGAAATCTGTATTTAAAAAAAATAAAAATGTCCTTCTAATTTGTTATTATTCGGTGCAGGCACGAAACATACTACCAATAGAAATACATACTTTTAAAATCATTCTGTGTCAGAATACTGAAATCTGTATTTTTTTTATCTCTTTTTCGTTCAAATTTGTTATTATTTACATAGCTTTTAAAATCGTTCTGTGTGACACAATTTTTTTTTAAAAATCGTGTACGAATCAATAGATTAATTTTGTGACTCTAACACAAAATGCCGTGAGACTGTGTTGGTTATCTATATAAATACTCGATGTGTCAGTGCAACAGCCAGCTGTGTGCTTCATGTGCACATTTCTAGCCCCGTGGGATTTTCCCGAACTTCTTTCCCAGACTCGGAGGACATTTCTTCTGCAGCACAGAAGATAAAATGCCCATGATCCATTCATGAGAAGGACCTCCAGTGTTGTCCTAACCTCCCATTACACGCCATCAATCTGTCAACGTCACTGCCTTGTTACTGTAAGGTCTGTTCCACTTGAAACAAGCCTCTAATTATCCTCCCAGTCGACTCCCACTGGACCACATACTGTACGCTAACCAGCCACACCACTGTAGGTCTGCATCTCAAACGCTGTCATCTCTCCATATTCCCAATACTCAGCGAGAAGTACTCGATTTACTAGAAAAAGGCTTAAATATTCTCTTATATTAAAATATTACTGTTACAAAAAAATACTGAAAAAGTTTCAAAAAGTATTTTCTGAGGATGTAAAGTTTAACAGAAACAATTTAAATGTTATCTTTATTTCTTTAAGACAAAAATAAAATATATATATATGTGTTAATAATTTAGTTTTTGGGAGAAGGGGTGGGATTAAAAAAGTGTCAACTTCTTCCCACCCCTTTTCGGATGTGTGATTGGGTAGATCATTCGTTTATATATAATTTATAATCAGTAATATTTTTGTATATCAATTTGACACTGCTTAAGTTTGTATAGTATAATAATTCTCATGTTAACTTTGATTATAATTATATTTCTTTGTATAATTTTATTATACTTTAAAAATAAATCTAATCAATTAAAAAATCTTAGTATCAGGTATTATTTAAAAAATGTTTACATTGTTTTATTTTAACCCATTTTAATTTCTTGTCAGCTTTAATTCAAGGGAATTTCATTAGGATCACCAAAGACGTTTTATCTTGTCCCCTATTTATTTGAATATTGTTTTTATGTTCTTGTTCTGCAAAGCACTTTGGGCTGCTTTGTGCACGAAAGGACGTCTCTTCTACATCAACATGTGTCCCCTCTTCTCCATGTCTCCTCTACATCAACATGTGTCCCCTCTTCTTCATGTCTCTTTTACATCAACATGTGTCCCCTCTTCTCCATGTCTCTTCTACATCAACATGTGTCCCCTCTTCTCCATGTCTCTTCTACATCAACATGTGTCCCCTCTTCTTCATGTCTCTTCTACATCAACATGTCTCCCCTCTTCTTCATGTCTCTTCTACATCAACATGTGTCCCCTCTTCTTCATGTCTCTTCTACATCAACATGTGTCCCCTCTTCTTCATGTCTCTTCTACATCAACATGTCTCCCCTCTTCTTCAAGTCTCTTCTACATCAACATGTGTCCCCTCTTCCTCATGTCTCTTCTACATCAACATGTGTCCCCTCTTCCTCATGTCTCTTCTACATCAACATGTGTCCCCTCTTCTTCATGTCTCTTCTACATCAACATGTGTCCCCTCTTCTTCATGTCTCTTCTACATCAACATGTGTCCCCTCTTCTTCATGTCTCTTCTACATCAACATGTGTCCCCTCTTCTTCATGTCTCTTCTACATCAACATGTGTCCCCTCTTCTTCATGTCTCTTCTACATCAACATGTGTCCCCTCTTCTCCATGTCTCTTCTACATCAACATGTGTCCCCTCTTCTTCATGTCTCTTCTACATCAACATGTGTCCCCTCTTCTTCATGTCTCTTCTACATCAACATGTGTCCCCTCTTCTTCATGTCTCTTCTACATCAACATGTGTCCCCTCTTCTTCATGTCTCTTCTACATCAACATGTGTCCCCTCTTCTTCATGTCTCTTCTACATCAACATGTGTCCCCTCTTCTTCATGTCTCTTCTACATCAACAAGTGTCCCCTCTTCTTCATGTCTCTTCTACATCAACATGTGTCCCCTCTTCCTCATGTCTCTTCTACATCAACATGTGTCCCCTCTTCTTCATGTCTCTTCTACATCAACATGTGTCCCCTCTTCTTCATGTCTCTTCTACATCAACATGTGTCCCCTCTTCTTCATGTCTCTTCTACATCAACATGTGTCCCCTCTTCTTCATGTCTCTTCTACATCAACATGTGTCCCCTCTTCTTCATGTCTCTTCTACATCAACATGTGTCCCCTCTTCTTCATGTCTCTTCTACATCAACAAGTGTCCCCTCTTCTTCATGTCTCTTCTACATCAACATGTGTCCCCTCTTCTCCATGTCTCTTCTACATCAACATGTGTCCACTCTTCCTCATGTCTCTTCTACATCAACATGTGTCCCCTCTTCTCCATGTCTCTTCTACATCAACATGTGTCCCCTCTTCTCCATGTCTCTTCTACATCAACATGTGTCCACTCTTCCTCATGTCTCTTCTACATCAACATGTGTCCCCTCTTCTTCATGTCTCTTCTACATCAACATGTGTCCCCTCTTCTTCATGTCTCTTCTACATCAACATGTGTCCCCTCTTCTTCATGTCTCTTCTACATCAACATGTGTCCCCTCTTCTTCATGTCTCTTCTACATCAACATGTGTCCCCTCTTCTTCATGTCTCTTCTACATCAACATGTGTCCCCTCTTCTCCATGTCTCTTCTACATCAACATGTGTCCCCTCTTCTTCATGTCTCTTCTACATCAACATGTGTCCCCTCTTCTTCATGTCTCTTCTACATCAACATGTGTCCCCTCTTCTTCATGTCTCTTCTACATCAACATGTGTCCCCTCTGTGGAAAGACACTCTGAAAGTTTCAGGAACAAAGATTCTCTCTCTTTTTGATCCATTTCTATAAAAACCTGTCTGAAAATGAGCTGATCAGATTTTGGCCACTTTATGATGTCATAACGATGTTTTGTCTTGTGTAACCATTAGCCAATCAGCAACCAAGGTAACCCCCCCCCCCACCTTATCACCTGAATCTCCTCCTAGAGCACCATTGAGTTCTTTTTAACCAAATCTCTCTCAGAGGGGCGTGGGGAGGGGCTCCTTATTTTCATCTTTTAAGACCACGGAGGATACACATGTGCAGCCTCGAAATGTCCCGCAACGAAGTAGAATTCCAAGTATGCTGGACATTGGAACAGTCCTTCGGCGGCACTCGATGACGTAGCATCCTTGAAATAGTGGCTCTGGAGCATCCTTCCTCGACATTGAGAAACACCCCCAGTGTCTTTCTGCTAAGAGCTACGAGCCGAGTTTGGATCTTAAAGGTGGGGTAGGTCATTTTGGAGAAACCAGCTCGAGTGCGCTAGAATTTGAAAATACACAGCCGGAGAAAATCTGCCACTTCCTTACAGAGCCCCTCCTCCAACACACACGAACGCGCACATGACCAATGAGGGCACGAGATAAGTGTGTGCACAGATGGAAGGCTGACAGGCAGGTAGGCCATCCAGTTATTTTAGCCGGCTCAGATGATTGGTCGTGCTTTTTACAGCGCCACGGCTTCCACAGATGATATTTTTTTATGGATTTTTTGTCAAAGCACTTCAGATATTCATTGCTATCAGGATGTTAAGAGCATTCCATGGAATATAACAAAAAGTGTATCTCGAGCCGGTTTCTCAAACTTACCTACCCCACCTTTAATTTATCTTTTGCATTTTTTGGAACTACTTTGGTAACCTTTTCCTCGTGAGAGCGTTTTTTTGTTATTTACCTGTTACCTCGACGGAGTGATTTTCTGTTGTGCATTTAGTGCCATTTTTTCAGTAAAGACTTTCTTTTGTACTTTGTTTGTCGAGTCGTGCTTTTGGGTTCATACTGGTTTGCCTAGTCGTGACACATGTTTCCTCCGTGATTATTATTATTATTATTATCGTAGAGGGGAATCTTACTTTGAAGCAGGTTTGCATTTCCTCTCTACCACCACAAACACACACAATTCATCCATGGTCCCTCCACAAACATCCACTTTTTAATATTCTGTCTCTTTCTGAGGGCCCGGGGCTTGGTGTATTTACATTAAAATGGTCAAATAATCTTCCCTTCTTCTCTCTTTTGTCTGTTCTGCCTTCCTGTGTTTTTAAATCCGAGTGGGAATCGACACAGTGGCCCTGAAGTGATTAGTGGTTTCAGTCTTTTTCATCCCACTGCTTGGTGTGTCAGTGTGTGTTTGTTTGTGCCGGAGTATAAGCAAGAAAATAGAAACGGGGCACCGGGCAAACCATCCTGTGGGTGGAGGAAACTCAGAACCAATCGGATGATGACATTGCCTTTGGTCGAGCTGTTGACAGTTGCTGAGTTGTAAAGCTATTATTTTTGGCTTTTTTTTTTAGCTTGAAGGGTAAATTACCAAACAACTAAAGCACGTGTTGGTCCAATATAAGCAGAACATTTGGACCTGTGTGTGTTTGAAGTTGTGTTGCAGCATGTGGGTGTGATTGCGTTGAACCCAGCAGCCTTTCACCTCAGCCTCACCCCAGTATCTTGTAACCTGCCGTAATAAAGTAGATTAGACTGGAGTCGGCCATTATAAACATGTTGAGTCACGTTCATTAGAGTTAAATGGATGTACAGATCAGTCTGAGGTCACAACAGTGTTATTTTTGATCCACACACAGCCATTATCTACCGTTTGTGGCCACTTAACTCCGTCTCTAATGGCTCTGATTACATTGCATTAGAGACGAGGTTCTCCTTTTTTATTCCCTTTGGTCACATTATATTTCCTACAGATTTGTAATGAAGCTGGAAAACTGTGTCATAGACTTGGTTCGAGCGAGCGTGCAGTAGCCAAGAGGCTGAAAACTGACGAGTGTATATTATCTTACTGCATTTGCTGGGATGTCACAGAGTTCTGAATTAGGCCATAAATCATCATTACAGGGTAATATCTGTGCTCTGAACCCCGGCTCTGTCTCTGTAATGGATACGAGATGAAA
The DNA here is from genome assembly GCF_949606895.1 of Notothenia rossii. Classification (NCBI taxonomy): domain Eukaryota; kingdom Metazoa; phylum Chordata; class Actinopteri; order Perciformes; family Nototheniidae; genus Notothenia; species Notothenia rossii. Next base: position 92,381,319 of record NC_136904.1, on the reverse strand, counting down.
CAAGCCTTGTGTAACGCGAGAGGCAATATGTGGACCACACAGGAAACAAGTGAGGATGAGGAGCCAAAAACTCTGCATACCTTTGCGTCAGGATCCGTCCTATTTCTCCGCGCTCCAAACATGACCTCTGTGTCTTTTTTTTTATGGGTGTGTTTGTAGATTTTTTTTTCATCAGGTTTTATGTGTGAATGTTTTCCTGGTTATGTTGCTTCCGCTGAAGATTTATTGATTTGTTGATGGTGTGTGAGTGCATGCCAGCAGATGAGTGTGTGTGGGTGCTTTGTGTGTGTGTGTGTGTGTGTGTGTGTGTGTGTGTGTGTGTGTGTGTGTGTGTGTGTGTGTGTGTGTGTGTGTGTGTGTGTGTGTGTGTGTGTGTGTGTGTGTGTGTGTGTGTGTGTGTGTGTGTGTGTGTGTGTGTGTGTGTGTGTGTGTGTGTGTGTGTGTGTGTGTGTGTATGTAAAGTACAGCTGTCAGCGCCAACGGCCAGCAGGCGAGGAGCGCCTCCACTGCCCTCCGTGTGGAGCCAATTTTCCCTCAGGAAGCAAAGTGACTCAGTTGTGGTTTGACATTGTTTGTGAGTGCATAGTGTGTGTGTTCGTTCGTGTGTGTGTGTGTGTGAGAGAGAAAGCTGTATGCAATGTAAGAGCTAAAGTTTATGTGCATGCTAACATTATTGTGTATGTCCAAACAAGCTGTTGTGGAATGTTACAAAGTTTTGAGTATTTGCAAACACATTTACCTGATAAAACTTCTGCATTTATTTTCAAGTAACGTTTATAATTCAGCATTTTAACCTATAACGAAGGACCGTGGTATTTGTACTTTTGGTTAAAGGCGTCCAATTGTGCTTTTTTGGGGGTTTACCATTTCCTGTAGTGTGTTGTAGGTTTCTGTGCATCTATTGTAGATGGTCTGCAAATGCTAAGGGGCGGGACATCTCTAAGCGGTTGACCAATCACAACAGAGCCGGCCAGCTAACCAATCAGAGCAGACTGGGCTCTGGTTTCAGATAGAGGGGTTTGAACATGAAAGCATGGAGACATGTCCCAGTAGAGGCCCCTTTAAGTAAAGATTGTCAGTACTTTTTTTCCACCACTGCATTCAAGTATGTCTACTGTATGTGTTGACGCATTTTTGAAGTGGTTACATGATTTAGGCATGCTTTTCCCCAGGTCAATGAGGTTTACTGCTATCCTGAAATATGCCTGTCATTCCTCGCAGTAAGACATGCTTTATGACAGTGGGTTCAGACCATTACGCCCCGTAAGTAAAGTCTAAGAGGAGCATGCGGGTTGTTATCAAAACCCTGTGTCCTGCAGGAGGAAATAGTCTCATGTTGCCTCTGAATATTACGCCAACGCGAGCCAAACACAACTTGAAGGTTTGAAATAATTGAAAGGTTCTGTATTCTTAAAAACACATTTCTTTTCACTTTCTTCTAGTGCAGATTTTGGTTTTTTTTTTGTACTGAAAAATCCTTCTGTGAGACTCCTGTCAACACGGCCAATGCAATGGATGTGATTGGATTCCTGCTCTTGTTGAAGAATTGCAATTGAAAGGCTATTTCTAGAAAGAATGCCTCGGTGGCTCTGGATAATCCACAGACCTCACTGAGAGCAGTTTTCATTGGAACTACTTTCCACTGAAGAAATAGTCCCAGTGAGGTTTGAGGATTAACCAGAGGAACCGGGACATTGTTCGTGAGGAGACATGTTGCTGATGCAGATTTTTCACTACAGTCATTTTGTCAATCCTGCAAGAGCCAAAAACTGAAACTGCATTGTGCTGTATTGTGGTTGATGCAGAAGTTAGAAAAGCTGATACCTTAAAACCTCTGCATATAAATCTGAAATGATCTGCAGAGCTTGACATCGCTGCAGGAAGTCATTCCTGGCAGACGCCGTCGCACAATGAGTCTCCTGTGTGGAGGGAGAGGAAAAGAAATGCGCTTTTTTTTAAACTGTCAACATACAGTACATACAGTTCATGGCACTTATTATATTGCCAAATGATCTCTGTTTATCCTGTAACTATGGTGGCCTACAGGTGCTAACGTGCTACAACAGAAATAATATCGATAGCAGCGTCCCTAGCAACCACCTTGGTAACAATGAAAACGTTGTATAGACACAATTTCCTGAAGTAATCTTCGTAATAAATAGCAAACTAAAGATCATGTACATCCACTGCACACATAATCTGAAATAACAACTCATATTTCTCGCATCAAATGATATCAAAACGCATTTTAATGGCCAAACTAACTTTAAAATAGGCATTTTCCACCGAGAATAAAACGAAGTTCGGCCATGTTTTTTTTTTCTGCAGGGAGAAATTTGAAGATCACGTGACAGAGACGCCAGCCATTGGAATGAATGCTGGAAAAAAACGTAGGGACCCTAGAATTTCAGAGGTGTTTTTGTAGAAATACTACGTCCCAAGTTGTGGACCAACGTAGTTATTACACGTTTTTTTGTGAGACTGGGTTGGCTACAACGACCCAAAACACTTCCATTAGGAGAGACTTGCTGCAGTTTGAGATACATGGCTAAGATGGATACAAAGATAAAGCACTGTATTCAACCATATTGGAAACCGCGTGTTACAGTTGACTCAAAACAAACAAACAACATCTTTATAATATCCGAACGTATACAAAAGTCTGGTCCGGTCCCAGCTGTGTGCGTCACTTTTTAGTGTCCCCCGTTTCCTTGAGCTTCTTGCAGAGTTTTGTTTATGTTTTGTCAACGAACATGGCACTTATTATATTGCCAAATGATCTCTGTTTGTCCTGTAACTACGGTGGCCTACAGGTGCTAACAGCGAAACAATAACATTTCCATTTTCATTCCATTCCCACTTTTTACTTTTTTTGTTATTTTTCTTCTTTACTTGCTTGTAAAGCGCTTTGAGCACCAGGAAAAGCTCTATATAAATTTAATGTATTATTATTATTATTATTATTATTATTATTATTATATATATTCATGTTGCATTGTTGGACGAGCCTGTGACTTCAGTTTTTCATTGACATATCTTCACTGTAGCTTCTGTGCAAATAACAATAAAGCCTTGAAACATTTAGAAAACATTCGAGACGAAACATGTGCTTCGTTTTCTAAAAGCTGCATAAACCAAACGCTGCAAGAAGCTCACAACACAACGGAAAGGGTTGCACTAAAAATGTATGCTTGGACCGGAGCAGATTTGTGTTGACGTTCGGGGATTATAAAGTTGTTGTTGGTTTGTTTTGAGTCAACTGTAACATTTCCAATAAGGTTGAATACAGTTCTTTATCATTGTATCCATCTCACCCATGCAGCAGTTGGTTCTTCTTGAACCTTTTTTTGGGGTTGCATAGATCTCTCACGCTGATAGGCCCACACATTACGAACGGTGGATCAGAATCATGTTTACAGCTATCTCTGCTGAGATCAACCCAGAGAGATCAGAAGATAAAATCATGGGAGCTTTCCAGTCAAATGCAGAGCAACAGAGTGGGTGTGTGTGTGACCTCAGAACGTTCCCATTAATAGTCACGCATGAGCTCACATTGTAACTTAATGGGAAGTAGCCTTTTAAATCTCCACAGCTATAAAATACATATGGTGATTTCCATCAAATCAAGATGATTTTCAAACCAATAGTTAGTAATCTCTAGAGATGCAGGGCTGTCGGGGTGTCTCTGAAGTGGGCATATTTTATTGTTTACTTTCACCATGAGGTTTTGGGGTGTGTGTGTGTGTGTGTGTGTGTGTGTGTGTGTAGTATGGGGTGACCTCATTCTGACTGTGAACCGCCCTTTGGGAATCCCCCAACTCACAACTGTTTGTAGGCCGCTGCATTCAGAAGTGTGTGTGTGTGTGTGTGTGTGTGTGTGTGTGTGTGTGTGTGTGTGTGTGTGTGTGTGTGTGTGTGTGTGTGTGTGTGTGTGATATATGCTGATGTAATGGTCGTCCTCATGGCGACAGCTCATCCTCAGATACATCCACTGGGTGGTCCTCTGACTTAAACAGTGACAATCACAAAAGGTACAATTTGGATGAATTGTTTTTTTTTCTGATTGTAATTAGAGGATAAATCCCCTAAGATGCAAACCAACAAACAAACAAACAAACATTTAAGTGCAAAATAACAGGACATACACACGGGTTATCCTGCCATCCAAAAACACACCAACATATACAATTAATGAACTGAAATTACTGAGTCTATTTAAAGACACAGTATCCAATTTTCCACCACTGGGGGTTATAATATGAATAAAGCAAAACATATGAAGAGATAGTATTAGATAACTGTGGTTCTCTTGCAATTAAAGCCACAATTTATTTCATTATTAGCTTCAGGGGACACAACAGAGTCTCTCAATTGAAGACATTTACAGAGTTTCGAGGCGTCCATTGCCATTATTACAGCTTATACCGGGTAGAATTCCTTAATTGTTTATCGTTCAGGATGTTTTCACTGATAGGTGAAGTATGGGAGGGGTCTCCTCCTCTTCAAAACAAATGAACCCTGATTAAAACTGGTTGAAAACACTTAATAAAGCAGTTTTACGTTAAACAAAACAGTTGCTGTTTCATCTGCCGATAATGTTTGCTAACATTGTTTCTCTGATGACTTAAGATCCAGACATACAGTACTTCGACTACAATCCTTCTTCTGTTAAAAAACATCCAAGATCTGAAGAAGTTAATTATAAAAATGTGACGTGAAACTCGATGAAAATTCAATTTATGATCGCTTCTGTCAAACAACCACAAAGCTGGCTCATTTTCTAAGGGGACACAACCCATTACATCCACAATTACGAATTCCTCCTTGTTTTTAAATGTTTGAAGCATTTGGGATAGTTTAGATTCACAACAACATATTTCACTAGGCCACCAGGGTGGGTGGAGGGGGTCAGGAGGACGGGATTTTGGGCTGAAAGCCCAGGAGCACAGCGGAGGACCCGGAAGGGATCTCGGGCGGACGGCCCAGGGGCAAGGCAGAGTCCAAGGTGGGGGTCTCAGGCGGACGGCCCGGGGGCAAGGCAGAGTCCATGGTGGGGCGAAGGCCACAGCGGGCGAGCTCAGGGGACCGAGCATGAGGACAAAGGCAGCAGCAGGAAGAGTCAGGCAGCTCCGGAGGCCGGGCAGGACCCGGTGTCGGCCGAACAGGAACCGGAGCCGGTGGGACAGGCTTCGGCAGGGTCCCCCACGGAAGAGGACCAGGAGTTGGCAGGACCCCCGGCGAGACAGGTGATGGCGGGGCCTCCAACGGAACAGGACAAGGGGTTGGCAGGACCCCCTGTAGAAGAGTTGTCAGCGGGACCCCCAGAGGGACATGAAATAGGATTGGCAGGACCCCCGACAGGAGAGTAGTTGGCGGGACCTCCAACGGGACTGGACATGGAGCTGGCAGGACCCCCAGCGAAACCTCCAACGACAAAGGACATAGGGTTGGCAGGACCCCCGGCAGGAGAGTAGTTGGTGGGACCCCCAACGGCACAGGACATAGGGTTGGCAGGACCCCCGGCAGAAGAGTAGTCGGCAGGACCCCCAACGGGACAGGACATGGGATTGGCAGGACCCCCGGCAGGAGAGTCGGCGGGACCCCCAACGGGACAGGACATAGGATTGGCAGGACCCCCGGCAGGAGAGTAGTCGGCGGGACCCCCAACGGGACAGGACATAGGATTGGCAGGACCCCCGGCAGGAGAGTAGTCGGCGGGACCCCCAACGGGACAGGACACAGGATTGGCAGGACCCCCGGCAGGACCTCCAACGGCACGGGACATAGGGTTGGCAGGACCCCCGGCAGAAGAGTATTTGGCGGGGCCTCCAATGGCACAGGACATAGGGTTGGCAGGAGACTAGTCGACAAGACCCCCAACGAGACAGGACATAGGGTTGGCAGGACCCCCGGCAGGAGACTAGTCGGCGGGACCCCCAACGGGACAGGACATAGGGTTGGCAGGACCCCCGGCAGAGGAGCAGTCGGCGGGACCCCCAAAGGGACAGGACATAGGGTTGGCAGGACCCCCGGCAGAAGAGTAGTCGGCGGGACCCCCAACGGGACAGGACATGGAGTTGGCAGGACCCCCAGCCGAACCTCCAACGGCACTTCAGTAGGGACTTGAGTTGGGAATTGAGAGAGGGCTTGAGAGGGAACTCGAGAGGTGACTTGAGAGGGAACTCGAGAGATGACTTGAGAGGAAACTCGAGAGGGAACTAGAGAGGAGACTTGAGAGGTGACTTGAGAGGGGACTTGAGAGGGGACTTGAGAGGAAACTGGAGAGGGGACTCAAGAGGGAACTTGAGAAGGGACTAGAGAAGTGACTAAAGGATGGACTGGAGAAGGGACTAGAGATGGGACTAGAGAAGGGACTAGGGAAGTGACTAGAGGAGGGACTTGAGAAAGGACTTGAGAAAGGAATTGAGTAGAGACTAGAGAAGGGACTAGAGATGGGACTAGAGTTGGTCCTTGAGAAGTGACTAGAGAAGTGACTAGAGGTGGGACTGGAGAAGGGACTAGAGAAGGGACTAGGGAAGTGACCTGAGGAGGGACTAGGTAAGTGACTAGAGAAGGGACTTGAGTTAGGACTCGAGAAGAGACTAGAGAAGGGACCAGAGATGGGACTAGAGATGGGACTAGAGATGGGACTATGGCAGCTGGGGCCAGAGCTGGGTCTGGAACTATGGCCGCTGGGGCCGGAACTGGGTCTGGAACCATGGCGGCTGGGGCCAGAACTGGGGCCGGGACCATGGCTGCTGGGGCCAGAACTGGGTCTGGAACCATGGCTGCTGGGGCCAGAACTTGGGCCGGAACCATGGCTCTTAGTGCTCGGGCTGCTAGCCTGGCCTTGTGACTCCTTCTTTTAGGAGCTGTTTGGAGGCTTCGTGGACCTCCAAAAGCCAGACGAGTTCCAGAGAACGGCTCCTGGACAGGAGCAGGAGCTGGGGCAGAAGCAAGGGTTGACTCCAAATGGACCACACCGATGCGTGTGGTGTCATAAAGGGAATTGGGAGGCAGAGAGCTAGCATGCCTGAGGCTAGCAGGCAGGGGATAGCACACTGAGAGGAACTCCAAAATCCAGCCAGGTAAGAATCTCACCAAGCCCTCGTTTCTCCAAAGTTATCTGGCGCACCTCTGCAGGGCAGCCTCTCGCTGCTGAACCCCGGACGCTCCCATCCATCGATCAGAGCAGGTAGCCAAAGAAATGGTCAAATCCAACAATTCCTGCTCAAAAGGATCTGCTGGGCCCATATTTGGTTGGTTCGTACTGTTACGGTGGGTGAAGAAAGCAGGACCCAAATGCAGATTACACCAATATTGCCTTTATTTCAAGGATAAACAAATAACTTGGACAAAACAGAACACTCCCCGGTGAACTCAGTCACAAACAAAAGAAGAACCCACACTGAACACAGGAAGAGACAAGACTAAATACAGGGAGGGGTAATCACAAGACGAGAAACAGCCGGGCAGGGGAGGAGAAACACAAGGGTAACAGGTGAACACAATCAGACAACTAGACACACCAGGGAAACTAACGACAGGGGAAAAACACAGGAAGAAGGACCAGACAATATACCAAGAGGAAAACATGACAGCGAGAACAGCAAAACACCCAAAACAAGACATACAAAACGTGACATAACACAATAATCGTAACACTGGTTGCCTGACTAATAAACTGGTTGCATGACTTATACAATGTTTGCCTGACTAAATATTGGTTGCATGACTTAAACAATTGTTGCCTGACTTAATATACTGGTTGCATGACTTAAACAATTGTTGCCTGACTTAATATACTGGTTGCAGGACTTATACAATGGTTGCCTGACTAAATATTGGTTGCCTGACCAGAGGTTGCGCTATAATTTTTCGCTACCCGACGGAAAGGATCGTAACATTTCCGTCAAAATCCATTATTACCCATCGGTCTGTACACAACTCGGGGGGGGGGGGGGGGGGGGGGCGGAAGAGCACGCTCGTGAACTGTCAACGGGGGCGCGTAAAGCATAAACTCCCAGACATTCCAATGATTTGTACGGCATAGTTAGGTCTGGAAACGACATAAGGGCATAACACCGGAGCCCTGCTGCGGGGAAACTTTGGCGCTGTTCTGAGTTTGTTCTAATCCGTCAAAATGACGGACTGCTTTCAGATTTTTCCGTCATTCTCAAAAGAATTCCGTCATAGACGGAATATATTCGCTTAACGCGACCTCTGTGCCTGACTAACTATTGGTTGCCTGACTTATACACTGGTTACCTGACGGTGCATTCAAAGGCTCGTACATTGAGTAAAGCTGTCAGGGTTTTTGCAGCTGTGAGGCCTGGCAGCATTGCACGTAGGTAAAATCAAGATAAAGCCCTTTGAGTTTATTCATATAAATCCTACTTTTATTTGATCTCACTGGAGTCCGTTGGTCTCACGCAGAGATGCACACGCCTAGTGGCTATCGGGAGGAAACGGAAGACCTGCATGGAGGGAAAAGAGAGCTCTGATTCATCTCCATTCAACAACAACAGTATACCAGCTGCTGACCACCACACAGGAAAGGATCCGTGCTCCTCGTGATGTGGGTGTTTCATGTGTTTACCTCCAACATGTGTCAGTGTAGTGCATGTGTTTGTTTTGTGCAGTTTGGGTGTTGTGTCTCCCTGCTTTGAAGCTGTGGGAAAGATTTATTTTCCTCCTGCACCTGCCCCCTTCTTCTTCTGCAAATTTCCTCCAGCTGGAAGACTTCTCCTCGCCCATACTCCCTCCTTCTCTTGTGCAAAACTGAATTTACCCCAATGTAAGGAGCGGAAACATCTACTCATAACTACAGGTCACAGTGGGTCACCTGCCAGGGTCTACCAAAATGAATCATATGAGGTTTTTTCTTCTTTTAAATCTGCCATGGTTTTGGTTGAGGTTGGGTTACTGTTACACTTCAAGGTTAATGTGACGCAAGTTTTTTTGGAAACAAGTTGTGACAAATCATCACCTTTTTAGTAAATGAGGCGAACTTGTCAGCAAGCAGTTTTATGCTCCCAGCAGTCAAAGAGCATCATAGTTATTCATTTGAAGTCCAATATACTGTTTATGATTATATATTGGAATTAAGTTTAAGAGTTTTTCGTTGTGCTTTTCTCCGACCACATCTGTTATTTGGAAGCAGATGTAACGCAAAAGGTCGAAGCAAAGTAAAACCAAATGCTCAACGACAACCAACATTTTACAATGAACTTTCTTGAAGAGAAGACAATTAGTAAATGGGCAAAACACACACCGTTGAAGCAACCTGTCAATCACAAGGTAGCCACACTCTAAAGCAGGGGTGTCAAACTCAAGGCCCGGGGGCCAAATCCGGCCCGCGACTTCATTTTATGTGGTCCCACAAGAGCTTGAAAAAAATATGATATGTTTATTATACGGTTACATGCCACTTTACAGAAGCTCGTTGCCCATACATGGAGCACAATGCTTCTCAGAATTTGACTTTTTCCCTTCAAAATATGCCTTTTTTCTCAGAATTTGACTTTTCTTCCAGAATTTGGCTTTTCTTTTTAAATCATTTCGTGACATTCTCACTGAAGAGACTTGCAATTATTTGCTAGACTTCTGCTTTCAGACGTAGTTAATTAGGAAGTTATTACCCTATCCGATAATAATCCAATGTGATACAATATTTTATATATATTACATTTTTATATATATATATTTTTATGTAGTCTTAAAGTTACAACCGGCCCTTTGAGTGAAACCATAATGGGAATGTGGCCCGCGATGAAATTGAGTTTGACACCCCTGCTCTAAAGCATAAGCTGCTTTATTGTATTTTGTACTCTAGATGGTACCATATTTGCTAAATGGACATCATGCTGTACTGAAGAAGACTTGACACTAGAGAGATTAAGACCATAAACCCATCAGCAAAATCTTTAATGAGATCATCAATTAAGTCAGAAGAAGGGTAATCGTTCTCATAGTCTTCTCTACAGACTTCTTTTAGCATCCAGTCGAGTCGCACCCTGCTGTGATCCCATTACAAGTTTGATATAGAAGACATGTATCAGTTAATTTCTATACAAGGCCTAAACACAATCGTCCCACAATCTCCTTTTTCAAAATGTTGGATAATAATTTTAAAGTTGTGCTAAAATATGTCCATGCATGATTTAAAGACTGAAGACCATTCATAATAAATGGTGGGCTTATATGGGTTTTAAACACACATTAACTAAAGAAGCAGATACAAAGAGAAGAACGCTCTTACTTAAAGGGGACCTATCATGCAAATGCACTTTTTGATGTCTTTTCTACATAAATACTGTATGTGTCCCCGGTGTGTCGGGGAACTCACGCAGCGTCAGAAAATAAAACCCTCTCTCTTTTCCTCTTTACCCAAATCTCTAAAAACGGAGGAACAACGGAGCTGATCCAGATTTGCGTCCGATATGACGTCATATCTGAAATGTGGACCCACGGCCCTATCAGAAACGTTGCTATCAGAAACAATGCCCGACTGTTTTGGACGTAATATGGTCGGTGTTTACATTAGCATCGCTAACACTCAGAGCTAACCTGTACTGGAGAGCATGTGTGTGAAGAAGCAGGAAGTAAAAAGGAACTCACCTTGTGGTATAACCGGCAAGAGAGAAAGCCTTTGGGCTCCATACTGTTTCAGAGATAATCCTTGATAATCCACGATATGGCGTTTCATCACAGCAGTATTTAGTTTAGACAGTAGCTGCCGGGTCCCGCATGAGCTCAGACCCCTCCTTTTTTTGTTTACAATTTATTTCTTTTTTTAAAGCTTTATACCCCAAATCAGCACTTTTGAAACAGGAAGTGAAATAGAGGGATATGAGGCATGGCTAGAATGGGTGATCTGTTTGGTATTTTGAGCAAAACAGTTCATAGACATGTTTTTTTATATATTGCATGATAGGTGACCTTTAAAGTAGTTCTCGTAAATATGATCCAATATCAAAACTCCCACAGATTTATATTAAACACGCACAGCCACGTTTCCAAGAAGCAGGTCGATAAGAGTTATCTGGAATCCTCTGCTAAGTAAAAAGTTCTCATCAGACATTAGCCATGTTACAAATATGAGGGGGATTTCATGCTTTTCATCCAAATAACTGTGAATCTGCTTCCTTGGAAAGACCTATGAGTTGTTTCTGTTTCCATCCGAGCTGATTGGAGATGCTGTAACAGATCCACACAGCCCGAGGACTCGTCATGTGATCTCTCCCCACCTCTAATCAACTCTTAGACATCGCCAACTTTATTGATTAGGGGACAGAGACACTGTGTCCCCACCTCTACCCACATACACACACACACACACACACACACACACACACACACACACACACACACACACACACACACACACACACACACACACACACACACACACACACACACACACACTGCTGGATCATTTCAAGGCTTTCTGTGATAGTGATACGCACACAAGCCGCCCACATTTTGCAAAAACACACATTCCTTGTATCCCTGCACTGCATATCATGACCTAATCTCTGGATTCCCCACCCAGCCTGAACCCTCAATATAACTTAACCAGAAATGTTATTTTGACTTTGCTTACCCAAATAAAGCTGCTTTTGTGCAAAATTTCATAACTCAAAACTGCTGCATGATATGATAACATTATAGTATCACATCAGTAAGAACATGTGTGAAATACTTTCTTCTTGGGTTATATTATTAACTAAAAATGTAAATACTACTAGTGGTCAAAATGGTTATGTTTGCATCCTGCAGGGTTTTCCCCTTCTTTCCAATCTTTATGCTAAACATCAAATTATTACTTTAACCCAAATACATGACTTACATATGACTACATTTTACCCCAATGCAGCTGGCTACATCAACGGGGAATGGTATGCCAATTGTGACAATTATATTCGAATTATAAAATGTAATGTGCATCTAATGAGAGGTGGTAATTCTCTATAGGTACCTAGAAAAAACAGCTAGTTTAGGTCGTTTAATATTAAAGGTGTTTTTATTTGTTTTTGGTGAATCTCTTATTCTATTGAAATTGGAAATAGTGGGACATTACACATATGTGTAATACATATTATTTATTAGCGCAGAAGATCAGCTGTAAATGATCAAAAGATAAATGCATGACTAGCTAAACAATGCATTTGATAAAAAGAATAACCTTTGATAAATGATATATTAAAGGACCCCCTCATGTTCAGGTGTATATCAGTATGTAGTGTCTCTACTTTAAAGAGTCCTCTCCTGCTGATGTTCAGGTGTATATCAGTATGTAGTGTCTCTACTTTAAAGAGTCCTCTCCTGCTGATGTTCAGGTGTATATTAGTATGTAGTGTCTCTACTTTAAAGAGTCCTCTCCTGCTGATGTTCAGGTGTATATCAGTATGTAGTGTCTCTGCTTTAAAGAGTCCTCTCATGCTGATGTTCAGGTGTATATCAGCATGTAGTGTGTCTACTTTAAAGAGTCCTCTCCTGCTGATGTTCAGGTGTATATCAGTATGTAGTGTCTCTACTTTAAAGAGTCCTCTCCTGCTGATGTTCAGGTGTATATCAGTATGTAGTGTCTCTACTTTAAAGAGTCCTCTCCTGCTGATGTTCAGGTGTATATCAGTATGTAGTGTCTCGACTTTAAAGAGTCATCTCCTGCTGATGTTCAGGTGTATATCAGTATGTAGTGTCACTACTTTAAAGAGTCCTCTCCTGCTGATGTTCAGGTGTATATCAGTATGTAGTGTCTCTACTTTAAAGAGTCCTCTCCTGCTGATGTTCAGGTGTATATCAGTATGTAGTGTCTCTACATGTCTCCATGCTTTAATGTTCAAAAAGCTATTTATTTTTCTCATACTGCCTGTGCTGCAGCACCTCTTCTCACCCTCTGTCTGAAACCAGAGCCCAGTCTGCTCTGATTGGTTAGCTGGCCGGCTCTGTTGTGATTGGTCAAGTGCTTAGAGATGTCCCGCCCCTTAGCCTATATCAGGTATATAAATGTATTTATTGGGATAAACCCCTTGAGATGCACCATCTCGTTTTCAAGGGGGGACCCGTATACTATGTTGGAGCACTAGCCAATAGGAGCACGAGTGCTACATAGTGATGTCACTATGTTACATAAGTAAATGAAGGAGGGGGAGTGTGTGGAAGAGAAACTCCCTCTGGAGGGAAAACAAGGAATTGTAGCCTTTACAGACCATTTACATGCACAAAAACCTATATATAAAACCCACATGGAAACCCCCAAAAGCAGAGTAGGGCCTCTTTAAGTAAAAGTACAAATACTATGGTCGTCTATTGTTCGTCCATTTACATGTCCAAAACCTATAGAACTAAAGGAGAGGGAAAACCCAGAAAATCGTATAGGGCCTCTTAATAATGAATTCATATTTACTTCAAAGGGAACCGTTTGTTTCCTCAGTCTGTAGGCAGTCCCCATACCTCATTGTTCTTCCCATGAAACTTCCCCGAAAATGATTGGGAGTTCTTAGGAAAACAGAAGAATTAAGTGCTTACATCCTATTGTAAGTTATCTGCTCTTCATGAGTGCAGCCCTGCAGTGAGTTTTCTTTGTTGATCTGCAGATGAAATACAATTGCTGCATGACATCAGCGGTGAAACGCTCCCTGGATGACTTCATGCAGAAGGAGAAGGGGGTTTTCAGTCCCCCATGTTGAGAGCACCACCCTTTGTTCTTTGTTTCCTCGGTCAGGTGATAAGCATCTCTGCTGACCGGCTGGCATTTAAATGTTCAACTCTGCCCACCTGGAAACCCCACCTTGCCATGTATCACACTCTGATGAAAGAGAGCGGTGTGACACATCAACTGTGAGAGGTCCCAGAGAGCTGCTTTATTGAAACGCAGAGAAGTGCAGACGAGACATATTTTGTCGGTTAACCCGAAAGATAGCATCGCAATGGCTACCTGGATAATAAGCCACGGGATTTTTCCATTATATTTGAGAATATTGCAGAAAATAAGCGTTGTGGTAAACAGGATAATCTCCACACATTAACTCCATTTAATGATTTCTGGAGTAAAAAAAGCAAATTTAGGCTATAACGGTCACACAACCCAGTCTCACGGCATTTCGTCGCATAATTAGTTTAATCTATTGATTCGTGTTCACCGACACGATTTTCGTGCTTTTTTCGTATCACACAGAACGATTTTAAAAGCAATGTATTTCTATTGGTAGTGTGTTTCGTGCCTGCAACACGTCTTTTTGTCCAGTCGGTCTTGGAAAACCGGAAGCTGTGGGGTTCACAAAAACATTTTCTTACTCAATATCTTACCCTAAGCCTAACCCTTTTATTTTAAATGGTATAATGTCGGAGTTGTTTTGCCGTCCGCGAGGAAAATAAATGGGGCTCCGAGCCTCAGAATACTGAAATCTGTATTTTTGAATCTCTTTTTCCTTTGTTATTATTTACATTGCTTTTAAAATCGTTATGTTTGACACAAAAACAATGGGGAAATCATGTTGGTGAACACGAATCAATAGATCAATTTCGTGACTATAACACGAAATGCTGTGAGACTGTGTTGGGTCACATGACTTCACGTCACCACCGCTAAGCTAAAGTCGGCTAATGTTGGGCTATAAAGGAACTACAGCACGGTCACATGACTTCACGTCACCACCGCTAAGCTAAAGGAGGCTAATGTTGGGCTATAAAGGAACTACAGCACACGGCATGCCCTGCGCCGTGCCAGGCCCTCCCATTTGACATTCCTGCCCTCCCCCAATAAACACGTTTTTTATTATTTATAAAAAAATATATATATATATTTTATTTTGTTAATTATAAATAAACTGTGAACTTTTGTGCTACGATGTAAGAGATGTCAGATAGTAACCCAAAAAAATAAATAAATGCATGTGTCTGTTGTGATTCGTCCACATTTAGACCAATCCCAGTGTCACACTCTGCCGCCTATTCTGGATTTGTTTATTGTGCATTCTGTAGACTCCCATTTCTGTTTGAATTACAAAATGGACATCAGAAATTGGCTTAAAAGGTCAAAGGATTTATTAAAACGAAATAGCGATGAAAGAACTGCAGCCAATGGTGCTCCTGGCGACCCCGCACGTGCCGTTGCAGCAGCACGCCTTAATGTCACAAGCTTGACCTCGGCAAACCCCGGGGCTGAGTTAGCGAGCCTTGACTCATCAACGCGGCCGCCACCAACGCTGTCCTCCGAGGCACAGCTCCTTGTGCCATCACCACCTGCGTTGCACACCCTGTACCACACCCGCCAGCATCCTCCTCCTCCTCCTCCTCCTCCTCCTCCTCCTCCTCCTCCTCCTCCGTGCCGGTGCCTCCACCACAGACGCTACCTTGCAGCACATCAACAGGTACTTTTGGGCCAGCAACCGCTCAAAGACCAACAGCCCCAGGTGATCTTGGGGTAAATAAACCCAACCAGGTGAAACTGGATCGTTATCCAGGGAGATTGTTTTCAGGAAAGAAGCGCACTTTTGCCACTGCATGGTACAACCACAGACCATGGCTTGAATATTTGTTAAAAGCAGACGCAGCCTTTTGTTTCCCCTGTAGACAGTTTAAAGTCAATACGTCTTCATCTGATGCGGCTTTTACTGTCAAAGGTTTTTGCGACTGGAAACACGCATTACAGACTGATAAAGGACTGCTAAGGCATGCCGCATCAAAGAACACATTTCATGTGAGAGTTTGTGGAGAGAGAGACAAATACGCGAGGAAACAAATCAGGAAATGAGTACTTTGGTGCAGATCAGCTGGCATGGAACCGTTATTACGCGTCAGCTGTCGTTGATATTATAGCTTTTTTAGCTGTCAACCAACTCCCTCTCAGAGGTGACCACGATTCACTCCACAGCATGTCCGAGTCAGGCAGTGGGCTCTTCCTATCGCTGTTTGAGTATACGCTGCACAAAGATGCAGAGTTGGCCAAAATAATGTTCTAAGTTAGCTCGGCTGAGCGAAAGGATGCACCTGCAGTGCATAGGAAAATAAACCACGGGCTAAACAGTTCATCGTCTCCGTGTCTACTATTTATTTCCGAGTGCAACGTTGAGGAAGCTGCCACCCTCAACCAGTGTGCCTTGCTCGTGATTTACCAGTGTTTGTGCTGTCACGCACACAATGTTTCGAAAGTGATTTCTATGTTGCCCTCTATTTGTGTATGCATTTGCGATAAGTTTGTGTCTTTACGCAATTCTGTTGGCCTTGCTGTTATATATTGTGCCGCAGGCCCGCAGCACATGACGGTTTTGTGTGCCCTCCCATGAAAATCATATGCCCTCCCTTTAGATTTGTTCTGGCGCCGGGTCTGCAGCACGGTCACATGACTTCACGTCACCACCGCTAAGCTAAAGGTGGCTAATGTTGGGCTATAAAGGAACTACAGCACGGTCACATGACTTCACGTCACCACCGCTAAGCTAAAGGAGGCTAATGTTGGGCTATAAAGGAACTGCAGCACGGTCACATGACTTCACGTCACCACCGCTAAGCTAAAGGTGGCTAATGTTAGGCTATAAAGGAACTACAGCACGGTCACATGACTTCACGTCACCACCGCTAAGCTAAAGGTGGCTAATGTTAGGCTATAAAGGAACTACAGCACGGTCACATGACTTCACGTCACCACCGCTAAGCTAAAGGTGGCTAATGTTGGGCTATAAAGGAACTACAGCACGGTCACATGACTTCACGTCACCACCGCTAAGCTAAAGGTGGCTAATGTTGGGCTATAAAGGAACTACAGCACGGTCACATGACTTCACGTCACCACCGCTAAGCTAAAGGTGGCTAATGTTAGGCTATAAAGGAACTACAGCACGGTCACATGACTTCACGTCACCACCGCTAAGCTAAAGGTGGCTAATGTTGGGCTATAAAGGAACTACAGCACGGTCACATGACTTCACGTCACCACCGCTAAGCTAAAGGAGGCTAATGTTGGGCTATAAAGGAACTGCAGCACGGTCACATGACTTCACGTCACCACCGCTAAGCTAAAGGTGGCTAATGTTAGGCTATAAAGGAACTACAGCACGGTCACATGACTTCACGTCACCACCGCTAAGCTAAAGGTGGCTAATGTTAGGCTATAAAGGAACTACAGCACGGTCACATGACTTCACGTCACCACCGCTAAACTAAAGGTGGCTAATGTTGGGCTATAAAGGAACTACAGCACGGTCACATGACTTCACGTCACCACCGCTAAGCTAAAGGAGGCTAATGTTGGGCTATAAAGGAACTGCAGCACGGTCACATGACTTCACGTCACCACCGCTAAGCTAAAGGTGGCTAATGTTAGGCTATAAAGGAACTACAGCACGGTCACATGACTTCACGTCACCACCGCTAAGCTAAAGGAGGCTAATGTTGGGCTATAAAGGAACTACAGCACGGTCACATGACTTCACGTCACCACCGCTAAGCTAAAGGAGGCTAATGTTGGGCTATAAAGGAACTACAGCACGGTCACATGACTTCACGTCACCACCGCTAAGCTAAAGGAGGCTAATGTTGGGCTATAAAGGAACTACAGCACGGTCACATGACTTCACGTTACCACCGCTAAGCTAAAGGTGACTAATGTTGGGCTATAAAGGAACTACAGCACGGTCACATGACTTCACGGCACAAACGCTAAGCTAAAGGAGGCTAATGTTGGGCTATAAAGGAACTACAGCACGGTCACATGACTTCACGTTACCACCGCTAAGCTAAAGGTGACTAATGTTGGGCTATACAGGAACTACAGCACGGTCACATGACTTCACGTCACCTCTACTAAGCTAAAGGCGGCTAATGTTGGGCTATAAAGGAACTACAGCACGGTCACATGACTTCAGGACACCAATGCTAAGCTAATGTTGGGCGTGATGACGTTTAGTCTTGTTAGCAACATCCGTTTTTTAATTCACTCGTGGGTTATTTACTGATGTATTTTATGTTGAACAACAAAACTTTTAAATCTTTTCAGCTTGTGTTAGACTCACAGACCTTATTTCAGGTAGGCCTACAGTATCTTGCAGAAAAAAAGATTGACTTTGAGACAGGGAACAGGAAGTGCTAAAATGCTAACTAATTCCCTGGTTTTAGGACTCATTCCTTTCAAAATAAAATCCTATTTGGATACAGATACACCACATGCAACTTTGATTATAAGACAAACAAAAAGCATCATGTATTTGGGTAGAGCTTTTTTCCATCTGCACACATTGGATTAATTAAGCGTCCCAAATATGATCTGTGGTTTATGAGTCATGAGGCGATGACCTGCTGAAAAACGAACATCAATTCAACTCAGGGCGACATGACTCACGAGTGCATGCAGACAGATACAAGACACCAAACACTCAAGGATTAATGGCCTGATCAAAAACAGATTACAGGACGCCCACACTGCTCTGTAGGTATATATCTATTTATTTAAAGGTCACCTATAATGCCAAATCAATTTTTTCATTTCTCTTCTACATCAACATGTGTCCCCTCTGCTTCATGTCTCTTCTACATCAACATGTGTCCCCTCTTTTTCATGTCTCTTCTACATCAACATGTGTCCCCTCTTCTTCATGTCTCTTCTACATGAACATGTGTCCCCTCTTCTTCATGTCTCTTCTACATGAACATGTGTCCCCTCTTCTTCATGTCTCTTCTACATCAACATGTGTCCCCTCTTCTTCATGTCTCTTCTACATCAACATGTGTCCCCTCTTCTTCATGTCTCTTCTACATCAACATGTGTCCCCTCTTCTTCATGTCTCTTCTACATCAACATGTGTCCCCTCTTCTTCATGTCTCTTCTACACCAACATGTGTCCCCTCTTCTTCATGTCTCTTCTACATCAACATGTGTCCCCTCTTCTTCATGTCTCTTCTACATCAACATGTGTCCCCTCTTCTCCATGTCTCTTCTACATCAACATGTGTCCCCTCTTCTTCATGTCTCTTCTACATCAACATGTGTCCCCTCTTCTCCATGTCTCTTCTACATCAACATGTGTCCCCTCTTCTTCATGTCTCTTCTACATCAACATGTGTCCCCTCTTCTTCATGTCTCTTCTACATCAACATGTGTCCCCTCTTCTCCATGTCTCTTCTACATCAACATGTGTCCCCTCTTCTCCATGTCTCTTCTACCTCAACATGTGTCCCCTCTTCTCCATGTCTCTTCTACCTCAACATGTGTCCCCTCTGTGGAAAGAGACTCTGAAAGTTTCAGGAACAAAGATTCTCTCTCTTTTTGATCCATTTCTATAAAAACCTGTCTGAAAATGAGCTGATCAGATTTTGGCCACTTTATGATGTCATAACGATGTTTTGTCTTGTGTAACCATTAGCCAATCAGCAACCAAGGTAACCCCCCCCCCCCCTTATCACCTGAATCTCCTCCTAGAGCTCCATTGAGTTCTTTGTAACCAAATGTCTCTCAGAGGGGCGTGGGGAGGGGCTCCTTATTTTCATCTAAAGTAACAGACAGAGAATCAGCACTTTGGAAACAGGGCTGAAACAGAGGGGATTATGGGTAATGCTGCAATGATCTGTTTGGTGTTTCAGCCAATCAGAGACAGGCTCTGGATATATCTATCTATCTATCTATCTTACTGTATTCTGGGTGCAGAACTTCTTTATCCTCTGAGGATGACGTTGCTCTGTTCCTGCATTTGAAATAGATTTCACTTGTGTTTTTACTTTCTTTATTACTTTATACAATATAACAAAAGACAAACTTTGTCAAAGAGTCACTTATCAGTTTCTCTCAAGGGCATTAGAATTTCCTCCACAATGTGTAGTCCGCATTTACAATCATCCACCACCAAAGTCTCACACTTAGGTTTAGCTTTTTTCTTTATAATCGAGGGATTCAAACACAATACTAATGTGTTAAAGTTAATCCATTGCACAGTTGAGTAGTAGAGCGTAGGCCTGCTCACAGTCCCTGTTGCACTGAACCAGGATTTCCTCCAGGAAGTCAGAGCTGTATCCTGGAAAGCTCTCCATCAGTCTCTTCAAATCAGGCTCTGAAAGCACACAGGAAACAAAACAGACAAGTGTGTCCATTAATGTTCCCACTACGGCCCTGTTGAAGACGGTTCTGTGTGATAGAAAGTACAGAGTCCTCTCTCATTCTCATGCACATCATTTGGACATATACTTCATTATTTTTGTAGATGAGCTGGTACAATCTTATTTCACAAATGATCTGTGAAGCAAGCTTTCCCCCCTTTAACCTTTTGGTTCAAATGTTACTTTAAGAGGTTTGCATGTGTAGTTTACCCCGGATTGGGAATGTTGTGGTTTTTCAAAATTGTGCCCGTAGCGGCAGCGCCAGGACTGATATGAATTTTAAATAATACCTATAACTGTGTTAAAGGACAAGATAGAAGTTAGTTAATTATCTAAAAGCCCTCGGGTCTGTATTTTTATATTTTGCAAATCCTTTATTAATTATTACTTCTTTATTTGCATATAGCCATGGGTGTTGCCAATTCATGCGTTCGAAGGGATTTCAAATATGTTTTTTTATAACGAGAGTGTTGAATATATTATTAGCGGTGGTGGCGAAGTGGATAGGGACTTGGCTTGGCAACTGGAAGGTCACCAGTTCAAGTCCCGAACAGACCAAGTGCTGCCGAGGTGTCCCTGGGCAAGGCACCGTTCCCTACGCTGCTCCCCGGGTGTCGTACATAATGGCAGCCCACTGCTCCTAACACTAGGATGGGTCAAATGCAGAGAAACCGTTTCGTTACTAGTACCTGTACTACGTAATGACAATAAGTTGAATCTTCTTCTTCTTCAATTAGGGTATATTCATTATTATATAAACTGTATTTCATTAAATTGAGAACCTTTCTTTGACCTTAAAGAGCGTTTTGTACCACATGTCCACATGGAACTGATTAGAAGTGTGGAACCATCTGTTTTAAGAGTGTGGAATATATGCATATAGTAAACTGGATCATATTGGAAAAGTAAAAAATAAATCAAACAAAATAACAGAACATGTAGTTGTTAAGTGCTTAAGTGCGGCAGGCGATGATAGTGGCAGGTGTCCTAGCTGCACGGCATCCCTTCAGGTATTAGACTCAGAAAGTCAATCTGAGATGATTACAGACGGGCGGGACTGCTTTCATTTGGCCGCCCGCCGAGAGTCTGTCAGACGAGTTTCCAGAGAATATTCCTCTGACTGACAGGAGATAATTAGATAGTGTGTTTGAGTGGGTGGGTGTGTGTGTGTGTGTGTGTGTGTGTGTGTGTGTGTGTGTGTGTGTGTGTGTGTGTGTGTGTGTGTTCCTGCAATGTTCCCAAACTAGCCTAACAGTTTGTGCTTTTACTCACATGTTGTTCTTCTTACTCATTATTCTCACACACACATTTCCCACAAACTTCAACGATCAGCAGGATTTGAATGCCAGGAGCGTCAGTAGCACTACGCATTACTTCCTGTCTACATATTTTTAATTTGCAGCACGGAGTAGAGCCTTTGATTCAACGCAGACTAAACACACAATCACAGTCCCTCCGAGGAAAGGATGAGGTGGGCAACTCTTGTCACATGTCTGATTTAGGTTTGGTTAACCAGCCGGGGCTAAAATAAGGCGTGAGAAACAGGAAACGGAGGAGAGACGCTCACCAGCTTCCTCGCTCCACTCCAAGTAGCTGTGCTCTGACTCTGAGTTCAGGTGAGACGGGTAATTAAAGTCTTCAGAAGCTGAGAAGAGACTCTTTGTTTCCTCCTTTGTCTCCTTGCCTCGACCCTCGAGTGTGTCCAGGAAGGCTGTGTTCACCCTGTCCAAATACAATTAATCAAAATCATGGTTCACATAAAACAATGTACTTTAAATTGTACGTGTTGGCAGTGAACGGGATGTGACAGCTTCTCAAACTCCTATACCCGCTTTAACACCACTCAGCTTCACCTCCAGCGACCTGGTTTCTACACTGGTTTCTTTCCAAACGGACGGTCAAAACAAAGGATTAATCTAATTAAGTCCAGTTTAGTAGTTCCCTGTTGAGCAGAGTTTTCCATGCGATGCCTCACTTGTATGTGTTTGCGCTGACGCACTCCAGGTTTAGTCTGCCGTTGTTGGAAAGACGGCGACAGAACCATAATTAAATAAAGAACAATTTACACATACCTCCTGTGATCCCGCTGCACGTCTCTCACGCTTCCTGACGCAGCCTCGCTCTGAGAAAAATAAAAAAATATAGATAACTTACAAGGTCATACATTCATGTCCTTTAGACACAAAGGAGTCAAATCAAAGAGTCAGATATTTGTAGTTGTGACATATATTTTAATTAATCTAGAGTGCGCTGTTTTTGTCTGAAAGACTATTATGCTTTTTGATGTTGTCCCTCTCCTGTAGTATGTTGTGTAGGTTTCTGTGCATGTCAATGGTCTGCAAAGGCTAAAATGCCTGTAAGGGGCGGGACATCTCTAAGGGGTTGACCAATCACAACAGAGCCAGCCAGCTAACCAATCAGAGAAGACTGGGCTCTGGTTTCAGACAGAGGGTGAAAAGAGGTGCTGCAGCACAGACAGTACGAGAAAGCATGGAGACATGTCCCAGTAGAGACACTACATACTGATATACAACTGAACATCAGCAGGAGAGGACTCTTTAAAGTAGAGACACTACATACTGATATACAACTGAACATCAGCAGGAGAGGACTCTTTAAAGTAGAGACACTACATACTGATATACACCTGAACATCAGCAGGAGAGGACTCTTTAAAGTAGAGACACTACATACTGATATACACCTGAACATCAGCAGGAGAGGACTCTTTAAAGTAGAGACACTACATACTGATATACACCTGAACATCAGCAGGAGAGGACTCTTTAAAGTAGAGACACTACATACTGATATACACCTGAACATCAGCAGGATAGGACTCTTTAAAGTAGAGACACTACATACTGATATACACCTGAACATCAGCAGGAGAGGACTCTTTAAAGTAGAGACACTACATACTGATATACACCTGAACATCAGCAGGAGAGATCTCTTTAAAGTAGAGACACTACATACTGATATACACCTGAACATCAGCAGGAGAGGACTCTTTAAAGTAGAGACACTACATACTGATATACACCTGAACATCAGCAGGAGAGGACTCTTTAAAGTATAGACACTACATACTGATATACACCTGAACATCAGCAGGAGAGAACTCTTTAAAGTAGAGACACTACATACTGATATACACCTGAACATCAGCAGGAGAGGACTCTTTAAAGTAGAGACACTACATACTGATATACACCTGAACATCAGCAGGAGAGGACTCTTTAAAGTAGAGACACTACATACTGATATACACCTGAACATCAGCAGGAGAGGACTCTTTAAAGTAGAGACACTACATACTGATATACACCTGAACATCAGCAGGAGAGGACTCTTTAAAGTAGAGACACTACATACTGATATACACCTGAACATCAGCCGGAGAGGACTCTTTAAAGTAGAGACACTACATACTGATATACACCTGAACATCAGCAGGAGAGGACTCTTTAAAGTAGAGACACTACATACTGATATACACCTGAACATCAGCAGGAAAGGACTCTTTAAAGTAGAGACACTACATACTGATATACACCTGAACATCAGCCGGAGAGGACTCTTTAAAGTAGAGACACTACATACTGGTATACACCTGAACATTAGCAGGAGAGGACTCTTTAAAGTAGAGACACTACATACTGATATACACCTGAACATCAGCAGGAGAGGACTCTTTAAAGTAGATACACTACATACTGATATACACCTGAACATCAGCAGGAGAGGACTCTTTAAAGTAGAGACACTACATACTGATATACACCTGAACATCAGCAGGAGAGGACTCTTTAAAGTAGAGACACTACATACTGATATACACCTGAACATCAGCAGGAGAGGACTCTTTAAAGTAGACACACTACATACTGATATACACCTGAACATCAGCAGGAGAGGACTCTTTAAAGTAGAGACACTACATACTGATATATAAACCTGAACATCAGCAGGAGAGGACTCTTTAAAGTAGAGACACAACATACTGATATACACCTGAGAATCAGCAGGAGAGGACTCTTTAAAGTAGAGACACTACATACTGATATACACCTGAACATCAGCAGGAGAGGACTCTTTAAAGTAGAGACACTACATACTGATATACACCTGAACATCAGCAGGAGAGGACTCTTTAAAGTAGAGACACTACATACTGATATACACCTGAACATCAGCAGGAGAGGACTCTTTAAAGTAGAGACACTACATACTGATATACACCTGAACATCAGCAGGAGAGGACTCTTTAAAGTAGAGACACTACATACTGATATACACCTGAACATCAGCAGGAGAGCACTCTTTAAAGTAGAGACACTACATACTGATATACACCTGAACATCAGCAGGAGAGGACTCTTTAAAGTAGAGACACTACATACTGATATACACCTGAACATCAGCAGGAGAGGACTCTTTAAAGTAGAGACACTACATACTGATATACACCTGAACATCAGCAGGAGAGGACTCTTTAAAGTAGAGACACTACATACTGATATACACCTGAACATCAGCAGGAGAGGACTCTTTAAAGTAGAGACACTACATACTGATATACACCTGAACATCAGCAGGAGAGGACTCTTTAAAGTAGAGACACTACATACTGATATACACCTGAACATCAGCAGGAGAGGACTCTTTAAAGTAGAGACACTACATACTGATATACACCTGAACATCAGCAGGAGAGGACTCTTTAAAGTAGAGACACTACATACTGATATACACCTGAACATCAGCAGGAGAGAACTCTTTAAAGTAGAGACACTTCATACTGATATACACCTGAACACCAGCAGGAGAGAACTCTTTAAAGTAGAGACACTACATACTGATATACACCTGAACATCAGCAGGAGAGGACTCTTTAAAGTAGAGACACTTCATACTGATATACACCTGAACATCAGCAGGAGAGGACTCTTTAAAGTAGAGACACTACATACTGATATACACCTGAACATCAGCAGGAGAGAACTCTTTAAAGTAGAGACACTTCATACTGATATACACCTGAACATCAGCAGGAGAGGACTCTTTAAAGTAGAGACACTACATACTGATATACACCTGAACACCAGCAGGAGAGGACTCTTTAATCAAAGAAGTTATGCAGAAATCCAAGAAAATGTGTTTTGTGTAACTTCTTCGGACCTCTCAGCAATGTTGTTTCTTTTGAAGTGTGCTCACCCATTTTAAAACAGTATGTTAAATGTTTATTATTCACTCCTCTTGTAAAGAAAGTGTGAACAGGAACCAGACAAGAAATCAAATGTGTTTCTTAACGACTAAACAAATCAAGATGGTAAACAGACTCTTACTTAAACTATTTATTTACTTTATCTGAGATAGTTTCACTTTAGAGCAGCTCTCTATTTCAGGAATGCTGCTCCACACACACATCACACTTTGAAGTCTGATCTTTTTGAGCGATTACGTTGCTAAAGTTCGCCACAGAGAAAGTAATGAGAGGGTTTCAACGTTTTTGTCAGGCGTCAACCATGCATGTTGAATGTAAACGTCATTTCACGGGACAGCTTGAAAGGCTCCGCTGGATTTAAGGTTGTTGCGACAATGATTAAGAACAATCTCAAACAATCAGGGTGTGCACATTAAATCAGTGAACCAGGAAAAGCAATACACAGCTAAACAAATACATATGATCCAATCAAAAAAGCCTTCTGAGTAAAGAATGCAGGAGCTTTGTAGAGGATCCAGGGTGTGAGCAAAAAGAAATAGGGAAACATATCCAAAATATCAAAATGAAGCGAAGCAAAAAAGGGGCAAATTAGTTTATTTCCTTTTTGGTGCAGAATCAGTTTGTATAATGTTTTTCTGGCAGCAGGTGCACGAGGAGAAGCTGGTATTATGTAACCAGTCAGTCAGTAGCCAATAATACTCAATGGAAATTGAAATGACCCTGTTTAATACTGACACACACACATCTCCCATGTTTGCACTCTCTCACACTGTTTTCGGTTATTTAGGATGGCACGAGAGGAAGAAGGAACACACAGCCCACCTGAGTGAGGCTCCAAAAGTCTCCCACACACACTACAAAACACACACATACATGTATACACACACACACACACACACATGTATACACACACACATGTATACACACACACACACACACACATGTATACACACACACACACACACACATGTATACACATATACACATGTATACACACACACACATGTATACACACACTACAAAACACACACACACATGTATAAACACACGCACATGTATACACACACACACACACACACACACATGTATACACACATTTATACACACACACATGTATACACACACATGTATACACACACACACACATGTATAAACACACACACACACATGTATACACACACATGTATACACACACACATGTATACACACACACATGTATATACACACACACATGTATACACACACACATGTATACACACACACATGTATACACACATACACATGTATACACACACACACACACATGTATACACACACACACATGTATACACACACACATGTATATACACACACATGTATACACACACATGTATACCCACACACATGTATACACACACACACACACACACACACACATGTATACACACACATGTATACACACACACACACATGTATACACACACACATGTATACACATATACACATGTATACACACACACATGTATACACACATACACATGTATACACACACACATGTATACACACATACACATGTATACACACACACACACATGTATATACACACACACACACATGTATATACACACACATGTATACACACACATGTATACACACACACATGTATACACACACACACACACACACACACACATGTATACACACACACATGTATACACACACATGTATACACACACACACACACATGTATACACACACATGTATACACACACACACACACATGTATACACACACACACACACACACACACACACATGTATACACACACACACACACACACACACACATGTATACACACACACATGTATACACACACATGTATACACACACACACACACACATGTATACACACACACACACATGTATACACACACACACACACACACACACACACATGTGTATACACACACACAGATGTATACACACACACATGTATACACACACACACACACACACACACACACACACACAAATGTATACACACACACACACACACACATGGCCACAAATGGAGGATATGAAGGGGAGATCAGCGTGTCTTATGGAGCCATAGGAAGAACAACAGATCCCAGAGTCTCAGAAAGAACCACATCAAGAAGTTTGACTTTTGCTGCTCAGAGGCCGCAAGAGGAGAGGAGAGGAGATGTGAGGAGAGAGGAGAGGAGAGGAGGAGAGGAGAGGTGAGGAGAGAGGAGAGGTGAGGAGGGAAGAGAGAGGAGAGGAGAGGTGAGGAGAGAGGAGAGGAGAGGAGAGGAGGGAAGAGAGAGGAGAGGAGAGGTGAGGAGAGAGGAGAGGAGAGGAGGGAAGAGAGAGGAGAGAAGAGGAGAAGAGAGAGGAGAGGAGAGAGGAGAGGAGGGAAGAGGAGAGAGGAGAGGAGGGAAGAGAGAGGAGAGGAGAGGTGAGGAGAGAGGAGAGGTGAGGAGAGAGGAGAGGAGGGGAAGAGAGAGGAGAGGAGAGGTGAGGAGAGAGGAGAGGAGAGGAGAGGAGAGGAGGGAGAGGAGAGGAGAGGAGAGGAGAGGAAGGAACAGGAGAGATGAGGAGAGAAGAGGAGGGAAGAGAGAGGAGAGGAGAGGAGAGGTGAGGAGAGGAGAGAGAGGAGAGGAGAGGAGAGGAGAAGAGGGAAGAGAGAGGAGAGAAGAGGAGAGGAGAGGAGTGGAGAGGAGAGGAGAGGAGGGAAGAGAGGAGAGGAGAGGTGAGGAGAGAGGAGAGGAGAGGAGGGAAGAGGAGAGAGGAGAGGAGAGGATGGAAGAGAGAGGAGAGGAGGGAGGAAGAGAGGACAGGAGAGAGAGGAGAGGAGGGAAGAGAGAGGAGAGAAGAGGAGAGGAGAGGTGAGGAGAGAGGAGAGGAGAGGAGGGAAGAGAGAGGAGAGGAGGGCGGAAGAGAGGACAGGAGAGAGAGGAGAGGAGGGAAGAGAGAGGAAGGAATAGAGAGGAGAGGAGAGGAGGGGAGAGGAGAGAGGAGAGGAGGGAAGGAAGAGGAGAGGAGTTAGGAGAGGAGAGAAGAGGAGAGGTGAGGAGAGGAGAGGAGAGAAGAGGAGAGGTGAGGAGAGGAGAGGAGAGAGGAGAGGAGGGAAAAGAGAGGAGAGGAGGGAGGAAGAGAGGACAGGAGAGAGAGGAGAGGAGGTGGGAGGAAATGAGAAGAAAAAAGATGGAAGAGATTAGAGGAAAGGAAAGGAGACACAATTATTGTAAATGGAAAGATATGAGAAAAGGAGACGGAGAGAAAGAACAGGACATTGAATTAAAGAACAAGAGAAGAGAGGATAAGAGAAGGGAGGGAAGGAAGGAAAGGAAATTAGATTAAAGGCGTGCGTGCGTGCGTGCGTGCGTGCGTGCGTGCGTGCGTGCGTCTGTCTGTCTGTCTGTCTGTCTGTCTGTCTGTCTGTCTGTCTGTCTGTCTGTCTGTCTGTCTGTCTGTCTGTCTGTCTGTCTGTCTGTCTGTTTATCACTGCTCTCTGTTTTATTTCTACACCACACTTTGACCCCAGGTCTCTCTCTCTCTCACACCTCATGTTTCTGCTGAAAGATTGGCATCAGGAGGTCTGTGTGAGAAAAGCACAGAGTAAGGAGGGGGGGTGGAGGGGGGGAGTGGGGGGGGGGGGTAGGTAATGCACAACAATGAGAAACTCCCAGAAAGAAAACATGTCCGTGTCCATGGAGGGAAAGCTGTGTGAGCAGATTCAACACTCTGTCACCACATAATCCACTCACAGCTCCTCCAGACACTTCCTGCTCATTCTTCTTCTGTGGTGTAACATCACTGATAGACACACGTTTACTGTATTTAAGAACTATTTTGATATATGTGTACTCTAATTTAGTATTTCTACTTCGTACACAAGACTTTCGCCGCACTGGTAGAAACATATATTTTTACTTTTTTTTTTTTTAATGGTGTTTTATTTCCATTGAGATGTTTACATTTTGGAATGTTTATTTCTAGTCTTGTACAAAGCCATGTCTTTTTATGCTGCTGCAACGCAAACAATGCCCACATTGGGATCAATAAATGACTTCTTATCTTAGCAGCACATTTACATGTACATATAGTTCACCTTTATGTATACAGTATATGTAAAGTCCAGGGTGTTGTCTAAACTTGGAAACAGGGTCTCTGTGCCTTCTTACTCTCGCCGCGCGCCCTCATACCAAAATGTTGATTTTCCCCTTAAAATGTTAAAGGAAAGTAAAGGCAGGTTTATTTATACAGCACTTTTCTGTACGCCAAGTGCTTTACAAAACAAATTAAAATACTTTATAGGAGTAAATACAGTAAAAACACATATATAATGGCATTTTACAACAGGCATTACAAAGCAAAGATAATCAAATCATAAAAATAAACACCACAGGTATACAAAACGTGTTTAAAAGGCATACTCTAGTTCAAATATGAGCAGCTCAATTAGAAGCAGCGACAAAGAGATATGTTTTTAGTCTCGATTTAAAAATATTAAGCGTTTCTGCGGACGTGCATGATTTGGGTAGTTTGTTCCAGAGTGTCGGGGCATAACAGCTCTCCATGTTTTGTTGATACTCGTGGAACCGATAGCAGACCCGTCCCAGAGTAAAGCCTGAAAACTAAATTTATGTTTGTTCAAAAGTGGTATAATGACTCCAGAAATATGACTAGTGCTGATATCTGGTTGATATCCGGTTGTCATGCATAACAAAACACATATAAGCTGATATTTTAATGCAGTACTGAACATCTACATGTCTCTATATTGACAGAATATTAAAATGCTCTTACGTGTATAAAAACCGGATATTATAATTAATCTAATATTGTCTATATATCAAACTGTATAAGATAATACTGTGAAAAGCTCCATTCTGCATGTATACTTAGCTGATAATACTTGTGTACTTCAGTTGGTCATTGTGCAGAATGAGTACTTTTACTTTATGTACTTTAAGTATATTTTGATGCATACTTAAGGAACATCTTGAAATAAGGACTTTTACTTAAGATGGAGTATTTTAAGACCATAGTATTTGTACTTTTACTTAAGTGACATCTTGAAATAAGGACTTTTACTTTACTTTAAGACCATAGCATTTGTACTTTTACTTAAGTGACATCTTGAAATCAGGACTTTTACTTTACTTTAAGACCATAGCATTTGTACTTTTACTTAAGTGACAGATCTGAGCACTTCCTTCACTGCTGATAGACACCAGGCAGCGTGAATAAATGTTATTAAATGTTCTGGGTGTCAGACTCTCTGACAGAAGCTGTCAACACTCTCTAATAATCATCCGGTTCCTAAGAATAATTGTGAAATCTTTTTTTAAGAAGCAGCCAAGAAAAAGACAGTTGATCAGGAAGACTCAGTTTGACTGACGGGGCTGCTGGTTGGCTGCTGAGGACTTTGGGTTTCCTCCAGGTACTTTTACTCAGGTTATTCTACTCTTCTGCACACTCCTCACGAGTCGTGTTGTGTCTCTGCTCAGCGTGAACTCTGGGAAGTCCCTTGAACTCCGCCTCCCCCCACCTTCCCTCCCAGGAACACTAACAGAGAGGAGAGGAAGAGAGGCTGGGAAAAAGGAAGCAGAGAAAACAAAAGGCAGCGAAAGCAGCAGACAGACAACTCAAGGCAAGAGAGAGGAGAGCCGTCGTTCCTCTGGGTGTTCGCCAGCGTCATGCATGAGCACTGCACACAGACCTGATTTCTATATTTGAACATCAGATGTGTTTCCATCCTGGCTCTGCTCCAGGTAGTTTGCTAAAGTGTTCCTGTGTGATGCCGCCCATCACCTGTATCTTGATCATTGGGAAAACGGCCAGCATTCCCTGCACGGTATTTCCTAAAACAAGCCTGCTTATCTCTATGAGACTCTGACATCGTTACGCTGTCTCCTCATCGATGAACTCGTGAGTAAGAAAGGACATTTTATTAATGTTTTCTGTCCTACCGTTATGCAAAGACCTTAAAGTAAGTAACACGATCATTCTGTTCTTAGAGGTTATGTAAAGTAATGTAACCGACAGTGAAGCGTTACGGCCCGTCTACACTACAGGCATCGAAAAATGCTTTCAACGCTTCGCCCATTCACTTGAATGGGGTGACGTAGAAGATTTTTAATCTTCGCCGAACTGCATTGTGGGGAGCATGGCATGGCGTTGCAAGCATCACGCGCATCTATCGGCATCAACTTTTGATGCTCGATGCTTGGCATCAGCCAATCAAATCCCGTTTATGCAAATCGCGCCAGTGCAAGCGCAGCCAATCAAACCGCGTGCAACCTGGGAGAGCCAGACCGCAGTTCATTTCCTCATATTCCAAACGAGATATTACGGTAGCAAATCACCCGGTTCTTTACGACCAGAACTATTTACCGGGATACAAACCGGAGGAACCAGGCATGGAGGGAGGTGGCAGAGACAGTGGGTGAAACTGGTAGGTTTTCGCCTGTTTGGAGAGTTTATATCCAGTTTACTTCGTTTTAACATTGCTATTGCTTTGTATGTCGGGGGCGGGAGATTCATGTGATTGGTTGTTGGTCGCGTTGCTCGCAAAAAATCGGCAAGCTTCAGACACGCCCAGCTTCAAGATTTTTTGATTCCTGTAGTGTAGACGGGCCGTTACATAACTGCGTTACAGAGAAATGTTACATGCCACTTGTTAGACGCTTTTATCCAAAGTGACTTACTTACCATCCATACTGTGGACAATCCCCACAGGAGCAACTTGGGGTGAAGTGTCTCAGGGACACAACGACACGCTGACTGCAGTGGGGATTGAACCAGCGCTCCCCTGATCAGAAAATCAACACACTATCCCACTGAGCCACAGTCTCCAACAGTTACACTGGTATCCACACTTCCCTTTTACTCCACCGTGTGCCCCGGCTCTGATCAGGGGATCATCTCAGGGGGATCTGACTCCTCACCCCCTGCAGGAGACACCACTTAATACCAGCGCTGCCCATGAGGATGAAGATTCTCAGTATTTACTCAGCAAACAGCCACAGAGTAATGGTGTGAATGACCGCAGAGCTTCAGCCTCCGACCCCACAGCCACAGCTCAATACTGAACCCTGGGACCCAGAGAGTCAGTGTGTGTAATATCTTTCACAATGCCTGTTTAATATAGAAAATATGCTAAGTGACAGACTGTGTGACCTTATCCAAACTCATTTACCCTCGCATGTATGAAAGTAGGAATAAAAACAAAAAGCTCTAGTGTGGTCTGCTGAACTGTGGAGTGAGATTGATAACTCTAAAGAAAGCTCTTCACATTGTCTCTCTTCAAAAAGCACTTCAAATAACACTTGTTAAGCTATTATGTCCAAGGGTGAATACGCTGGATGAGTGTGAACTCCTACACAAGTTCACTTTCCTCTGAAATGCATGAGGGAAATGTGTTTGGGTTGAAACGCTTCAGAATAATATGTGATCGCTCTCAATTCCATATGTTTTAACAATATATTGTGGAAATACTTTTTTACACAATCTGCACAACGACTACTTTTACTGTCGCTACTTTCACTATATTTTGATGATCATACTTTTCTACTTTCACTTGAGGAACATTTTGAATGAAGGACTTTTACTCTAACAGAGTATTCTTACACTCTGGTACTTCTACTTTTACTCAAGTACAAGATCTGAGTACTTCTACTTTTACTGAAGTACAAGATCTGAGTACTTCGACTTTTACTCAAGAACAAGATCTGAGTACTTCTACTTTTACTCAAGAACAAGATCTGAGTACTTCTACTTTTACTCGTACAAGATCTGAGTACTTCTACTTTTACTGAGTACAAGATCTGTGTACTTCTACTTTTACTCAAGTACAAGATTTGAGTACTTCTACTTTTACTCGTACAAGATCTGAGTACTTCTACTTTTACTCAAGTACAAGATCTGAGTACTTATACTTTTACTCAAGTACAAGATCTGTGTACTTCTACTTTTACTCAAGTATAAGATCCGAGTACTTCTACTTTAACTCAAGTACATGATCTGAGTACTTCTACTTTTACTCAAGAACAAGATCTGAGTACTTCTACTTTTACTCAAGTATAATATCTGAGTACTTCTACTTTTACTCAAGTATAAGATCCGAGTACTTCTACTTTAACTCAAGTACATGATCTGAGTATTTCTACTTTTACTCAAGAACAAGATCTGAGTACTTCTCCTTTTACTCAAGTATAAGATCTGAGTACTTCTCCCACCTCTGCCTATCCCTTATTGGGGTGTCCCATTTCACATGTCTCCATTATGTCTCATGATTGTACGTGTATTTGTATTTAACTTGTGAATAAGTGAGGAATGAGGATGATGAGGATGATGACCCACACACACATCATTTAGTTGCTTCCTTACCTGAGATGGAGTGTGTGCAGCACCGCCAGACACCAGGGAACTCGGCACCGGCCTGTCGAACCTCTGCAGAAATCTCTCAGTGTTCCTGCAATAAGTACACACATTGCATCGTCATCGTCCAAGAGCCTGACACTGAGGTCTGAGGGAGGATTCCTTTCCTCCACAGACGCTCCGCACGGCCACAACCGAGTTGAGGAAGTTTGTTTGTCCCTCGCTGCTAAATCTCCTCATTGTTCCTGCAGGTTCACACATTGGTCTGCTGTCTCTGCTTTGTGTTGCTCTTGTAAGGATGCCAGCGATGCTCCTCGACAAGCCATTTCCTCCACAGACAACATGCTTATTGTTGAAAGTGGTCTGATGCACTTCTGGGGAATATGGCATGTGTGTAGACAAACTATCTAATTATTGTCACATCTAATATCAAATAGATCCCCTAATCACTTTAAAGGGCCCATGTCATGCTTTTCTGGTTATTACCCGTCCCCTTGTGTGTTATGAAGGTTTTTCTGCATGTAAACGGTCTGCAGAGTCAAAACCCTCAAAGTACACCCTGTAGCTCTAACACAGAGAATACCTCCCCAAAACGCCTCGTTGGAGATACGTCACTGTCCATTGTTACTTCCTGGGTATCGTGATGTAGGAATGGCCAGTAGCCGCGCCCAGAGCTATGACGCGATACGGTCATGCGTTACCCGGAACCAAATGGACCAATCCGTGGAGCCGTTACGTTACGTCCGCGGAGCCGTTACGTTAAGCCCCCGCTGATTGGTCCAAATTGACCAATCCACGGACTTCCTCACACACACACTCATTGCAGGCAGCTCTGCTGATCTCTCCTGCCTGGCTGCAGGCTGATAACAGACAGTTGGGATCGCGGCAAAATTCTCTCTGCAGACCCATTCTCTCTGCAGACCCATTCTCTCTGCAGACCCATTCTCACAGCGTCTATCAACCTTTTTCTTACTCAATATCAAGCCACACTTATTGTCTTTACTTCGGCTGAGACTTTGTGTGTGCTCAGGGTGAGTTTGGCTGTGTTTCGCTGTGTATCGCTAAACAAGGAAACCGCACCTCCACGGAGCTCAGTGCGATTCACAACGTCCCGACCAATCAGAGCACACTGTGCTCACAGGGAGGGTGGGGGCTGGAGCTACTGGAGCTACAACGAGCCGTTAAAGCAGGCCTATTCAAATGGCGGCCCGCGGCCCAGATGCGGCCCAGAACCAACTCCCGGGTGGCCCAGCCTCACGTGGCCAAATTCCTACACTAGTACAGACCATGAATGCAACACTCCGCGTTGCATAGAAACCTTTATAGTCTATGATATAAACCTATATAAGTATACAGTGATAGAAACCACCAAACCACAACGCTAGTGGTTCTAGTAATGGTGGTTCTCTATGATAGCAACTCTAAAACATGTCTCTCTCAACTCTGAAGCGTAAACAGAGAAAAAACGGTCATTGATCTTGTGGAGCAGATCCAAGTCAAGCTGGACCTTCCCGCGACTGACTTGAGCACGGGCCGGATGCTGCATTTTCCGACGCTCCACAAACACATCACATCTCCGTCACAAATCACGGATGTGATTACAGATTTCATTGCAAGGTTGAAAGAGAACTTTGCCGGTCGATTGGATGGACTTGCTCTGCCCACAGAGGTGATGATGGGCTTTGCCAGAGACCCCTTCACTGTTGCAATATAGGGGGACGTATCAACCAGAGCAAAGGAAGTGGTCCCCTGCATCGACAAGGGGAAATATACACTGGAACTTATTGACATGCAGTCATCCGTAACCATGACACAAGAGCAGCGCGCTAACGGGCCAGCTAAGTTTTGGAGTGACGTCAAAAAACCGCAGTTCCCTAACGTTCAGAAAGTAGCGATCTGTGTGCTCAGTATATTTGTATCAACATACATGTGAATCAAGCTTTTCACACATGAACTCAATACAAAGTAGCACTCGCTGCTCCCTGACTGACAGCACTCTTCACCAATGTCTTAGGATTGCATTGACATCCTATGAGCCAAAAATCACTGCTCTTGTTCAAAACAAAAAATGTCCCTTCTCCCATTGAGAAAGTCAGCGATGACAAATCACAAATGAGGTGATAGTCAGCACCTAGTTTACTATAGTAGACGTGTAGTGTAGTATTCATTCATATAGTTACCCGTATCCCTTGTTATGGGTTTGTGCACTGAAGGGTTTGACAGTTCTTTCTGTATTCATTTAAATGCACTTTGTAATGTGTCTGGGTCAAATGTGACCAAAACGTAGGATTTGTTTGTTATTACTTGAAAAGTGAAAAAATAGTATTGCTACAGTAGGCTATAGGCTACCTCTTTGTGTTGCATTGGAGCTCTTTAATTGTTTATTAATGCACTTTAGGACATTTATTAAGACTGCTATTACTGTATTCAGTAAATGCACTTTGTGATGTGCCTGGTTAAAAAAAAAATAACCTGAATATTTGACTTCTAAAGCAAATGTAATGCAACTGCACTTTTTTTTTGTATGCACTTTGAGAAGCCTCAGATTCTGTTAAATTAATGCTAGTTTGTTGCGTTTTTATGCACTTTTTGACGTACCTTTGTTAGATGAATAATTAATAAAAATAGCATGTTTTTCATCTCAGTAATATGTGTTGGTTTAAAATGTGTCATTACCCGCTTTCTACAGGCCGCTGAAAGTCTGGCCCAGCTGCATTTTGTAGTTACAAAATCTGGCCCAACTGAATGTGTAGTTGAATAGCCCTGCGTTAAAGGCAGAGAGTGAAATTCAGTGAATACACGTAGTTTACAGAGATGCCGTTTGAGAAACCAATGTGAGTTTGGAACATTGCACAATATACATCTATTCTAGTAGACCTCAACAATGGAATTATGATCAGTGGAAATGGCCATGACATGGGACCTTTAAAGGACGATTTCCACTGATGTCACACGCCAAGTCAAGTTCCTAGTAGCTAGAGTGCTACTAGGCTTTGATGTGGATATAGATATACATATATTGGGGTTCATAAAGACATGAAATGTACTCCCAGCAGGTTAACATTAGGTCTATTAGCAGGACATGTATTTAATCCGTTTTATTCCACATTGTATACCTGCTTAACATCAGCATGTTAGCAAGGCTGTACTTCACAGAACTGCTCCTAGCATGGCTTTAGACCAGGGGTGGGGAACCTCCGGCCCCCGGGCCGTATACGGCCCGCGAGACCATTTGGTACGGCCCTCGAGGTGATTTATAAACACACGCAAAAAAGAAAAAAATGAAAGAAATCTAGACCGCAAAAAAAATAAAACAAGCGAGTGCCTGTTTTTCCTGGCCAAGGTCAGGGTCCTTGAACACAACACGTAACGTGTCATCACGTGGTAATTATGTCTCGTCTGACAGAGGTGTAGTGCTGACGGAGAGCACCAGAACACCGCTCCGGCAATTCCAAAAATGGCAATAGCCTCCCCATAAGGAGCCGTCCACATGCCGCAGATGTTGCGTGGCTGTGTCTTTAGTTGAAAGCCCAGCGGCGATCTGTTCATCTGTCATACTGATCATACAGTCAATAACTTAGTTGTTATTAGCATCTGGTTAGCTAGCTATGCTAACGAATATAAGATGCTTTTTCTACAACCAGTGAGGTAAAGGCACATCTTTATATGATCAATATAGTTATTATAAAAAAATAAGAGAATAAAGTAAACTGGTATAAAATACTATATGACAGTAAAAAAAAGTTATTATTAATAAACAAGAATACAGTTTGAAAAAGGAGTGATTTGTAAAATATCCATAAAGAAAAATAAAACGGCTTACAGGTCTGTTTCATCTGGGTGTTGAGAGATGTATCCATAGATCTCCTAATGTTGCTCCCAAAGTGCACCAGAATGATGCTTTTAACTTCAACATTAAAAAAAAAATCTTCCCGGGGGAGCATGCCCCCCGGACCCCCGTAGAGGAGGTTAGGTCCTCCCCCACTTAAATCATGTTCACATGGATAGGAAACTAAATACATTTGCTTAAATCTTGTGTCCATATCTTTCTGTTTTGGTGGTCATGCCACACCGTGCACGTGCATGTCATGGTGAGATATCTGGATTAAGAGGTTGCTGTTTCTTTGCACAGCATGAAAGAAAGGCCAAATGAATGGGCTGTGATTTTAGTTTTTTTAAACAGAGGTCAATAATTTGTACGGCCCTTGGACGATGTTGAAAAAATTGAAATGGCCCTTGAGAGGGAAAAGGTTCCCCACCCCTGCTTTAGACATTGTCCAAACATTCACAATGACTGTATTGGGACCGCTGAGACGTCCATGAATTGTGTACATAGACATTGTAATAAAGATATCGCAACTATACGTATAAAGTGTTGCAGCTCATTTCAATTCTCCCCCTCATTTGCAGAGGAAGAGGGTAGAGATAATAGTTGTAATGTTTATATCATGACCTCATGTTTCATTTTTTGGTCTCTTTTTGACTTTACAACGGACATGCATGGGAGCTTTATGAACTGCCATCTCATCCTGTCAGTGCATCCCATAACCCATGAGTTTGAGCCTGCTCCTGGCCAAATGAAAACTTAAGAAAAGCCACTGTAGCAGCATTGGCTCATTAGTAGCCCTGATTTTTGCAAATGGTACGGTTTTGCCGAGAGCTTAATTTGCATCGAAAGTTGCCAATTCTGTGTATATTCCCTGATTTAATTATGTGTAAATACCACAAGAAACACAGAAACGCAGCTGTTTGCCTTTATGTCCTTTAGTTTGTTCCTTTCACAGGCTAAACAGTTTCTTTTACAATTAGAAAACAAGCAATAAAAGTGCTTTCCAGTGCAAACAGAGGTGAACCTCATGTCTGCATACTTCCTGTGATACTAAGAACTGATACGATCTGTTTTCCCTTTCTGCTGCCTGACAGCAAAATGCAACTATGATGATAATTATACTGTAGGTCAGCGGAGGATCAGACATCGGGCGCTTCCTTTGTGACGGTCTGCAGATTGTGTCATCTGATGCTACATCCTTTGCAGAGTGAGAGACAACAGAAAACAAGCGACACCGCAGTGTGACAGTGAGGTGAACCTGATCCTTCTGACCTGATGTGATCCGGTCTGTGCTGGTCCCTCCTCCTCTGATCCTCCTGCCGCCGCCTCTCTTCCAGATGCTCCGCCTGCAAAGCATCACAAAACATCTGTCACAAGGAGAGGTACAGAGATGGTAAAAGTACACACATCCTTTACTCCAGTAGAAGTACAGATACTCGTGTTTAAAAATACTCTGGTGAAAGTAGAAGTCCTGACTAAACGTCTTTACTCAAGTCAAAGTAAAGAGGCTTTGAAATGTACTTCAGTAAAAAGTACCCATAACTAGCAGCTGTTTTAAAGAGTACCTGACCTCCCTTTATATTAATAGAACAATAATGTCATTGTTAGCTAATGAATGTTTCCATGGTGACCAACGGCAACATGACAACGTTTTCATTGGTCCCTCTTCTTTAGAGAAGACCAGGAAATGATGGATACACGGATCGTGTTCAAATCAATAGGCACGCAATGACTCTAAATAATAATGATCACGCCACCAAACACACATTCAGACTAAAGGAACCAGCCTGTTTGGAAAATGAGAGAAGTAGAAAGTACAGGTATTTGAGTTCAACATGTGAGAAGTAGAAAGTACAGGTATTTGTATTCAACATGTAAGAAGTAGAAAGTACAGGTATTTGTATTCAACATGTAAGAAGTAGAAAGTACAGGTATTTGTATTCAACATGTAAGAAGTAGAAAGTACAGGTATTTGTATTCAACATGTGAGAAGTAGAAAGTACAGGTATTTGAGTTCAACATGTAAGAAGTAGAAAGTTCAGGTATTTGTATTCAACATGTAAGAAGTAGAAAGTACAGGTATTTGTGTTCAACATGTAAGAAGTAGAAAGTACAGGTATTTGTGTTCAACATGTAAGAAGTAGAAAGTTCAGGTATTTGAGTTCAACATGTAAGAAGTAGAAAGTACAGGTATTTGGGTTCAACATGTGAGAAGTAGAAAGTACAGGTATTTGTATTCAACATGTAAGAAGTAGAAAGTACAGGTATTTGTGTTCAACATGTAAGAAGTAGAAAGTACAGGTATTTGGGTTCAACATGTAAGAAGTAGAAAGTACAGGTATTTGTGTTCAACATGTAAGAAGTAGAAAGTACAGGTATTTGTGTTCAACATGTAAGAAGTAGAAAGTACAAGTATTTGGGTTCAACATGTAAGAAGTAGAAAGTACAGGTATTTGTGTTCAACATGTAAGAAGTAGAAAGTACAGGTATTTGGGTTCAACATGTAAGAAGTAGAAAGTACAGGTATTTGTGTTCAACATGTGAGAAGTAGAAAGTACAGGTATTTGAGTTCAACATGTAAGAAGTAGAAAGTACAGGTATTTGTGTTCAACATGTAAGAAGTAGAAAGTACAGGTATTTGTGTTCAACATGTAAGAAGTAGAAAGTACAGGTATTTGTGTTCAACATGTAAGAAGTAGAAAGTACAGGTATTTGTGTTCAACATGTAAAAAGTCAAAGTAAAAAGTCGTCAGGAAAGTAAGTAGTGGAGTAAAGTACTGATACCAGAAGAATGTACTTAGGTACAGTAACAAAGTATTTGTACTCCACTACTTCCCACCTCTGACCCACATTCATGTAAAACAACTTCTGCTTAGTCTACAGACGTGATATCGCTGAATAAAAACATGCCTCTGGGTCGTGAATCTGTCCTGACCCACTTTGGTTTTGGGGAGTTCGATACAGATGAATTATTAAGTGTTCAAACCACATAAAGTCAGCTCGTCCCTGCTACTGGACTCCTGCCTCGTTTTGAACAGTAAATAACAGTAAACCTGGTCGAGCTGCCAGAATCTCAAAATGAAAACATCAGTCAAAGAAACACATGTTGTCTTTAGCTGGCAAACACACGGCCCTTTCAGAGGACTGAGAGGGGTCTCCAAGTGTTTCAAGGACAATAGGATTGAGAAAATGGGATGTATCATCTTACAGAAATATCACATACACTTAAACTAAAAGGATGATTGCTAATCTTGTCGATGATGGAATTGGAAAACACCGCATATTTTGACATGCCTCAAAGTGACGTTCTATATACTTTATCCTGAAATTGATTGCTTTTATTACCTCCGCTAAGGAGTTGTTTGTTTGTCATCAGAATAAAAATACTGGCCTTGTTTTGAGTGGAAGGGTGAAGCTCGGGCCAAAGAGGAAACCCATAAAATGTTGGCGCGGTTGCACACATTATTTTTCACTTATGGAAAAGCCTTTGATGAGTTGTGCGCTCTCTCAGTGCCCTTCTACATGTGTATTGTTATGCTTGTTATCTAAAACATATCAGGTTACTTTTATATTCATAATATCATGAACTTTGAAGTCATGTTTTTCCTGTCAGACTGCAGCATGTCGCACACCAAGTTATGTGGATGTCAATATCTGTAATTACAGACCGGAGTACTGTATGTGTTCTGCTATAACCACTACAGTACACATATGAGTATTATTGGCCTTATTGGGTACTGATTGATTGATTGCATGATACCAGCTTCTCTGTTTGTGTCTGCAACTAGAAAACCCCCACATTATAAAAGGAGATAAACTCAATCACCCCCTTGCTTCATGTCATTTTGTTTAAATACGTTAAACTCTCTATTTGTGGGCGTGTGTCATAATAATAGTTTTTAACTATAATTTGCTTTTAAACATGTCAATGGAGTTTGCTGTTCTAAGATCGACTGTGAGTGAGTGAGCGTGTGTGTGTGTGAGAGTGAGAGTGAGAGTGAGAGTGAGAGTGAGAGTGAGTGAGTGAGTGAGTGAGTGAGTGAGTGAGTGAGTGAGTGAGTGAGTGTGTGTGTGTGTGTAAGGGAGGTCCCTATGAGGGGAATAATTAATTTTAGGGTGAAGACTTGGTTAGGGTTAGTATAAGTCTCCAGAAAATGCATGTAAGTCAATGTAATGTCCCCTGAAGTGGTGTGTGTGTGTGTGTCTCATTATATAATGACTGTCACCGAGTCATCATCTCTTCTCCGGAATCCATCGATCCGATTGGTTATTAGCAAATGATCAGAATACTACGGAGGGAAGATATTTTCGTTTGGATTACTGGTCTGGGGGAAGCTCGCGAGTGTGTGTGTGTGTGTGTGTGTGTGTGTGTTTGTGTGTGTGTGTGTGTGTGTGTGTGTGTGTGTGTGTGTGTGTGTGTGTGTGTGTGTGTGTGTGTGTGTGTGTGTGTGTGTGTGTGTGTGTGTGTGTGTGTGTGTGTGTGTGTGTGTGTGTGTGTGTGTGTGTGTTTAGTAGACTTTATACTATAAGCTTCAATGTGAGCCTCACTCAGGTGAGCTGTGTGTTCCTTCTTCCTCTCGTGCCATC
This sequence comes from Notothenia rossii, assembly GCF_949606895.1. NCBI lineage: Eukaryota > Metazoa > Chordata > Actinopteri > Perciformes > Nototheniidae > Notothenia > Notothenia rossii. The sequence goes on along the minus strand of NC_136904.1, from coordinate 92,339,215 downwards.
CTAAATAACTTCTTCAATTTCAGCTCGAGTTCAATTCCCATTGAGTATTATCGGCTACCGACTGACTGATTACATGATTTCAGCTTCTCTTCTTGTGTCTGGTACCAGAGAGATCCCACATTATACAAACTGGTTCTGCACCAAACAGGACATACACTCAGTTGCCCTCTGTGGTCTTTGCTTCATTTAACTTTGTTTAAATATTTTGCATATTTTTGCAGCAATCCTCTTCAAAAGTTCCCTGTTTGCTTTTCTCAGCCTGTTGTTAGGCATCGTTGCTATGTGCATAATGGTTGCATGTATTTGCTTTGCTTTGTTTCCCTATTTGCCGTTTTGCCGTTTTAATTCCCACACACTTTAAATATATATTTATCCAAACACATTTAATCCATCGGAGCCCTCAAAAAGGCCGAGGGAAACTAACCCAAGTTGTGTTTACATTTGGTGTCATCCATCAAAATGCAGTGTGTGTATCCTGAGGTCTCACACATATGATGAGTCACCCTCATTGCTACCTCTGTGGTGCACTTTAGCAACGTTTCTTTCCCCAAAAAAAGGTATTGGGAAACTTAAAGGTGAGTGACTGAAAATCAGTGAGTGCATCCCGCATGACTTTAGAGAGACTTTTCACCTCTCTTTATAAACGTACATTTGAGTTAAATACTCATAAGGTAGTCAAAGTGTTTGGTCATCCTGAGTAGACAAGTCGAAAGGGAATTTTTGAGTTTATCTACAGTTAAGTTATTATTGGTCACAGCACCTCTTTCATTTCGAGTGAGTTTTTCTATTTCAGGATTCACCCATATTAAATGTTTTGTGTTTTCGATTGATTTTTTTTTCATTCTTACGTTATTTGGTGTTTCCGGTTTTCCCACTTTACATTTAGCCATACTCTTAAGTAGAACCTATTATTTTGTATTTAAACGTAATATTATTGCTGTCAACTAACCTAATACAGTTATGTGAAATGTGTTAGCTAATACATTTGATTAAAGTCAACTTTTCAGTGTTTTCGGGATCCGGGTGTTTCCGTTTTTTTTCCCACAAAGCAAAATAATAAAAAGAAATACTGTAATTGAATGTTCTGCTTATCCCTCTGTGATTTGCCGTCAGAGCTGTGGACATGCAACACAGTCTGTTTCAACCAAGTCAAAGTGTTTGTAGGAAATACAAAGAAAATGTGTGTATTGTGAGAAAGTCACAATATTTATTGAGTAACCATGGAATAATACGAAGAGCTGATTGTTTCAGAGTTGAAGTTCTGCTCACTCTGTATTTATAAGTATGTGATGAATAGAATATTAAATATTAGATATAGATTTTGAATATAAATGTAAAATGTACAGTGTGATTTTAAGTCCAGTTGTCCAAGAGAAGCTATGGTATGGTAGGAAGTACAAATACTTTGTTACTGCACCTGTACTTTCTACTTCTTACATGTTGAACACAAATACCTGTACTTTCTACTTCTTACATGTTGAACTCAAATACCTGTACTTTCTACTTCTTACATGTTGAACACAAATACCTGTACTTTCTACTTCTTACATGTTGAACTCAAATACCTGTACTTTCTACTTCTTACATGTTGAACACAAATACCTGTACTTTCTACTTCTTACATGTTGAACACAAATACCTGTACTTTCTACTTCTTACATGTTGAACACAAGTACCTGTACTTTCTACTTCTTACATGTTGAACACTAATACCTGTACTTTCTACTTCTCACACGTTGAACACTAATACCTGTACTTTCTACTTCTTACATGTTGAACACAAATACCTGTACTTTCTACTTCTTACATGTTGAACACAAATACCTGTACTTTCTACTTCTTACATTTTCCAAATGTGAGTATCTGTACTTCTACTTGAGTAAAGGACGTGTGTACTTTTGACAGCTCTGGTGTGGATTACCGGAACATTCCCATGGCTTCAAAGAGGTGGTGGTGCGACATGGAGAAGGTCTGCGGATCACCACCTTAGTCCTGAGTATTAATGAGCTTTCCACACAGCAGTCTAATAACCGCTGTATGTCACATTGAGGGCCAGGCGTGAGGTATGAGAAGTCTGAGAGGAGCTGACTTCGGTTTCAGAGGAAAGCATTCATCAGGTGCTTCTCAGGGTGTAATGTGAGGGGAGACACTCTGCTGACATCTAGAGGCCAGAAATGGTATTGCTTCTCACTGAGGGAAGACAAACTAGTGCCATGCAGTGGAAGAGTGACACAAGCTGACCTAAGAAGAATAAAAACCCATTGAAAGACAATAAATATTTTGTATTTCTGGTGTTTATGTTTGTCTTATGGTTGGGATTTGTGTATTTTCTATCTAGCGTTGTGTGTCTGGCAATTATACATTGCAATGTTCAAACACTTTAAATAATGTTTTCTACAAAGTAAGAAGAGGTACACTCCACAAAATGGCAATTATCGAATAAATAATATATCTTTTAGCAACTAAAATAGTTGTTGTTTACTTTGATGTATCAGCCTCTTATTTGCATGTATTAGCGGGCCTGGGAATTATCAAGCAATCACTTTCAGTTAAATAGAAAATATGTAATCAGATTACTACATTCCTATAACTTGGATTATAATGTTTGTGTGTTGTAAAGGATCAGCTGTTATCTCTTCTCTGTGGCTGTTCTGTAGGATAATACTTTACGTGTGAATCTATACTTCTACTGCCTGAACCTGCTTTATGGTTTTCACTTTCTTTGCTTCCTTTGTTCTGTTTTTAATTCAGCAGGTGAACCAAATAGTGTGTGTTTGAGCTTAACTGTGTGTGTTCAACTTTTTTCAGCTTTTTTAAGCAAATCTCTGATCCTAAATATCTTGGTTTCTTCTTTTCTAAGGTCACATTGTTCTGTTGTCTTACATCAGGGGTGTCAAACTCAAACACACAGTGGGCCAAAATTAAAAAATGGGTACTAGTGGAGGGCCGGACTGGTTCAATGTTTATTGCAGAACTTATTGAAATGAACTTGTTGCACATATTAAACCTGGAACTAACAAAGCTTCAATGATTGCCTTTAAAAACAACATTAAACATTAAATAATCAGTTGATTCATTTCTTATGGCTCTATCTGCAGCTTCTCCAGAGTCATTTCTTATGATTACATTTTCCCTCAGGCCAACAACAGCTTCAACAAAACTATTTCCCTCAAAGAGAAACCAAACATGCCCTGTTGTCGTGAGAGAGAAAGTGCAGAAGGAAACATCCATTAAACTCAGTGTGCTGCTCTGTGATGCTAGCTCAGATACTTGGCATCTCATCTTGGGGGCAAGGTCATCAATGTTTGGGCTCAGGCTCTGAGCGGAGGAGACCCTCAGGATGGAGTGAAGGTGCAATATACCGGAGGGCCAGATCTAATAGGAATTAGAAATTATCCTGTGGACCGAAATTAAATCCACCAAGGGCCTGATTTGGCCCCCGGGCCTCGAGTTTGACACATGTATCTTACATAATACACACATTTTTCTTTTCGCTTGATTTTATTGCATTGCATTTTCTATTGAGGTCATCCAATGGTAACGGAAAGTAATCAGGTTAAAAGTTTATCTATAGAGGGAAGGATTGTGGACTGCACTAAGCTTTAGATTATACAAATCCCAAATAAATAATAATGTATCTTTCTTTGAATTTTCAAAACAACATTATTTCAAAGAGCCTAATTCATTTCACTGCCAGCAAGAGTCTTAATGTTTAAGACAAACGACAGTCCGGGCGTACCCTCCTTCCTTTCCAATCATTTCACTTGAACAAAGCACAGTGTCTCAGTCTTTAAGAGCAGGCTCCTCACATTCAGCTTTGCTTTGAGATCATGTTTGAAATAACGCAGCTCAGGGGTGTCCAAACTACGGCCCGGGGGCCAAATGCGGCCCGCGGACCATTTTTAATCGGTCCTCACTCACCAAATTAAAAAAGTATAATGACTTAAGTATAATAAGGTGACAATAAGGGAAGGCGTGTGGCGCAGTGGATAGAGCGTTGGTGTTGGTATCAGGGTTCAGGTTCAAACCCCACTGCAGTCAGCATGTCGTTGTGTCCCTGAGACACTTCACCCCAAATTGCTCCTGTGGGGATTGTCCACAGTATTGAGTATTTAAGTTTGGATAAAAGCGTCTAACAAGTGACATGTAATAATAATAATAATAAACTTCTGCTTGTCTTACTTCTTAAATATATGTTCAAATATATTACACACTATTCACCTGTTAGTAGGTCAACGTATCAAGAATAATTAACCTACATTGGATTGACTTTTCCAACTTATAACAGAACTTATGAGGCAAAATATCTCTAGAGAGCGGCCCAGCCCTTCGTATATTTTTCTGTACGTGGGCCTCGGTGAAAAAAGTTTGGACACCCCTGTCCTTGAGCTTTGATAAGGATGAACGTTTGATAAGGATGAACGTATTTTAGTTTGCCAATCAAGTAGATTTTGTGTAATGTTTGTCATCGTACATGTTCCTCTGTGGCTGTTTACAAATGTTGATACTCAGCCTGTGATACACTTCCTCCAATCTAAGCACATTGAACTGGATTCCAGCAAAGGACTGAGATGTACTGTGTTTCTGCATCTGGCTGAAAGGTGGCTTTTTCCACCTCCTCTCAAATCAGAGCGTTCCTGATCTCTGGGGTTTGTCAAAAAGCACTCAGGAAACCTCTGTGCCGACTGAAATATAACCGATTAGATGGGGTTTAAATAACTCACCAAAGGGTGTTTAATATACTAAATCTGCTCAATGTTTGCTTTTCTCCATTTTCTAATGATTTGTTCTGAATTGGAATACAAGTTGATGGGGTGGCGAGGGATTTAAAGCAGTTTTGTAAGTCTTAATGAACTGAGCTTTTGCTTGAATGCCAAGTACTTATATGTGTCCCGCTCTATTGAAATCAGTGGGATGTTACAAACACCTCGTTTTGAAATATAAACGTGGATTCGTGTCAAGAACTCGTGTCAATTTGGGGTTTTTGGTTGATTTTCAACCAAGTCTTTGCAATATTCAGATGATAAAAACATTTTTGAAGCTAGTAAAGGCAGAATGACACCTTCACATCTTACTCTACTTAGCCACAACTGTGGTCCCAATGGGGGTGTTTCCAGGGGTAAATATCCCCTATGATATTACGCTTGGAGCCCCCTCTTTAAATAACTTTGGCTAATATATTTTTAAGAATGTACTTCAAGCTTTGAAGGCGTTTTCCTCGTAAACATGACTCAGGGGACGGCTTTATATCTGGAGAACAAAAGGATACCTCGAGCGTAGGACTTATGTGTATCGTTGGCATGTCAAGGGAGGCGTGTGGCGCAGTGGGTTAATGCGCTGAGCTTCAAATCAGAGGGTAGCAAGTTTGAGTCCCACTGCACTCAGCATGTCGTTGTGTCCCTGAGACACTTCACCCCAAATTGCTCCTGTGGGGATTGTCCACAGTATTGAGTATGTAAGTTGCTTTGGATAAAAGTGTCGAACAAGTAATGTATATACTAATGCTGTCAAAATTATCGCGTTAACGGCGGTAATTAATTTTTTGCGTTAATGCATTTAACGCATGTGCAGAATGGCCCGCCCCATACATCCCACCAGTGGCAGCGCCAGGGTATGGCTGGGGTACGCTACAGCCATACCAAGAAATGGCTTAGCCCCACCATGAAAAATGATGTTAAAGTAAGCAAAATAAATTCCGCCAACTCGTGGAGTAAATTGCACAGACAGCAGTTAGTAAGATTGATTTCAGTAGCCACTTGTCTGGAAATACCGAAGACTAGAAACGGTTTTGAAAACTTTTGGCACGTAGTGATCGTCTTCTCAATAGAACATCTTTGATAATGTCTTCTGGCCAATCAGAATCAAGATAACGGCGTGGTGTTGTTGCAGGAAGTCCCGACGGAGAGTACTTTTGCTGTAGTGCATCTCTATATACATCGATACAACATTAGGTGTTGATAGAAATCAACACGTAATGAAATAAGACCCCACGGTTTGATGATTGATAGGTGTGTGGGCTGTCTTTCATTTTGACTCACAGAACAATGTTATAATTAACATACTGTTTGTTAAATGGATATATCCGCCTTCTTTCATTTATCTTTCCATTCCCACAACAATATACATAAAGAAATGGCATATTTTGGACATAGTTCAAACGGTGATTAATCTGATTAATTAATTTTTAAGCTGTGATTAATCTGATTAAAAATATTAATCGTTTGACAGCCCTAGATTATACAGTTTTTATCCTGCCGTATTCTTTTGAACACTTGGTGGCGCTGATTAGACGCACACAGGTGTATACATGGGGGTATACAGTAAGTTACAGGAAACTACAGACGCAGCAGATGCTAACAGCTACAACCCAACAACTCACTGACAGAATGAAACCGTGTTATTGTACAACCTCTTCAAAAAACCTCGAACTAAAATGGATCCAACCACTGGAAATTCATCCTTTGTTCTATGATCCCTTTCCCCATTCACCCGTGTATTAATTGAACTTGCAAAGGGGACATTGGGGCATGTTAAGACCAGCTACGAATCCCCTCTTTCCAACAGTGTATGGAACTAAAATTAGTTTAATAATAATAATATATTTAATTGTTATAGCGCTTTCCCCAGTGCTCAAAGACGCGTTAAATGTCAATATGACCGGTTTGGATCGAGCACATCACACATGACCTTTTTTAAGGTAATGTTCACGGTTGTGTTTGTTTGTCAGCAGGAATTCAGAGAAACTAACAACCTTATTTTCATGAAACTGAGTAGAAAGGTGTTGCATTGGCCAAGGAAGAAGCCGTTTCATTTTTAGAGTAAACACGAAACATTGACGGCTTACTGTTAGAAACGACCTCTGTGGGGACCAGCGCTCTCCAAATGCCCCTCTACGTATTGATGATTAAATGTTGTTCTCACCCTCTCCCGCTGTTTATCTTTCATCTTCTGGTTCTCCTCGTCCTCCTCTTGCCTCTTCTTCTTGTCCGCCTCCTGCTGTTTCAGCTTCAAAGACACATATTTCGTATTTATTGAGCTGACGAAACAAAGACCTACAATAAGTGCATTCAACAACAGCTAGAATCCTGCAGGTACATCAATTCAATTAAGCCATGAATATTATTTGTGATTCAACCAAGGAACATCTTTCCTTTCCTCTCAGCCATATGTTAATACATTGCATGCTTGTGTTTTTAACAGAATACATATGATTGTAATCACTCTTAACCCTTAGATGCACGAGTGGCTGGTGTTTTTATGCCATTTTTTGTCAAGAAAAATCACTTGAATAATATTTAGTATTATATTTTGGTTCATACTAGAAATATTTTTTATTTTACTTTTCACTATTTATCATTTTAGATTTTTTTTTTACATTTTGAAAAAAACGTTTTGAACATATTGTCCCAAAGATCTTTGCTATTCTGAGACCCTCACAGTATTCCAGTCCCTTTTCAAAACTCATCTCTTGTCCTCTTGCCTACTCATAGCCCACCCCCCATCAATCCATGCCGGTTGATCAAGTTTGATAGTCCTATACCCCCGACCCTAACCTTCCCTTATATTGTAAAGCCATTTTAAGTCCTTGAAAAGCCCTATACAAATATAACGTATTATTATTATTATGATTATACTGACAGGTATCAGATCTTGCTGTGTGAAATAATCTTCCTGAGAGGTGTCACTTGCGATGTAGTCTGTGTGCTCCACAGTGAATGTATTCCTGACAGCAACAGGTGATAAGAATCAAAGGATCCCATAGGAAATGCATGCGGGTCATTTTTGACCCACTTATGGAAGCTTGGGGTAGAAATACAAAAACTACAATTTCTTAAAATTTAAATTTAAAATTTGAATGGCATGATATCCAAAACATGTTTTTTGACAAATAGCTGGAACATGAAATGATAAAAAAAATGTAATTTCAAAGATACTTCAAGAAAACCAGGTCCAAAAAGACCCACTTGTGCGTCTCAGGGTTAAGGGCGTGTGAATCGAGTGTATTCTGTGTTTATGACAGTAAACGTGTGAGGAAGTACCCTCTTCTGCAGTTTGGCGTGTTGTAATTCTAAATGCTGCTTCTCCCTGACTGCAGACAATGTCGCGTTCCCACCTTGATCAATTAAACAGGAAAGTACAGCATATCAGTAAGGAAGCAGGTGACTGAGCAGCACACGACACATAAGAATAATGTTGTGCAAAGAGCTGATTGGCATGGAGGGCACTTTTTTACCCAGCTTCTCTGAGACGGGCTGCACAGGTTTGGGCTTATTTTCCTCTTTCCACTTCTGAAGGTCCTCCAGTTCTTTCTGAGCCACTGCAGATAACACAGAGCTTTGTTACTTAGGAAATACATTTCAACATGTAGGAACATTATTCGGTGTTTGAAGGATGCAATGTCGGCATACTCATTTGAGTCTTGCTTCGTCGGGATTCATTGGGCGGGATCATCGTAAACCCAACTGAGCTGAGGATGGAGACAGAGAGAGAGTGTTAGTGGAACATTGGTCCTTCATGAAAACTCATATGTGTCTGCAGCTGTGAGCATAAACAAACGGTATACTTGGTTTATATTATTCGTCTCGAATCAGATTCGTCCAGGTATAACTTCATACTGTACTGATAGGCCAATAACTCGTACACGTGTTTTTGGTGTGTAAGAAGCACTAAATACAAGTGGAAAGTCTTTCAAAAGTAAACAAGTAGACAGGTCTCTGTTCCCATGATAAACCCAACTACCTTGGATTTCTAATGTGTCAAATGTAGTTGTATATATATTCAACTCCAATACATGACAGCTATAGTTACGGGTTTCATGAAAAGATGTAACATACACAAATGAATGCTTAGTACATACAATATTTGAATTAGAATACAAGATGGATCCAAACAACAACTTGTACATCAAAACCGTTAAAATGCTATTTCATGAAGACAATAAGTTATGGTTTTATGTGGTTTTATGTTTTTTGTTGTCGACCCTCCGCTTCGCGTCGGGCCGAACCACGCCCCTTAGCTGTGATATAATGAGCATATACCACGGCCTATCGTGAGCTATTGCTTAAATATATCACTGGTTGTTTTCAGTGTTGTTTTATTAAAACTTATGTATACAAGTACATTGAACATATGCTTAAATGTTAAGATATATAAGAACTTATAAATATTGTTAACCCTGGTAAAGACCTTTGTTCAAAACTGATTGTTGTTTTGGCTAAAAGATGATGAGTAAAATAAAGAATAGAAATGCTGCTTTCAAGAATGAGAAATAATAATACAAGTAGGATGCTGCCTTCAATTAAGACACAATAACTTGTTTATCTTGTAAACATTTTACTTTATGTTGCCTTCAGGTCATGTTGTATATTTCTGCTTTCCTAAAGTGGCCTTTTATTTTTCTATTAGCCCAAATAAATGAAATGATTCATGCATTTTATTTGCCGAGTACAAACTTTCCCGAACTTATTACACGTTGTTTTTTTTCGTGTTAAGAACTAAAATAGTACTATGTGTTCAACAGATACCGTTTGTTGTTGTGCTACATTAGATAAGCAGTTGCGTTTTCCGGGAAACAGTGAAGGCATTGTATCTCTCTCTAATCCAGTAAAACGAAACTGAAAGTTAGCAGCGGAAAACTCAACTAAAAATATGTTTTTACCATCCAGTCTATGTTTTTTACTAATCAAATATTACACCAACATAGTACATATTAACTAAACTAAATAACAAAAGTTAATATATGTTCCTTTGCACTTTTATTTTTAAATTACACCGCGTGTCAGGGACAAAAACATGGACTTCAAATTCGAAATACTGAGTAGGATTTTGATCATAACTCACTATTGAGGCTCCCGGTTGTTCGCAGGTGTGTTCCGGGCTTCAGGGTCCTCTCTTCCGGGGTCTACAGGTGTCTGATCAACCCCAGATGTTCCGGATGTTCCAGGTGTTCCAGGTGCGGTTCTCCCGGGGTTCCGCTGGTTCCTGTAGTCCCTCTGGTTCTGATAAGGATCCATGTCTGTCTCTCAGAACAGATGGTAAACAGGAACAGGGTCACTGAGATGCTGTTCTGTAGATTCAACTAACCTGTTATGTGTTTACTGCACATACAGCGGGGGGAGGGATTAATGGAACAGCGCCTTCTGCTGGAAGAACAGGGGGATGGAGGTGTTCATTTAAAGGCCCAGTCTGTCAATTTGTGGACAGAAATCATTTATGTTATACTTTTCATTTTGTATTTGTTATTATTATTACTACTATATATGTATGTGTATTTGTATTTCCCTTTTATTTGATGTGTCTCATTGTAATGACGCGACACCTCAGGCCATTATGATTATAATGTATTATTCTTATTCATTTTCTCTCTGTGCTTGCAGTTAAGTAATTGATATGTAAACTGAGATACATAGATATCTTGCTACATGAATAAAGTGAGATTATTGTCAACCATGGAGAGATGTATGCATACTTGCCAACCCTCCCGATTTCATTGCCCTCTCCCGGTTTCCTCCCGTGGGCATATTTCTCCCGATTTCTGACAAAATCAGATTTACTCAGGACTGTTTCCACTCGGACTTTAATACAGCTACACCATTGTTTGGTTTCCATGGTAACACGTCTCTTTAGTAGCGAGTGCAACTGAAAGTCTGACAGGGTGAGGCAGATAGTCACAGAAAACAGAACAATAATCGAGAACTACTCTACTCTCGGCTCACTCCTTTCCTGCCCACACATATGCTCCATCAAGGATGGTGCTACATGCTGCACTTAGAAGCATGTTAATGTTAATCTAACAGCTCCGGCGATAAACTAGCACCCCGCCCCCCATTTTGCATTTTGAAATGCTCCCGATTTCTGAGGTCTCAAGGTTGGCAGTATGGATGTATGTTATATGTGCAGTAACTATTCTGCACACATTGGTATGCGGGTGTTTGTTGTGTATGTATGTTATGTCTGAATGTTTACAAAAATGACAATAAAAAGGGTATTAAAAAAAAAAGAAATAATCTATATTCAAATCTAAAAATAAACATGTTTTTTTCCAACTCATCTCATTTTCTTATCTTAGGTTTTACCAGTTGTTGAGTTCCTGAGCTGATCACGTGAT
>NC_136904.1:92284144-92327908 GCF_949606895.1 Notothenia rossii | reverse complement strand
GGTATTTGGGTATTTGAGTTCAACATGTAAGAAGTAGAAAGTACAGGTATTTGAGTTCAAAATGTAAGAAGTCAAAGTAAAAACTCGTCAGAAAATAAGTAGTGGAGTAAAGTACTGATACAGAAACATGTACTTAAGTGCAGTAACAAAGTATTTGCACTCCCACTACTTCCCGCCTCTGTGTATCGACTAGTTGTAAGTTACCCTCAAACTCATGGATGACGTATTTCACTGGCTCTCCATCTTTGGGGGTGTAGGTCATCTCCACTTTCCCAGGACCGGCACCACGAAGTCTGTGGCTTTGTACTGTGGGGGGGGGGGGGGAGATGAGGGTTAGAAAACAAAAAAGAAACAAGGTCCACTGATAGCTCACTTCATCTTTGTCCTAGACGTTAACTTAGACATTTCTTAGGAGGCAGAAGACTCAAATGAAAGAGTTTCAGAATACCATCAGACTCATACAGGACTCCATCTCTTTGTAAAATTGTCCTCTACAGCCTTATCGCATACATTATTTGATAACATCGTTTTTTTAATCATGTCCTAGATTGGGTTTCAGTTTTTAGCTATCTCATTGTGATGTTTTTAATAGCAGCCCCTGAAAAAGAACAAAATATACTGCCCCTCTCTAGTGTTGGTCAATATGGGCACCATTCTTATACTGTATGATACTCACTACTTCTATGTCATATTACATTCAGAAAGTAATTGTTTTTAAGCTAAATAAGAACTGTAGGTTAAATCAGTTTACCATGCATCACTTTTAATGACTTTCTCATTAGGCGCATTCACACCGCAGGACTTTTCCCACAAAGGTTCATGAGAACTTAGTTCATCAGAACTCTTTTGTTCTGATGAACTAAAGAGTTCTGATGAACTAAGTACAGAACGCGTTCAAACTGGAATAAGTCCTGGGGGAGGATTAGGCAAATGAAGCCGCTGACGTCACTTCTTCTTCTTCTGCTTTGGGTTTACTGGCAGGCCGCAAACAACTTCACACCGCTACTGCCGCCCAAAATCCCCGGCCGGAAGTCCCCGGAGTTAGGGGACTGGCTTCAGTAGAAGCTGCTGGGACTCCCAGCAGCTTCTACTGAAGCCTTTCAAGTAAATCGCCAGAACCTCGACACCTCCTCATCTCCACCGCTCCCATGTTTTATTTTGTGTTGCCATAAGTTAGTCTCTCTGCGTTTCTGCGCTGGGCTAATGCTAATGCTAATAATGCTAATAAAATGGTGGCTTCACAACACTTTTTTTGAGTTTTACGGGGCGTGGTTTGCAATCCGCCCAGCCAATCAGAAATATAGCTCTTTTCTCACAAGAGAGCCGCATGAGAGTCCCTGCTCTCTAGCAGGTACGGAAAAGGGGGTAAAAAGGTTCTCATGAACTAATTTTAGTTCCGGCTCTTTTTGGTGTGAACGCGACATTTCGGAACTATATCGGAACTAAAGTGGGGAAAGTACTGCGGTGTGAACGCGGCTAATTGTATTTGCCTCATTGGAGACCGTTTTAATGGTAGGGTTAGGGAACAGGTTTGTTACTGGTGTTCAACGTTAACAAATGAACATCAGCAGGATTTCAGTCAGCGGGATATTAAACAATATTGAGATAACACAGAAATCACACGAGAACAACGACCGCGAAGGACGACCGCTTCTTGTCTTTGGTACTATTAGAGGGTATAACATGTTCCTCAGGGTGTCTAACATATCAACTGCTTCGGCCCCCATTCAACTGTGGTTTCATCTTTCAGGTACACCCTTTTTTTCCAGCAGCTAACGTTGCTGGTATTCGCGGGGTCTGGAAGTGTCTTGTTTATGACGTTCAGAGACAGCTTTTGAAAGATATGAATGAATTATTTCCCATAAATGATTGTTGGCTCAAAGTTACAAAATAAGAGCCATGACCGCTCTGCAGCAGTGGAGTCAGCTGAGGCTTTAACCTGCACACCTCTGACATCCAGAGGACATTATATATATTATAACTGACAGCTGTGTGACAGTTCCCCTGCATTACTCTCATCCGAGTGTAGAGCTGTTGACTTTGGCACAACACCACGAGCAACCGTATGATATAAATCTGTGATTGCTGCAACTTGTCGGGGCTGTAGAGGTAGAACATTAAGGTCCAAAGGCTGATGCAATAGAATTATTGACTACGTCTCTCCTGACAACCAGACAAGGTCTCACATTAACTCATACCTGAGCTGGCAGCCCGGCAGCAGTCGGCTTCTCACAGAGCTTTGTGTTTGAAATCATGCTTCGGTCACAGTGAGGGTTCTGTGAGATAATCAGGCTTCTCTGCACTCAGATAAAGACTCCCACAGATACAGTCGCTCCTTTCAAAATCCAAAGATTGAAAGGCTTTTTTTGTCACACGCATAATCGCTCAAGTGTAGGCAATGAAAGAGGCTTCTCACACAGTGCCACATACCATATAACCAGACATGAAGAGGACACAAAGCGGAGTGTAAGGAAGGCAACTGTGTTGGGTGTTAGCTCTAATCCTGCTGATATTTCTGAGGATCCTTTCAACCTCATGTGAGGCTAGACATGAATGTGTATAGCTGAGACTTTGAAGTGTAATATTAGGATGTTTGATCTCCACCTGATCTCCAGGGCCCAGGAGTTCAAAACTTTAAATCACTATCTGATCAGATCAGATTTGGATTTTGGGGAGTTAAAAACCAAGAAACAGGATTAGGATCACTTTGATATCCGATCAGATCAGGAAATCCAATCCAAGCTTTAATCCGGATCAAATCTTCAAAATGGGTAGTTCAAACCGACAACACAGGATTGGGATCAGTTTGATCCCAAAAAACTGGATTATCCTGATCCCACCAGAGGGGTGGATTTCCAGTGGATTACCAGAGCAAAATGTACTGTACCATTTATTTAAAAATATGTTTCAATTTAAATAAGATGGCAAAGTTTGTTAACTGAAATAATACACAATTTTTAGCCTTCATGGGAAATACATTTTATTTTTTCCATTTTTGCTCACGTTTGTGGTGGCTTATTTTGTTTTCAACCAAATGCTGATGACATAAATGTTTATGCTCATAAAAGTATCACAGCAAAGATTGTCAATCACAAATGTAATTTAGATTAAAGTAAAAATATCTTCAACAAAAAAAAAGTCCATCATCTGTCATCACCTTTCAAATAAAAAAATATAATTAGACATTATAGATGTCTCTGCAATGTGGGCTCTTGTCTTCCTTGTATTATTTTTTATGTCCACTAGATGGCGATCGCAAGGATTAAAGCACTGATATTCAGGATCTAGTCATCTTGAAAAATCGTAATCTGGATCAGGGTGATCCTATCCTGAATTGCTTTGAACTCCAGGGACAAAATTTGTCCGACTTGTCTGATCCTGGATCACAAAAAATGGGATTTCAAAATCAGATCGGATCTGATTGAGATTAAAAGTTTTGAAGTCCTGGGCCCAGAAGTCGTAGGATGAATAAAATATGAATCTATTGACACCTGTATGTTTGTGGGGTGAGGGTCTATCTTTGCAGCGCCCAACTCCAGTGTAATCCAAAAATAGGCAAAGGTGTGGCTAACAGCTAGCCCCCTGTGGCCGTACCCACCTGTAGGGATGGGTACCGAGCCCCGGTATTAAACGGGCCCCGGGGCTGAATTATTACAGACCGTGGTACCGTTACGCTCCGACGTTATCGGTCTTTTTATCGGTACTGGAGACATCTAAAAATATATGTCATAATTATTGCTACACAAACATTATATTGCAGTTTTCGTGTCACCAAAAGTTTCTAATATGCAAAAAGACTGCAAAATGCGTCTATGATTATTTTTTGTATTTTCGATCTTTCCAATCCAGTCGAGAGATCTCTCTCCCCCGCCTGCTTGGGAGGGGGCGGGGCAGTTTACACACGCGCAGCTGCTCAGCTGCTACATGCAGCAACACACACACACACTGCGGAGATGGCGGTGAGAACGCGCTCCGAGGTGTGGTTAAACTTTACCCGTCTCGATGTGGACAATGCTCGTCACCAAAAGAGTTCAGCATGTAAGGGCGGTAACACGAGCAATTTGTCTAAACATTTATCAAAAGTGCACCACATCCAGACGGAGAAATGCACCGGGTTCGACTGTCTTTCGAGTAGCTCTGTAGCCCCGTCCACGAGGAACGTTTCCACGTCAGGTGTTATGTATGCTAGCAGCAACACAGAGTTAACTACATTATACAAACATGGGTTAATGATTAGAGGTAACTGAGTTATTTATTTTTGTTAACGTTTCAGCTATTCTGTTTACAGTTCTGTCATCAGGTTATTTAATACGATTTGTTAAAGCATTGTTGTTTCTTTTGATGTGAAATAGTATGTATTTAATTTAAATAAAAAGCAATGTTAGTTTTGTTCACAATTTGTTTACCTTTTTTTTTCTCCAAAAGAACCGATAAGAGTACCGTTAAAAGACCGGACCGATAAGTGGCATTGATAAAAGTAGTAGTACCGTTAAAACCTCAACGATACCCATCCCTACCCACCTGTCACTCTAACCCTTAATTATAAATAACTTTAAGCCTTAATAACAAAAGTTATACAGAACCCATTTTTTCTTAACTTTCTTAATTTCTTCTAGATTTTGAAATATCGCAGACAAGAACCTTTTCCATTTTCCTAAAGCATTCCAACAGTACCTGGTCTCCGTGTGCGTGCCTGCCGATGACGATGGGCTTGGTCCAGCCGGGCACCAGGCGGGGGATGTTCTTGCAGAGGATGGGTTCCCTGAACACGGTTCCTCCCAGGATGTTCCGGATGGTGCCGTTTGGAGAGCGCCACATCTGCTTCAGCTTGAACTCCTCCACGCGGTTCTCGTCTGGCGTGATGGTGGCACATTTGATGCCCACGCTGTAACGCTGCACCGCCTCCGCCGCCTCCACCGTGATCCGGTCGTCTGTCGCATCGCGGCTCTCCATACCCAGGTCATAGCTGCACAGAAAGAGACAAAGATGAGGGAGTTTAGTTCATGTTGCAGTAAAGAAAACATCCTCTCAGTCAACACAGAGCTGATCCCAGATCAGATGCACGCTGAAGGCTCTGTGAGCAGCTTTTCTCTCACTGATCGTGCTGCTATGTTAAATGTTTGTTGTTCATGTGTTGTGTCTTGATATGTGTCTGTTGATGTTAAACCAATCAAGTGTTATCGTACCGTTTGTCCTGGAAATGTGTTCAAATGTCCTACACCTATGTAAGCAACACCATACTTTTTTCAAGACTTTATTTTGAGGCATAAAAACATTTTAAAAATCGTTTCTTAAGAACAAACAAAGTGCTAAACTTCAGGAACGATCAGTGAACTTTAATCAAAAATAACGTGGAAAGTAGCCTGGATATATTTGATAACAGTGAAAATCAACAGGCCTAAGAATAAACCAAATATTTAATGGGAGCTCCTATTAATTGACACTTCCGTAATGTTTTTATATTTTTCAATTGTACATTGGTATTTCAACATGTATATTTTCTACTTTTTTTAAATGCAATTTTAAGTCTATTGAGATGTTTTGGATTGTTTATTTCTAGTCTTTCTAATTTGTATTGTACAATGCCATGTCTTTTTATGCTGCTGCAACACAAACATTTCACAAATTGGGATCAATAAAGGACTTCTTATCTTATCTTTAGAAAACAAGACTTTTTTTGAGGCATAAAAACATTTTGTAAATATTTTGTCTTAACAATCAAGGTGCTAAACTTCAGGATCGATCAGTGAAAATGAATCTAAAATAATGTGGAAAGTAGCCTGGGCCCAGGAGTTCAAAACTTTTAATCTCAATCAGATCCGATCAGATTTTGAAATCCCATTTTTTGTGATCCAGGATCAGACAGGTCGGCCAGATTTTGTCCCTGGAGTTCAAAGCAATTCAGGATAGGATCAGCCTGATCCAGATTACGATTTTTCAAGATGACTAGATCCTGAATATCAGTGCTTTAATCCTACCGATCGCCATCTAGTGGACATGAAAAATAATACAAGGAAGACAAGAGAGCACATTGCAGAGACATCTATTGTCCGCAATTACTTTTGAAAGGTGACAGATGGTGGACTTTTTTTTGTTGAAGGTATTTTTTCTTTAATCTAAATTACATTTGTGATTGACAATCTTTGTTGTGATACTTTTATGAGCATAAACATTTATGTCATCAACATTTGGTTGAAAACAAAATAGGCCACCACAAACGTGAGCAAAAAATGAAAAATAAAATGTATTTCCCATGAAGGCTAAAAATGGTGTATTATTTCAGTTAACAAACTTTGCCATCTCATTTATATTGAAACATATTTTTAATAAATGGTACAGTACATTTTGCTCTGGTAATCCACTGGAGATCCACCCCTCTGGTGGGATCAGGATAATCCACTTTTTTGGGATCAAACTGATCCTAATCCTGTGTTGTCGGTTTGAACTACCCGTTTTGAAGATTTGATCCAGATTAAAGCTTGGATTGGATTTCCTGATCTGATCGGATATCAAAGTGATCCTAATCCTGTTTTTTGGTTTTGAACTCCCCAAAATCCAAATCTGATCAGATCAGAGAGGGATTCAAAGTGTTGAACTCCTGGGCCCTGGATATATTTGATAAAAGATCAAATAAACAGGCCTTAAACTAAACCAAATATCTAATGGGAGCTCCGATTAATTTACACCTTTTGATCCTTAAATGCTTCATGTTTCGCTCTGCGTTTGAGTTTGCGATTACACAGAGATGTAAGAAGAAGAAATGGACCAGACATAGAGACCATTTATAATCTGAACAGCAGAGGCATGAGACACCGTTAAACAGAAACACTCTGTTCAGAGAAGGACAGAGATTATGAACGCCTTGTTTGCTCAAAGCACCACGAAGCAGTAAAAGAGAACGTTCTGTTTGCTTCTCTTTTAATTAGCCAGCAGCTACTCTGTGGATGTTACAGTGTGATCGCTGTGATGGGAAAACTGTGTCAGAGGACATGAGCGACATTAATGAATACTGAAAGAGAGTGCTTCTGCTTAGAGGAGCGACTCAAACTGCTGCCAGGGTTTTATCCTCTTATCTAGGCTAATTATATTTCTTGGAAGCCCTGACACGGTGTACATTAAGAACAGATATTAACCTTGTATCTCACTCCCTGAGATGGCAAAAGTACACACATCCTTTCCTCAAGTAGAAGTACAGATACTTGTGTTTAAAAATACTCTGGTGAAAGTAGAAGTACTGACTAAACTTCTTTGCTCAAGTAAAAGTAAAAAACTTCAAAATGTACTTCAGTAAAAAAGTACCCATAACTAGCAGCTGTTTTAAAGAGTACCTGACCTCCCTTTATATTAATAGAACAATAATGTCATTGTTAGCTAATGAATGTTTCCATGGTGACCAACGGCAACATGACAACGTTTCCATTGGTCCCTCTTCTTTAGAGAAGACCAGGAAATGATGGATACACAGATCGTGTTCAAATCAATAGGCACGCAATGACTCTAAATAATAATGATCACGCCACCAAACACACATTCAGACTAAAGGAACCAGCCTGTTTGGAAAATGAGAGAAGTAGAAAGTACAGGTATTTGAGTTCAACATGTAAGAAGTAGAAAGTACAGGTATTTGTGTTCAACATGTAAGAAGTAGAAAGTACAGGTATTTGAGTTCAACATGTAAGAAGTAGAAAGTACAGGTATTTGTGTTCAACATGTAAGAAGTAGAAAGTACAGGTATTTGAGTTCAACATGTAAGAAGTAGAAAGTACAGGTATTTGGGTTCAACATGTAAGAAGTAGAAAGTACAGGTATTTGGGTTCAAAATGTAAGAAGTAGAAAGTACAGGTATTTGGGTTCAACATGTAAGAAGTAGAAAGTACAGGTATTTGGGTTCAACATGTAAGAAGTAGAAAGTACAGGTATTTGGGTTCAACATGTAAGAAGTAGAAAGTACAGGTATTTGGGTTCAAAATGTAAGAAGTAGAAAGTACAGGTATTTGGGTTCAAAATGTAAGAAGTAGAAAGTACAGGTATTTGAGTTCAACATGTAAGAAGTAGAAAGTACAGGTATTTGAGTTCAACATGTAAGAAGTAGAAAGTACAGGTATTTGTGTTCAACATGTAAGAAGTAGAAAGTACAGGTATTTGAGTTCAACATGTAAGAAGTAGAAAGTACAGGTATTTGTGTTCAACATGTAAGAAGTAGAAAGTACAGGTATTTGAGTTCAACATGTAAGAAGTAGAAAGTACAGGTATTTGTGTTCAACATGTAAGAAGTAGAAAGTACAGGTATTTGAGTTCAACATGTAAGAAGTAGAAAGTACAGGTATTTGTGTTCAACATGTAAGAAGTAGAAAGTACAGGTATTTGAGTTCAACATGTAAGAAGTAGAAAGTACAGGTGTTTGTGTTCAACATGTGAGAAGTAGAAAGTACATGTATTTGAGTTCAACATGTAAGAAGTAGAAAGTACAGGTATTTGTGTTCAACATGTGAGAAGTAGAAAGTACAGGTACTTGAGTTCAACATGTAAGAAGTAGAAAGTACAGGTATTTGTGTTCAACATGTGAGAAGTAGAAAGTACATGTATTTGAGTTCAACATGTAAGAAGTAGAAAGTACAGGTGTTTGTGTTCAACATGTGAGAAGTAGAAAGTACAGGTACTTGAGTTCAACATGTAAGAAGTAGAAAGTACAGGTATTTGTGTTCAACATGTGAGAAGTAGAAAGTACATGTATTTGAGTTCAACATGTAAGAAGTAGAAAGTACAGGTATTTGTGTTCAACATGTAAGAAGTAGAAAGTACAGGTATTTGGGTTCAACATGTAAGAAGTAGAAAGTACAGGTATTTGAGTTCAACATGTAAGAAGTAGAAAGTACAGGTATTTGAGTTCAACATGTAAGAAGTAGAAAGTACAGGTATTTGTGTTCAAAATGTAAGAAGTCAAAGTAAAAAGTTGTCAGAAAAATAAGTAGTGGAGTAAAGTACTGATACCAGAAACATGTACAGTACAGTAACGAAGTATTTGTACTGGACTACTTCCCACCTCACTCCCTGCACAGCACTGTCTTCACTCTGAACTTCTTGTTATGCCTGTTACTCGCCTAAGTGAGGAGGAAATCTGCAAAACCATCCAACAACACAAAGGCAGAGGAAACAAGGAATACATTGTGCAAGAGCGACTGGCTTTCTGCCCAGATTGCTGCCAAGGCTGCTCCACTTTTTTCACTTGGAACCTCACAAACTGTTAAAAAGGGACGTATAGTTTATCTGAAACTAGGCTAAGCTCAATGTGCTTATCCTTCCCTTCCTGCGTTAGCCTATGCTTTCTAGTGAACCGAAAGGCATTGTTTGAAAGCAGCTGTGACCTTTTACCCACTTTCTTTTTTACCCTTCCCCCAAAAGCCAACCACAATAAGACGTTCAGAGAGTGATGACTAACTGGATACACACTTAGAGGAAAGTGAGAAATATAGACAAGAGGTTTCAGGTTTAACAGGAACTTGAACTAGTTCATTATTGATTCTAACGTTGTGTCACTTCTTGCATTCCTCAGATACTCCAGAAATCCTCAACAAGTTGTCATCTGAAGGAACACTGTATGTTGTTTACCCCTTTATAACCTGACAGCTTAAGGGACTCAAACTTCACATAAAAAGCTCATGTAAATAATACCACTGTACAAAGTCCATACAGGAGATAAGAGAGGTCAAGTGAGGTCAAAATGTAGAAATGGATACTCCAGAAGCTGACTGTAAACGTTCACAATACATCTACTGTATGGCGAGAAAAGTACTAAATGTTTTAGAGAGACTAAATAATTAGTATTAATCACTGAAACTCCTGAACTGCATGCGCTTTGATTCCACAGAGATCATTTCAAACTAAATGGTTTACGGTTGAGGTGTAACAGGAGAGTTAAAAATACTTGTAAAGAAATGTCTTCTCCACTTTTTAGGGGTTTTGGTGTCCTTCTGATTACATGATATCTTAATAATTATAAATAACTAATATTTAAATAGCACTTTTGCTTTAAAGAATCCATAAGGCAATAAAATCATTACTATTATCAAACTGCTGTTAATTCTAAGGATGAAGGTAGTGATAACTGTGCAATCACACACTGTACCCAACTACTACTTTGTAAGTAAGATAACACTTTAAGGACACCCTAGGGTTACATTCCTACAACATGTTAGATTTAAAACACTTAACTTTAGCAAGATGTCTGCCTAGCAACCACACTAATCCAGCGTTTTTGAAAAAATGAAAAAACGCCTGTGTGTACAGAGATTACTTTGATTTAAAACATGAAGTGTGGATGTAGAAATACTCAGGCACTATCATGGAGGCCTCTGATTTCATAAGAAGCCTTACAACTGTTCACAAGGTGCTTATCAGATACTCTCGCTCTCCCTATTGGTTTGGGTCTGGATCAACCAGTCAAACCAGAAATCACAGCCCTGCACAAACTGTTGGCTAACGTTCTTTAATTCAGTCTCACAAAGTCCTCACTGTTGATTTATTCTATACTGACTCAGGAACAGATATTACAAACAACAGGTTCAGGTGAAAGGGAGTCCGGCACTTGTTTAAAAGGAACATGAAAGCAATGAGAGGACGGGGTTGATCCACACACACATGTTATCATCATGAGACACAGAGTCCCTGGATTCAATAAAGTCAGACTGAAGCATCCTCTGTGCTCCAGTCTGTGCTCTCAGTAAACACAGAGCTGATTCCAGATCAGATGCACGCTGAAGGCTCTGTGAGCAGCTTTTCTCTCACTGATCGTGCTGCTATGTTAAATGTTTGTTTTCCGTGTATTGTGTCTTGATATGTGTCTGTTGATGTTACACATGGAGCTGCTGTGATGCAAGGAGCATTTCAGACTTGATCTGACCATTCAAGTGTTATCGTATCGTATGGTCTCGTTCTCACCTGTGCAGGTCCATCTCCAGGTAGGGGAAGATGAGTTTCTCCTTGATGAGCTCCCAGATGACTCGAGTCATCTCGTCTCCCTGCATCTCCACCACGGAGCCTGCCTTGATCTTCTGAGCCATGTTTCAGCCTGCGGGAGGACAACAAACAAATAAACAAACAAACATTAAAGAGTATGAAGGAGACCTCCACCTTCTGCCCTCTGGACGGGGGTTAGGGTCTCAGGTGTTCACAGAGGTAATTGCTGCCATTAACCATGAACTTTAGTCACCGTTTTATTGTCCCAATGCACTTTGGTCCTCCTACTACAACTGTTTTACTACTACTACTACTACTACTATTTGTAGTTGTTGCCTCAATGCAGTTTGTTTCTTATTAAAAAGGGGTGAAAGTTGTTGTTTCAATAAACACAGTGCATTTCTACCACGTTTTCTAACTTTTGTTTAAATGCGGAAACAAAATGGCCGTTGAGGGACAATAAACCCTTGTTAGATTGAATAAAGTAAACTAGAAACTTAAAGTAAGCTTGTATAAGGACAGATTTAAGAAGTTGTGGCAGTGATATTTAAAAACATACAACCATTGGTTAAGATCTGATTGTTATAATATTGTATATTTGACTCTTGGTCCGACAAAATGAAATGTTTGATTGAAAGAGACTTGCATTGTTTAAGTATTGTCTGGTATTATATAGTACATTCTTAAAGCAATTAAAACCCCTTTAATTGAAACCCGTTGCTCAACTCTAGGCAAACAAAAAATAATAATGTAACTGTGTGATAGAGACAGAAAGCTCCTCTACTAAACACTACACTTACTCAATGAATGAATACATTCAAACGTAAACTAGGAGTAGCCAGGCAATGACTCAGCATTTTATTCCCCCCTTATTTAATCCATAATCCTCTTTAATCTGTCAAAGTGAGCCGAGCAACAAACCAGCAACATATGGTTAACAAAACCCAGTGGGTTAGGGTTAGGGTATACTTTATACTTTATCCCATCTTATTAATTAAAATGGATAATTTAAATGTTGTGATAGTGGTGTAAATTAAGTGTATATAGCTTCCTTTGAGTTGTGAATGCATGGTCACTTGATTTTAGAGTGTTAATGACAGTTACGGTAGTTTCCCAGCTTGCAGATTTCTATTGGGGATTGGGAAATGACAGGACGTTCCCAAAAGTTACATAAGCAAACAGGATGATGGCCGCCTGATGGGGAGGAGACAGCCTGCAGAGACAGCTATAGGCAGGCCAGACGAGCAGTGCAAACCATTAACACACAGAATAACGTACAATTTAGATAAAAATAGCGATAAGGGACGTGACAAAGCACGAAAACAGGAGGAGTTTGTGAAGATTATGGACTTTAAAGATCATATTAAGAGAACATTTATCATACACTCGACTTAATTTCAATGCAGACCCCCATTCGGTGTGATATTTGGTTAAACTTTGTACATTTGAGCACGATAAATAGATTATTTTAGCTATTTATGCACGGTTTCTGCGCTCTTCGGCTACCCAGATAATGAGATAACAGGGCATTACACTTCCTTGTGTCGCTGCATCGCCACTACGTCGTTTTGCAGTATGAAAAATGTCATTACATGTCTCAAACGCCTACCTTGGTTTGTTTAAAGGTCCACGAAGAGATGAGGAGGCGGAATGATGTCCGGACTGAGCGGAAAACAGCTCAGGATCAGGCTAACAGAGCAGCGACAGGTACCCGGCTTCCTGGTCCCTCCCGAAACTCACCGACAAGATATTAACCAATCAGCGAAGAGGACGACAGGCTAAGAGCCAATCAGATAAGCCCACAAAGCGAGAGGAGCTGGATCCGTGTGGGCGGGGTCTAAACTGTGGCTCGCTGATTGGTCAGAGGGAAACTGCGCTATCCTGCCACATAGACTGGAGACGTCTACATTAAAATAGTACTAAATCATCTATAATGATTGTTATTTAACCCCCTCCTTAAACTCTTATAACACATTTTATTTGATGGTGCACTTAATATAAATATTTATTTATTTATGTATTACTTTGATTATTGTTTAATTGTCTAGTCATAGGCTATATCGTCCTATTATACAGTTTGCTAAAAGAAAAAAGAAAAAGGAATTTGACTCAGTTTTTTCATTCCACTAATTTATAGCTTACATAGAAATAGACGTACAACAACTAAAAAACAAGGACAAGAACTCTGGATAAAAGTCACATGGGTTTAACCCCAAGAAAAGGAAGACAAAAAAAGAAGTATTACTTCCCTTTCTATGGAGAACACAAAACACCATGTGTGTTTTAATCTATTTTGTATATCAGTGTACAGATTATACAGTATAGGCCTATCTGGGCTGGTGTCAATGATTCATGAGTATATCTAGTATAATTGGTGAATGAAGGGGAAACCACCTTAAAGACCTCTCTGATGCAAGATAAACCTGTAACGGGGCCCCTAAGGCAAAGACTGTGGATATAGACAATATACATCTATAGAAACAGCTGCCAAGAAACTCATGTTGCCCAAATGTAGTCAGCAGCATAATATTATTTAACAGGGAAGTGAGTTGTAGCGGTGGAAATATGACTACACATATTTTATACCAATTCTACTTCAACCATATTCAATGTAAAAACTGTTATATTTGAATATTTTTTTTAAATATTTTGTAATAGTATTATAGTGTTCTTAAAATAGTTTCTATTTGTCTTTTTAATTTTTGTTTTACTTTATGTATGCACTACAACACCAAGGCAAATTCGTCGTATGTGTTAGCCTACCTAAACCTGTGTCTGATTCTGATTAAACTAAACTGCTAATCATGTGAATTCCATGTTGTTGATGCAAATAAGGATATAACAATACAACAAGGACAACATTTAGAATTATTGACGGTTTAGGCTGACTCTTTTTTGGCAGATACAAAAAACGTAAAACCTTCACATTATTTCTATTTTAATTATATTTTTGTTTGTATTTACTTGCACATCTCAAAACATTATTTTGCCCTATTCTATTAGTTTTATGTCCTATATATTCATGTTGCACTGTTGGAGGAGCCTGTGACTTCAGTAGATTTAATTTACTGAGGTAACGAATCAATTGAGAAATATGGTAATTTTATCATATTCTTCTATACGATCTGACTTCCTAATGCAACCATTTTGTCACTTGTTGAATTAACCAGATAAGAATATTGTTTTAATTCATAGTATATGAGGTACTTTTATCGTGTAAATATGTTTTAATTAAAATGTTTTCCCCGAAGCTTAAGCCTTATTAAATTACAGCATGCCCAAGAACGTCAACAACCCACCGACCCCCCCAACCCCATTATTTAAAGCAAATGCTTCTGTCTTTAACCAGCGCCGCTAGTGTAGTGGTATCATGCAAGATTCCCATTCTTGCGACCCGAGTTCGATTCCCGGGCGGTGCATCTGTTTTGAAAAACAGCTTCGTCCACCAGGCTGTCAGGAAGCTGAACTCTCTCCCATCTATATAGCCTTTCTATCTATCAGAAGTATATTCTCCAGTTTATCCAACAAATGGACATGTTTTTAAATCTGGAAGTGAGGCTGTTAACCCTTGTGTTGTGCTTGAAAGCTGTTACTGTTCATGGTGTTCGTGGGTCAATTTTGACCCATGATTTATCTCAGTCCAAAACACAACAAAAAAATTACTATCATCCAATATTGTTTTAATGACATCATAACTAACTTATTATGCATTCATAACCGAACAATCCCGTTGTCATGTTATTTTATGGCCCCACCACATATTGCACACGTGACACATGCATGTGTGTGTTCAGGTTCAAGTGTTAGTGTACATATTTTTTGTGAAAGGTGGAGTTCCCGTGGGGGGAGGGGGCCAGAGGGAGGCGAGACCAGGTGCATGTTGCAAAAAAATATTGTTACTGTGGATGAATGTTGCTTAAAAAACTGATAAAACATTCACTTCTGAACCAAACCAAACACTTCGTAAATCTGTTGCAGTTTGCAGACAGGGCCAGACAGGATGCTACAACACTAGAGGGCAGTACAACTAAATTTGAGCCGTAGCCTTCATTGATTTAAGATCAGCTTTCTACAACATTCAACCACTACATGTAGGTGGCAGACTCTTCAACTACTTCTAAAGTAACAGATACAAACACTCATTCATTCTCACAACCATTACCTTGTTGAACTTTTCCCAACTGGAATATTGAGGCCTACTCATAGGATAATGTCCATATTGTCCTTCTGTCCTTCTCTTTTGTCCCTTTATCGCTGGTCATATCTATCTTCATGATGATCTTTGAGTAGTTGTCGGTTATTTTTTGATGTGTTTTGATCCTGATTATAATGCACCCTTACTTTCATGTAGGGCGATGACAGGTTAGTGATCAAGTTTGTTGTTGTTGCTGCATGATAATGCTTGTGTGTATTAATGCAGTGCTGCTGAGTCTGTGTTTCCCTGACTAATGTGTTGATGTTTGTTTTATGTTGAACCCTATGCAGCAAAACCAACTGCCCTACGGGGATGAATAACGTTGATAGAGATCCAAGGGGTTCATTGAAATGATAATGAACATTGCCAGTGGCGGAACATTATGCAGGTCCTTTGTTTTATTAAAAGTACTAATAACAGTCTCCTCCACTAGAGTAAAAGTCCTACATTTTAGATGTTATTTCACTCAAAGTGTGGAAGTATTATCAGCAAGATGTAGTTAAAGTACTGAAAGTAACAGTTATTGCACAGTTACATTTTCCCAATTATACTTATATATTATATAATATAGTCTATGATTTTTCTGGATTATTATTACTGTTGCATCAATATCCATCTGGTAATATAAACCTAATTAAGTAAATAAATAAGTAATAGAAATGTGGTAATTGCATATTCGTGTATATCTGACATCTGACTTCCTATGGCAACCATTTTGTCACTTGTTGAATCAACCAGATAAGAATATTGTTTTAATCCATAGTAGGCTATATGAGGTACTTTTATCGTGTACATATGTTTGAAATACAAATGTTTGCACAGCCTTATTCAATTACAGCATGCCCAAGAACGTCAACAACCCCCACCCGCAGACTTTAAAATAAATGGATCCTTTTATTCACTAGCGCCGCTAGTGTAGTGGTATCATGCAAGATTCCCATTCTTGCGACCCGAGTTCGATTCCCGGGCGGTGCACGTTTTGAAAAACAGCTTCGTCCACCAGGCTGTCAGGAAGCCGAACTCTCCCATCTATCTATCTATCTATCTATCAGAAGTACATATTCTCCAGTTTATCCAACGAATTGACATGTTTTTAAATCTGTGTTGTGTTGTGTAAATCGTGTTGTGTTCGGAAGCTGTTACCGTTCATGGTGTTCTCGGGTCAATTTTGACCCATGATTTATCTCAGTCCAAAACACAACAAAAAAATTACTATCATCCAATATTGTTTTAATGACATCATAACTAACTTATTATGCATTCATAACCGAACAATCCCGTTCTAATGTTATTTTATGGCCCCACCACATATTGCACACGTGACACATGCATGTGTGTGTTCAGGTTCAAGTGTTAGTGTACATATTTTTTGTGAAAGGTGGAGTTCCCGTGGGGGGAGGGGGCCAGAGGGAGGCGAGACCAGGTGTATGTTGCGAACAATTATTGTTACAGTGGATGAATGAGTTGGGGCTGGGGTCGTGTCTAAGTCAAAGATGAATCTTGATCATGAAGCCTTGTTCCAATAAAAAAAACTAGAGCGTAGTTATAATTTTAACTTGAAATGGGTCACGGGAGACCCGAACACAACATAAAGAGTACGAAAACAGTATCTAGCTTTCTGATGTAGTGAAGTAGAACTGTAAACTAAGTTACATAACACAACACCTGTAATAGCGACCGGAAGTCCAAAAATAAAACCGGAAATTGACCAACGAGAAAAAGTGCGCACCTTTGAAATCTTTGTCAAACGTCACGTGTTCAAAGCGATGGATTGATCACATCCATCCATCGATCAGTAAGTTCATGCTACTGCAGGACCGAACAGTGAGTAGCAATGACAGATTAAGGGAAGTTACTATGCACTTTTTCGACTTAAGGATACAATATTAGAAACGAAATTCGGATGACAAAATAAATGGGGAAGTTTTTCAGGGTTGCACCTGTGGATTTCTGGAACTTTGTTTGGAAAGCAGCTCCTTAAAATGACTGACTAAGAAGAGGAGCTGAGCCTGGTTGGATGATTGAGAACACGTCGACCATAACATCAAAACCCAGTGGGAAAATATCCTTTATGATGTGGTTTTTGGACCCTTTGCCACCATGAAGAACTGTGGGTCTTCAACAGGTGAGTGTAACAACATCCTCTCCTCTCTGCTCTGTTTTCTTTGATTGTAAGAATATTAAAACCCATAATAATGAATATATGCATTCATTTTGACTGGATGAGGGTTATTTGGTGCAGAGGTGGGAAGTAACTGATTTACTCAAGTGCTGTACTTCCATGTTATGCAACTTTGTACTTCTATTCAATTCCAGAGGTTAATTGTGTACTTTCCCTCCACTACATGTATTTAATCCCTTTAGTTACTTTACAGATGTGGATGAATGATGTGAAATATAATCAAGTGTTAAATCAGACTTTAGTTTCACCTGGAGTAAATCCACAAGCTACCCTGCAGTATACAAAGTCATTCAAACTAGCTGCACCTTTACCAGCTTTGAGAACACTTTCATGATCAATCATTATAAAACATATCATATATATTATTCTGAAATGGACCAATCTGCACAATGACTACTTTTACTGTCGCTACTTTCACTATATTTTGATGAGAATACTTTTCTACTTTTACTTGAGAAACATTTTGAATGCAGGTATTTAACAATACAATACAAAGTTAAGAGGATACAGTTAAGGTAAGGAAAAGGAGGTAAATTAATAAAATAAATACAACATAAGACAAACAAATTGTTTGATAACATTATGCTTTCCAGTCTGAAATACAAAAATGCTATGTTTAAGGATTTTGTAAGATTAGGTTTTTATGTAATGACATGACGAACTTAACTTAAACATTTAGTGTCACATGTTACATCATGACTCCTCTTGCTTCCCATGGGAAAAAAGTGAAAGGTGCGTTCAAGGCACGCTGTGTAACCAGCAGATGGCAGCACTTCACTGAGCAGTGAGGAGGAACAAAGGTCTCTTTGACAGTGAGAGAGCATGAGGTCCTGAGGAGAGCATCATCTCTGCTCCTTATGTCTTATATTCCTCTTAGAAAATCACACACTTAACTTCGTGAGAAGTTAGTTCTCTAAAACTTCAGGAATGAAATAGACACTGTAACACACAAGGAAGTGGGATTTTCCGAATAATCTATAAAACCGAGATTTAGAAAGAAGGTGCAGACTGTTTTGGATCTACTTTTTCTCAAAACAAAGCGCCGTCAGCATCAGGGGGGAGACCCGAACCCCCAGAGCAGCTTCTCTTTGTCTCCCAGTCTCACCTCCTCCACTTGGAACACGACAACAGCATGGCAAGACCTGAAAGGCGTCACGTGACTCTGCATATTTCAGCTGTGGCAAGATAACCACGCAACGAGAGAGAGAGAGAGAGAGAGTAGGGGGAGAGAGAGAGAGAAAGGGGGAGAGTTGAGGAGGAGCTTGCAGCGATAAGATTCCCTCCACGCTCCTCCAGCATTACAAACTCTCAGTGTATCCATCCTCCTCACCTCTCCTCTCCGCAGCGCACTTTGCTTTTTCACGGACGCACACTTTGGTTTTAATTACTCCCCCTCCCCTTTCACCCCCCGTGGGAAGGTGCACAGGTGCATCCCACTGTTGTTACTCGCTCCCTGCTCGGTTGATTATGGTCACAACCCCCGCGGTGCCAAGGTGGAGTCACCGCGCGTTTCTCGGATCGGTGCGCTTCTCCAGGGGCTGGGATGCGCACCGGGCACCTCTCGCTTCCTGCCTAATTTCGGGTCCGGACAGGAGTCCAGTTCTGCCCCGGGGCGCCGAGGCAGGAGGAGCCAGTCCACCCGGAGCAGGATGCCGGTAATGAGAGGGCTGCTGGCCCCGCAGAACACCTTCCTGGACACTATCGCCACGCGCTTCGACGGCACCCGTGAGTAAACAAAAACGAGCAGTTTTTCTCTTCTGGTGATCTGTTCTAAACCAGACACAGAGACTGGATATCGACCTGTCTTCTCAAAAAGGAAAAAAAAAATCACTATATGGAATACTGCACTTAAATCTAGGAATGATATACAGGAAGTTTAAAACTTCAAAACAATTTCAGTCTGCATATATTTAATTCGTTTATTCACATCCAAATGTTGCTTCACATCCGCATGTTTTCAAAGTGAGTCTTAGAGGACTTAATGTGCACCTTTCTGCACACGAGTAGGTGAATCCATGCTTTAAAAGGATGAAATCACAATGGAAAATATTATTATACAAATGCATCAAATGATAGTGTGCAAGTCCTTCTGCTTCTGAAGCCACTGATGGACGATGTCTTCAGTAGATGCATGCTATTGAAGTTGTTGGTGCTACCTGTCTGCATAACACGAGGTTAATCCATGCTTCCATAACAAGAAAGCAAATTGTTTATTGAATAAATTCTACAAACGCATCATATGCTAGTGTGCACCACAGTATTCTGGTGTTCTGCTGTGTTGCACTGATGGCAGTGTAATGATGCATGCACACATGTCTTCTCTAAGGTGATTTTACCAGCTCATACTTTGCACACTGTTATACAGTTTGTGTATACGTGTGAGACTTCCTTCGGGTTCTTTGTGCACCTTTTGTGGCCATTGTGTTTATTTTGCACACATCAGGCTTCACTTTGTATCATCACCTATAATGCTTCAGCTCAAACTCAAAGCTTCTTTTACCTAATTCCCCACATGAGTTGTGTTCTGATCTCCATTATATGTGAAGCAATATCAGTCGAAAAGAAGCTGGAGAAAGAGAGGGGGAGACTGTCCCTCTTCTCTTCTTTGGCAAGAGTGTGTTGTGAGCAGATGCGATGAGCAGCCCTGTGTGTTTGGACCCATGCTGGGTGGGTGGGCGTGTGAGAGATGCTTTATTGCAGTTGGTCTTTGCATCTGCGTTGAATATTCAGAGTGACAGAAGTGTGTGTGTCCAGAGTCTTTTCTAACACCGTTCTGTGTGACAGACAGATGATGGAACAGATTATCACAACAGGCGGCTCGAGAGTCGCTCTTGAGGTTTTTTCAAGTCCTTTATCAACTACAGTGACAGTGCCTCTTGCTTTTGCCATTTAAATAATCCGACCTTATAAAAGCAAAGTGAGTTGTTAGTGCCGTCTTCAAACAGACATGAAAAGCATCTGCTGTGTTTTCACTCTCATCTCTGCTCCCATGTGCCAAACACTGTAATCATCATGTAGTCTGAATTATTCAGGAGAAACGCTTGCAGATCCATTTGCCCCCTGTGCACATGTGTTCCCCCACACAGCCCTTATCATGGGAATGATCATGAAGTGGCCTGAGCCGGGCTATTTCTCTTGTGAGCGTCTAAAACACAGCCTGGCTCGGGCTCTTCCAGAGGTGCCGATAATTACAAATCTCCCCAGTTCATGTGCAGTCATTATAATGAACTCGCATGGATGTCAAGAATTCATCGTGGCCTTTCCGCTTGTCAAAGTGGGAGGGAGGGGGGTGGGGGTGAGACGAGAGGGTGTGGGGGTGGGGAGGGCTGGATGTGTGTGTGTGAAGGATGCCATGGCTTTGTTGTGAGGAGGGGGGATTTCAGATGTCTAAATGTATACCGTTAGCCGTGACAAACATGCAGATATGTGATTTCTTTGAAATGCTGGGATATTAGTTCCTCATCAAATCAGATTCTTGAGTAAGAATGGATGGAGAGGCGAGTTATGTGTCTGTCTGTAAATGCGTCTGAACACTGCAGTGTGTGTGTGTGTGTGTGTGTGTGTGTGTGTGTGTGTGTGTGTGTGTGTGTGTGTGTGTGTGTGTGTGTGTGTGTGTGTGTGTGTGTGTGTGTGTGTGTGTGTGTGTGTGTGTGTGTGTGTGTGTGTGAGATTGTGATTGTGATTCAAATGGAAATCATGATTACTTTAATACGCCTCATCTCTGACAGATTGCTGCTGCTCGTTGTTTTTCGGTCTCTGTCGATCTGGAAATGTTTGCATTGCGCTTTGAAATGTCTCCGGTGCTTAAGTCCCTCACACACACACACACGAACGCACGCACGCACACACGCACGCACGCACGCACGCAAACACATGCATACACACTACACAGTGGATCTTAGAACAGCAAACTCTATTGACATGTTTAAAATCAAATTAAAAACTATTATTATACACACACACACACACACTCACTCACTCACTCACTCACTCACTCACTCACTCACTCACTCACTCACTCACTCACTCACTCAGCTGTGTGTGTGTGTGTGTGTGTGTGTGTGTTTGTGTGTGTGTCTGTGTGTGTGTGTGTGTGTGTGTGTGTGTGTGTGTGTGTGTGTGTGTGTGTGTGTGTGTGTGTGTGTGTGTGTGTGTGTGTGTGTGTGTGTGTGTGTGTGTGTGTGTGTGTGTGTGTGTGTGTGTGTGTGTGTGTGTGTGTGTGTGTGTGTGTGTGTATGACACCCTGGGCTCTAACTACTGTAGGCACCTGCTGCTCTTACTTTGAAAGCAGAAATCAGCTGCAGGATTTCATGTGCTATCTGAAAATGGCAGAGTGACTGTGTCAAATGCAAATGAACACGTGTGGATAATTGAGGTCCGCCAGTTTAAAAACTGAATTTAGAAAGTTGTAAATGTTGGAGACAAGCTTCTCATTTACCTAATGTATTCAGAGATGTTTATTTACATGTTTTGGTGGAGTTGTTTGTATATTTGCAAATCCTCTTTATACTTGCGTCATCTTTTTCAGTTTACAAGTGTTTTTTTGACTT
The DNA here is from genome assembly GCF_949606895.1 of Notothenia rossii. Taxonomy (NCBI): domain Eukaryota; kingdom Metazoa; phylum Chordata; class Actinopteri; order Perciformes; family Nototheniidae; genus Notothenia; species Notothenia rossii. Next base: position 92,306,025 of record NC_136904.1, on the reverse strand, counting down.
TGTGGAAGGTTTAAAATAATCAGATTCCACATGTACGCACAGATTATTGATCTACTCTGGACCAACTCTACCTCCTGACTTTAAACACAGCAACCTAAGTGGATGAAGTAGAAAGTGTGCACGTGCACCTCCGGTATGCTTCACGTTGTCACATGGTGGACAAATGTGATTTTACAAGCTCCAGCTAGAATGGAGACCGTGCTATTATTCTGAAGGACTTGTCTGTTTCCATGAACGCTCAGGAGTTAGTATGTTTCATTGTTATAGCGATATCATTCATCGTTAAGTACCAGAATGATATCAGTGCTTTCTTTCTCCTGAATCCTAAATCTGAATAGCCAGTTGAATGAATAAAAACTGAGCTGTGACTGATTTAATGATACTAGTAGTGGAAATGATTACTTTTTTATAATGGAATTGACAAAGAAACTGTATTTAAGTGCATGAAGGACATTGCATTGCAGTAAAGAATCAATCACTGACATGTAATCAATAATTTAGTACATTTTCAAACCCAAATGACAAACACTGGCTGGTTCCAGATTCTCAAATGTTAAGATTTGCTCTATTTGTCCATCCATCCATCTTCTCCCGCTTATCCGTGGTCGGGTCTCGGAGGTAGCAGTTCCAGCAGAGAGCCCCAAACGTTCCTTTCCCCACATCAACCAGCTCTGACTGGGGGGTCCCAAGGCGCTCCCAGGCAAGCGAAGAGATATAATCCCTCCACCTGGTCCTAGGTCTACCCCTTGGTCTCTTCCCTAGGGAGGCGCCCAGGTGGCATCCTAACTAGGTGCCCAAACCACCTCCTTTCAACGCGAAGGAGAAGCGGTTAAACTCCGAGTCCCTCCCGGATGACTGAACTTCTCCCCTTATCCCTGAGGGAGACACCAGCCACCCTGCGGAGAAAACCCATCTCGGCCGCTTGTACCCGCGATCTCGTTCTTTCGCTCATGACATGGCTCTATCTGTATTTGATATACTTTATGTTTTTGATAGTAAGCTTTACAGAAAAGACAATTAGGTTATAGGTTTCATTCCTTAACAGCCTGACGGGTCATCCTGCTTCTCTAGAATTCTCCTCCGAGCTTCCCAAGATGGATTAGAGGCACGAGGTGTTTCCCAAAATTAGAGACGATTGAGAAGTCACTTAGGATTCAGGAGGCCCTTGACCCATTTTGTAAAATACGATCAGGAGTTACACACACCTCTTAATGAATTAGACCTGGAGGATAATGAGTGTTTAAGGACCCTTCCCTAATCCTCCGACCCCATTCACCTCAAACACTTACTTTCAGCCCTTCCAGGTTTCCCTTTCTCTACTCTTTATTCAAATTTCGAATATATTTTTATTATGACATTTCCTTAGTTTGTTCAGTTTTTACAGTCTGCTGTTTCTAAGTGTGATATTATCAGTTGTCACCAGTGTGATTTAAATGATATCTGCTGTTTTTAAATGCAGTTAAGACACGCTGTCAATCTTTAATGACTGAGTACGATAACGACACTTAAAACCAGAATTCAGATCGTATAATACTCTCTGAGAAGATGACCCTATGACCACTTGATTTATTAGCTCGATAACCATTCTCCTGATAGGTTTCTAGTCTTAATCTCTAGTTTCTAGTCTCTCGTGATTCATCATGATGCTCCTTTAGTACACGATGGTCCCATTTAGAGTCAATTAGATGATACAGTGAGGTTTTCTTTAGGGCGGGGCTACCTTTTGATTGACAGGTTGCTACCATCTGTGTTTCTGTCGTTTAAACACTTTGTCAGCGTGGTTTTACTTTATAGGTTAATGAAACGTTTGATTGCCTGAAAATGTCTTGTTCAGTTGTAGTCTGAACTTCTGTCACTGCTGGTTGCAAAAACCAAGATGGCGACGGCCAAAACTCAAAACTCCATGCTTCAAAAACAAAGCCCACAAAATAACAATTGGTGTTACGTGCCAACGTGATTACATCCATTTTGTATTTAAATGTCTATAATGTATACAATTTGTGTACACACACACACACACGCACGCACGCACGCACGCACGCACGCACGCACGCACGCACGCACGCACGCACGCACACACACACACACACACACACACACACACACAGTGAGTGAGTGAGTGAGTGAGTGAGTGAGTGAGTGAGTGAGTGAGTGAGTGAGTGAGTGAGTGAGTGAGTGAGTGAGTGAGTGAGTGAGTGAGTGAGTGAGTGAGTGAGTGAGTGAGTGAGTGAGTCAGTGTGTGTGTGTGTGTGTGTGTGTGTGTGTGTGTGTGTGTGTATGACACCCTGGGCTCTAACTACTGTAGGCACCTGCTGCTCTTACTTTGAAAGCAGAAATCAGCTGCAGGATTTCATGTGCTATCTGAAAATGGCAGAGTGACTGTGTCAAATGCAAATGAACATGTGTGTATAATTGAGGTCCGACAGTTTAAAAACTGAATTTAGAAAGTTGTAAATGTTGGAGACAAGCTTCTCATTTACCTAATGTATTCAGAGATGTTTATTTACATGTTTTGGTGGAGTTGTTTGTATATTTGCAAATCCGTTTTATACTTGCGTCATCTTTTTCAGTTTACAAGTGTTTTTCTGACTGTGTGGAAGGTTTAAAATAATCAGATTCCACATGTACGCACAGATTATTGATCTACTCTGGACCAACTCTACCTCCTGACTTTAAACACAGCAACCTAAGTGGATGAAGTAGAAAGTGTGCACGTGCACCTCCGGTATGCTTCACGTTGTCACATGGTGGACAAAAGTGATTTTACAAGCTCCAGCTAGAATGGAGACCGTGCTATTATTCTGAAGGACTTGTCTGTTTCCATGAACGCTCAGGAGTTAGTATGTTTCATTGTTATAGCGGTCTCATTCATCGTTAAGTACCAGAATGATATCAGTGCTTTCTTTCTCCTGAATCCTAAATCTGAATAGCCAGTTGAATGAATACAAACTGAGCTGTGACTGATTTAATGATACTAGTAGTGGAAATGATTACTTTTTATAATGGAATTGACAAAGACACTGTATTTAAGTGCATGAAGGACAGTGCAGTGCAGTAAATAATCAATCACTGACATGTAATCAATAATTTAGTACATTTTCAAACCCAAATGACAAACACTGGCTGGTTCCAGATTCTCAAATGTTAAGATTTGCTCTATTTGTCCATCCATCCATCTTCTCCCGCTTATCCGTGGTCGGGTCTCGGAGGTATCAGTTCCAGCAGAGAGTCCCAAACGTTCCTTTCCCCACATCAAGCAGCTCTGACTGGGGGGTCCCAAGGCGCTCCCAGTCCAGCAAAGAGATATAATCCCTCCACCTGGTCCTAGGTCTACCCCTTGGTCTCTTCCCTAGGGAGGCGCCCAGGTGGCATCCTAACTAGGTGCCCGAACCACCTCAGCTGGCTCCTTTCGACGCGAAGGAGAAGCAGTTAAACTCCGAGTCCCTCCCTGGTGATTGAACTTCTCACCTTACCCCTAAGGGAAACGCCAGCCACCCTGAGGAGAAAACCCATCTCGGCCGCTTGTACCCGCGATCTCGTTCTTTCGGTCATGACATGGCTCTATCTGTATTTGATATACTTTATGTTTTTGATAGTAAGCTTTACAGAAAAGACAATTAGGTTATAGGTTTCATTCCTTAATAGACTGGTCATCCTGCTTCTCTAGAATTCTCCTCCTGGCTTCCCAAGATGGATTAGAGGCACGAGGTGTTTCCCAAAATTAGAGACGATTGAGAACTCACTTAGGATTCAGGAGGCCCTTGACCCATTTTGTAAAATACGATCAGGAGTTACACACACCTCTTAATGAAGAAGTACTGGAGGATAATGAGTTTTTAAGGACCCTTCCCTAATCCTCTGACCCCATTCACCTCAAACACTTACTTCCAGCCCTTCCAGGTTTCCCTTTCTCTACTCTATATTCAAATTTAGAATGTATTTTTATTATGACATTTCCTTAGTTTGTTCAGTTTTTACAGTCTGCTGTTTCTAAGTGTGATATAATCAGTTGTCACCAGTGTGATTTAAATGATATCTGCTGTTTTTAAATGCAGTTGAGACACGCTGTCAATCTTTAATGACTGAGTACGATAACGACACTTAAAACCAGAATTCAGATCGTATAATACTCTCTGAGAAGATGGCCCTATCACCACTTGATTTATTAGCTCTATAACCATTCTCCTGATAGGTTTCTAGTCTTAATCTCTAGTTTCTAGTCTTCCGTGATTCATCATGATGCTCCTTTAGTACACGATGGTGCCATTTAGAGTCAATTAGATGATACAGTGAGGTTTTCTTTAGGGCGCGGCTACCTTTTGATTGACAGGTTGCTACCATCTTTGTTTCTGTCGTTTAAACACTTTGTCAGCGTGGTTTTACTTTATAGGTTAATGAAACGTTTGATTGCCTGAAAATGTCTTGTTCAGTTGTAGTCTGAACTTCTGTCACTGCTGGTTGCAAAAACCAAGATGGCGACGGCCAAAACTCAAAACTCCATGCTTCAAAACCAAAGCCCACAAAATAACAATTGGTGTTACGTGCCAACTTTTGTATTTTGTATTTAAATGTCTATAATGTATACAATTTGTGTACACACACACACACACACACACACACACACACACACACACACACACACACACACACACACACACACACACACACACACACACACACACACACACACACACACACACACACACACACACACACACACACACACACACACACACACACACACACACACACACACACACACACACACACACACTCTCTCTCTCTCTCTCTCTCTCTCTCTCTCTCTCTCTCACACACACACACACACACGTTTTACATCATAGTTTCTGAGTCATACACGTTGATGTTATTATTTATAGAGCCCTCTCATGACGAATGTTGGAGCCAACACCTCTTAGAACAGCATCACACACACACAGACACACGGACACACACACACACACACACACACACACACACACACACACACACACACACGCACAAATGCCCACCTTGTTAATAGAACATTTGTCAAGTGACTTCGCCTTCTGTTCATTTATGTTTATTTCTCTCAATCATGCAATCAGTGGCTTCGTGCTGGGCACAAATTATTTTGTATTCTTGTTTAAGAAGTACGCAATTACAACGTGGCAGAAACTCAGGGAAGAAGAGCGAGTCCTCTGAAGGCGGACCTCATGCTCGCTGCAATCAATGTTCATTTGCTGCTGTGCTTAGGAAAAGCCACAGCTGTGTCCACCACTCAACTGCTCCTATTAATTGAGTGGGTTCTGGCTCGGTCCTAATCAGGTTATAGCCTGAGCCCTCATCACGTGGACATGTCTAAACCCACGCTTCATTTTTAATCTATAAGGACATGGAACTGCACAAAGGAGGGCCAATAAAACAGGTCCTCGTGGGACAATACGTCTCATTATTGTTGGCAATGCTTATTAAGAAAACATTTCAGCGATATACTTCATAACAAATGACACATCTTACGTGTTTCCTTTTAAAAATAGTTCTGTAAAAGTGTCAGCCTGGTGTCAGACTGTCTCTCCACAGTTACACCTACACTGTTTTAAGAATAGCCCACAATTAGAACTGCAGGGAAACGGGTGTATGTACGGCTCTCGTTGCCAATTCTGCATGAATGTCAGAGATGTATTTAAAGTATAAATGAAGTGTTACCTGGAGGGCTTACTATGAGAACAAAATACATTAATATCTCACAAAAATAGAGATCTAGCACTACTCTAACTTCTTTCCCCTCCCTCTGCTCAGCCTTATCAGACGTAATAATAATATTTAGTTTATCTGCTTCACAGCTGAGAAAGAAACCACACTAGGAGGCCAGGTTATTTCTAAAAGGTGTTTTAATCCATTATTATATACAATCTTTCTTGTTTACGTTTCAGTTTGTGAATTTCTTTTTAAAATATTAATATATGAGGGTCAAAAGCACCTAATTTCACTTATGCAGTTTTTAGTAGATGTCCATGTTTGCCATAGGTGATCATTTAAATAAAAATAATATAATAAAATATATAAAAAAACATATAAACATAAAGAGTAAGTTTGTGCACTACAAATATAAAATAAAAATAAATACACAAAGGAAATTAGAGTAATAAAATAGTTTGTCCAATTAAAAAAATAAAAATAAAAAGAATGGATTTTTCCAATACATTGAAAACTGTTAGCAGAGATGTCAGACTCATATCGTCATAGCAACACATTATAAAGTCACTTTAGTGGTATTTATTTAAATCAAACCATTATTTTATAGTTATTTTTGGTGTTAAGATGACTCCAATGATCTCACACCCCTCTCTTAGTCCCTCATTAGATTCTTCCACTTTCTCCTTTTTATTATGTGCTTTCTTTTTGTGCACACATGTTTTGTTCGTGTATAAAAGCATTAGTGTACATGTCTCTGACCTGCAGGGAGTCGGTGTGTCACCTCTCCCCTGTGTGTGTGTGTGTGTGTGTGTGTGTGTGTGTGTGTGTGTGTGTGTGTGTGTGTGTGTGTGTGTGTGTGTGTGTGTGTGTGTGTGTGTGTGTGTGTGTGTGTGTGTGTGTGTGTGTGTGTGTGTGTGTGTGTGTGTGTGTGTGTGTGTGTGTGTGTGTGTGTGTGTGTGTGTGTGTGTGAAAGCACAGATTAGCGCTGAAGCATTGTCGTGTCTCAGGTGTATGTGTGTCCCCCGGGCGCTCTCTGCTTAAACCCCTCCTGGTTTGTCGTCAGGTGGAAAGCGATATAATGACGGGGGATAATAATGCTGATGTCGGCTCTGTCACTTTATCTGCAGGATACAGAAGGGCTGAGAGTCAGCTGTACGCGCAGCTCTGAGAGGTTGTGTCATAGCAGCAACTGGTATAGTGTCAAGAGAGAAACACAGCATACAGAAGTTCACACAAGGGTTATAAAAAGAAATGTGGGTCTACAAAATATGGGATAAACTTAAAAAAAAGGGAGAGATGAGCCTCTGTGGCGTGTGGTGCAGTGGGGTAGTGCGTTGGTGTTGGGATCAGGGGGTCACAGGTTCAAACCCCACTGCAGTCAGCATGTCGTTGTGTCCCTGAGACACTTCACCCCAAAGTGCTCCTGTGGGGATTGTCCACAGTATTGAGTATGTAAGTGGCTTTGGATAACAGCGTCTAAGAAGTAAAATGTAATGTCTATAAATAAATTAAATATTTATATTAATACCACATACAGATTTATACATTAATATGGATAGACAAGGATGTATTGAACTTCAGGGCGTTTCATGAACTGTGTTTGGATTAGAGTAGAAAAAATGGTCTACTTTTTAGTGCAAAAGCCAGAAATGTGTCTTTAAGTTGCATGTGTAATATTCTAATAGAAATGGTGGCTCTTAAAGGTCCCCTATTATTCTGTTTGTCATCAATATATCACAGGTCTCAGATATATACAGAGCCTGTCTCTGATTGGCTGAAACACCAAACAGATCATTGCAGCATTACCCATAATCCCCTCTGTTTCAGGTTTTTATAGAAATGGATCAAAAAGAGAGAGAATCTTTGTTCCTGAAACTTTCAGAGTCTCTTTCCACAGAGGGGACACATGTTGATGTAGAAGAGACATGAAGAAGAGGGGACACATGTTGATGTAGAAGAGACATGAAGAAGAGGGGACACATGTTGATGTAGAAGAGACATGAAGAAGAGGGGACACATGTTGATGTAGAGGAGACATGGAGAAGATGGGACACATGTTGATGTAGAAGAGACATGGAGAAGAGGGGACACATGTTGATGTAGAAGAGACATGAAGAAGAGGGGACACATGTTGATGTAGAAGAGACATGAAGAAGATGTGACTCTTAAAACAAATGAGTTAAGCTTTGACTAAATCAAATCACAAAGAGGGAAAGAGGGTTATGAACTTATGAAGAGCACTTTTGTTTTATGAGCTGTGCTCTAAACTCTCAGACTCACATTGCGCTGCCTCTATATTATATTATACAGTATTCAGTATTACAGTCTAATGCTCAGTCTCTTCGTTCTGCAGACTGTGATTGGTGCGGTAGAATTAATAACATCCATCAGGCTCGTTTGTAATCAGGAGAGCTCTCCTTACAGCTCACTTCATTACGTCTGAATTTAACTATCTCCACTTTGCACTTTTACGCTCGCAGTCACATTATGAAGTTCATAATGAAAAATGAGAGATCACACACACACACACACACACACACACACACACACACACACACACACACACACACACACACACACACACACACACGCTGAATTAGGGCTTTAACAGATGGATCATTTTCAAATCTTCTCACACAGAAAGGCTCCGAGCTGCATCCTCAATGCCTAAAATACACTCTGTCTCTTTAAAACACACACACACACACACACACACACACACACACACACACACACACACACACACACACACACACACACACACACACACACACACACACACACACACACACACACACACACACACACACACACACACACACACACACACCACATACACACACACACACACACACACACACACTCACACTGTCTCTCTGGCTACAGTCGTTAGTATTTCTAAAGGCAGTTGGTGAGTTGTAATCAATAGTTCCAAACAGTTGTGTTTTATTTGCATTGGCGGTGTTTAGAGTAATCAATATGGCTGCATTCAGCGCACGCCTGTCAGTGACTCACTTCACTGAGGAGGGATTTCTAAAAGCAACAACTGTTGACGGTTAAACACTTTTCCCAATTATAGAGCAGCAGTTTAAATGTTGTATTTACATTAATAACAATAGTTGGTGCATGATTTGTCTCGCAGTGTTTTCAAGGTGGTCGGCTCAGATAAACAGAAAGTGTTTAAAATAATGTGCAGCAGGAAACGGTTTGCTTTTGTACAAATGTCCATAACCGTTAATCTCAAGCTATACATAATCCTTAAGGTATTGTCTTTGGTATTTAAAGTTGTGTAAATGCAATAAATTCATATTAAAGTTGAACAACAAATAATTACATTTGACCCGACAAAGGATGTGAGCTATTAAATATAAAAAAATTAAATTAAATAAACAAAATAATCGAAAAAAACACTAAAATTAAATGTGATAAAAAAAGGATCAAATGATGACATTACAAAATATATTAATAATTAAAAAAAAATGAAAATAATCAAATCAAATCACAATTCTAAAAAAGGCAGTTTTTAAAATAAATGAATAAATACAGTGTAACACATATATATTATCTTTAGTGTCCTTTTTGTGTTTAGGATCTATGCCGGAAATAATTTAATTTAACTTGAGTTAATGAGACCAACTTCAGATCATACTTACTAATGACCCCCCCCTCTTGTTCTGTGAAAAGCATCTGTCTGCCTCCTGTCACACTCCCTGCAGCCACGTTCCTACAAATACAGAACATGAAGTGAGAGTGTTTTCAAACAGCTGACTGAACCTCTCAAAGACAGTGAGGTTTCCGGATGCCTGCGGCCAATCAAAAGAGGGAAGGGGAGCAGGAGATCGTTAGAAGAAGCTCTCACAGATAACATCAGACAGGAGAGCAGGATGGAGCTGGAAATAGAAACCAAAGCAGGTGGTCATCGAGGATGTCACCGTGTGCGTAAGAAATGAGCGAAGCAAAAGAAAGGAGAAGGATAGAGGCCGGGCGGTAATGGCGGTAAATGAAAGTGATGAAGTCAGAGCGACAGGGGGTACATTTCCCCCGCTCTCAGGTAATAAGGTCCAATTGGAGGCAGATGAATCCCGAATCCAGCTTTATTAGAGGGCAAACGATCGTACACATGTCCTAAGACTTATCTTTTGTATAGATTTGTTTGGTTGCATTTCGGAGCTGCAGGTACATTATGTTTACCCGGTCTCTTCTTCGTCCCAAATCTGTAAACAAAAACAAATTGTGCAAACGCTGGTCCCTCAGCAGGTTATCACGGTTAATTGGCAATTCTTATATTCTGCAAGGATTGTAAAATATCACCAAACCATTGGAGAAGATAGCTAATGTAAGACCCCTTTTGTTTGTTTGTTTGTTTGTTTGTTTGTTTGTTCACCATGTAAAGCGGCCTTGGGTCCCTTGAAAGGCGCTATACAAATGTAATTTATTATTATTAAGACGAGAAATAAATAAGTCAGATGGAATTGGAGATGTTACAGCCAGTGGCGGACTGGCCGGCAGTGGCGGCTGGTTGAAAATATTTTTGGTGGGGCTATGGAAAGGGTGACCAAACCATACTAGGGTGGTCCGGGGGGATGCTCCCCCGGAACAAAATGTTGAGAAATGACCCCTTAAATGATGACTTCTGGTGATGTTAGATATTAAAAATATGAGATAATCCATAATCTTCAGTGTGGTTAGCTATGAATCTTCCAAAACCTCCAAATACCTTGTCCTGGACATCAGATTTACTCACGACTGTTTCCACTCGGACTTTAATACAGCTACACCATTGTTTGGTTTCCATGGTAACGCGTCTCTTTAGCAGCGCGCGCAACTCAAAGTCTGAGAGGGTGAGGAAGAGGAAAACTGAACAAGATTCGACAACTCGACCCTCTGATCACTCCTTTCCTGTAAAATACAGGTCCAGCCCACACATATGCTCCATGGTGCCACAGGCATTGCCCTCACAACTACAACAAGCATGTCAATGTTAATCTACAGCTCCGGCCGTCCACTAGCACCGGGAGTCTCCACCTGCAGACGTTTTTGACATTGACAGTTTACTAGTGGTACCGAAGTGGGCCGGTCGAGAGTCCCGGGCTGATTTTTAGTCCTAGTCCGCCCCCGGTCACAGCAGCACAACAGATGGACTAAATGAATAAGACCCAGATATACAGAAATGACTGTATAATATAATACCATACAGATCTTTTTTTTACATATAACTTTTTGAATAGACGGACAAAAATATACCCCAAATACTTCTTCGCCTTACATTTCGGGCAGTTTCCTTAGTTTGCTTTTGCTGTTTCGACATGATGATACTCACATGTCCATAAAAAAATATTGTTTTTCCAGTTTGATTGAAGGTATAAGATAAGATAAGATAATTTCCTAATTTGGGAAATCTTTGAACCAAAAATGTTATTCACCGGTCTGCAAAGAGTCCTGTCCTCAACCTCCATTCCCTTTTATGGGACGAAGTGAAACACAGACAGCGAGCATTATTACCAACATTACCTCATCAATGCTTTTCTTTTTCTACAGACGTTTTCCAAAACATAATGGCATGTTTATCCAGACAAAGAAAAGTCTCCAGCCTGGATTTAAAGGAAGTGAGAGCTGCAGCAAACCCTCAGTTTTCTGGAAGAACAAATATGGAGCCTGATAACTGAGCGCTGCTTCTCCATGTTTAGTTTTGACTCTCTGAATGGTTCACGATGTCGGACAAGTTTTCAACCAGTGCTTTAATCCTCAGTATATATTCTTAAGGTGATAGTACTTTGACTTTGTAATTATCGTCACTCCTTGCTTCTAAAAAACGATACCTCAGTTTTATCTTTCTTTAATTGAAGAAAGCTCTGACATATCCAGACTTGTCAGCACTCCAAATTGCCGTTATTTCTTTAATTCTTGCTCAAAAACCACATTAAATATTCGCCACATTGTCATCGTTCAAAAAGTCCTTTAAAACCCATCTCCTCAGATCTAACCAAGGCGCCATTCTTGCATTTTATTCCTACTTATTGTTTTTTTGTATTCTTCCTACAGTATGAAAAGTGTCATTAAGTGTTTTTATTTCATTATAGTGTACAACAATCGATGCCATTTCATATATTGTAATATCACAGTACACTCACTACACTCCCCCCTCCCTCCCTCCACCCGCACATGCCCACACCAGAGTCCTGCATCGGGTCGCCGACGGGTGACTCGCAAAAAAGGTGATTCGCGGGTGGTATTTTTTCAAACACTTTTTTCCGGGTTCGGTTTTTGCTAAAACAAAGATGATGCGGGTCGGGTCGCGGGTGTTGCATAATAAATATATTTAAATAACAATAATTGAGTTTAATGTTTAAATCCTCAGACCTCTCCCCCGCGGGACCGTGCATAATCATAACCTCTGCAGTGCATCTATCTGCTGCTGAGCGCTGTACATTCTGAATGGCTGAGGTGAAACTCTCTATAGCGGAGAATACAGCATTTTCAATAACTCTTCCTCAAGAGCGAAATCCAACGTCTGGGAGGCTTTTGGTGTCCTCCTAGATGCAGAAAATAACCAACATCCCAGGTTTTTTGAGACAAATATGCAACTGGGTGTGTTAATAATTGCACGTTTTCACTGCTCATATGGGTTCGGGTCAGGTTGCGGATCCTGTGCCGACGGGTCGGGTCGGGTTGCGGATCCTGTGCCGACGGGTCGGGTCGGGTTGCGGATCTTGTGCCAGCGGGTCGGGTCGGGTTGCGGAACTAATTGGTAATATGTGCGGGTAGCGGGGCGGGTTCGGTATTGCACGTCGCGGCTGCGGGGCGGGAGCGGGTCTTGAAAATCAGACCCGTGCAGGACTCTGGCCCACAGTGACAAAACCCAAAAAATAAAAATATAAAAAATTAAGGTTTCTGATTCGCGCCTTATAACTCTGATGTACTATTTTTAAACTACCATAGCTTAATTTCTACCTCCAGCTATGAAAACAAGTCAACCTAATGACGAACCATAAACTCTGCCTTCCAGCTTCAGTGACACATCCATCTCACAAACAGCCTGAAACCCCGTCTCTCAGCCTCACTGTAATTAATTAATTTAGTCCTATATATATATACAGTGGTGAACTTCTGAGTCAAAGAGGCCATACTGGAAGCGGAGGAGCCGATAGAGCTTTGAACTGCATGCCAAACGCTGTATGATGTGTGAGTCACTGCACATCAGAGGGTCTTTTCACATTTTTGAAGCCATGGCATATAGTTACGGCAACCTGTGACGCAGATTGGAAGTGTGAAATGTCATTTATTCTAACAGACATCCTGCAGAGAAGCCTTTTAGCGTTGGAAACAATGAAAAAAAGCTAGAAATCAGTGTCAGCTCTTATTAAGCATTGCGTGCGATCAGCCCTTATGTCATCGTTTCACTGCAGCACGCCAAAGTTCATGTCAAAGGCCTTAAGAGAAAGTGTGGGATTTTCAGCGCTCTGAAGTCACCAGATGGAGCTTTGTGTCCCCAGGGGGCATCGCACTGTCTCCTGGGTAATTACAAATCATGCAGGAACACATATGGATACAGCCAGGGGATATTATTCTGTCAAAGATGCTAATATATAAAAAAGAGGACAAAGTTATCTTGATATCTGTAGATTCAGAAAGGGAAAAGTTCCTTGAGAGGATCAGGGAGGAGGTCCTATTATGGCGCATTTCCAATACAGTGCGGAGCGCGGTTTAAGCGTGCCGTGCCCGGCCCGTTTTTGGTTGCGTATCCACTTGGCGTAGTTCCAGCTAACGGGTACTATTTCAAAGTTTTTCTGGCCCCATAAAATCCAGGTTCTTTCCGGGCCAACAACAAGGTTGAGTCGGGCTGAGTATGCTAAACTAGAGAGAGAATTGCTGGCAAGGGGGCTACAACTACAACAAGATGCATATTTTACCGTGATTTAATTGTAATACACGTTTCTAAATGATGCCGAAGTAACAACATACTGATACCGGTTAGTAAAAACCATGAATTAATGCTTTGACAAGTCTGCAGACAGACGGCAGGCGAAGAACCTTTTAAAATGCGTGTTTTCTGGAGATTGGCTAAACTAACGCACTAGATGCTCCGACCGTCCACACTCACAACAACGGCCTACAGACATAAATAAACCAGCGACTGTATTCTCCATGACACAGGCAGTCTGTGGTTTGTACTTGTTTAACTTGTGTCTAGTTTCTGAACAGATATGAGGAGCTGTGAGCTCTGAGTGCTAACCGCTAACGGCTGATTTTGGTTTTGTGGTTCGCATTGAAGATGACGTCACGGCTCCGCCTACACTGCGTTACTATAGTTACTGCCCCAGCTACTAAACTGTAATAGAAACGCAGCAAAAAGTGAGCCAGTCCTAACAAGGCCTAACTATACCGTACTAAGTCGAGCGAGGCCCTGCAATGGAAATGCGCCATTAGAAAGGACAGTGTTAAAATCATTGTTCTTGGGCTTCTTAAAAAAAAAACGTAATTCATTGAATTCATATTGTTTCTGTTCCTACACAGCAAAACGCAAAGTCAAGCTGCTTTGAGCGACCCTATTGGCTGCTGTGAGTCAGGTAAGTCTCACAAGAGGTACCGCTGTAAAAAAGCTACACTTCCAGCGATTCCGTGGTTATCTGAATAATATTTATACCCCTTATAATCGAAAATATATGATTAAATACATAAAATATGGCGGCTAATGTTGGGCTATGAAGGAACTACAGCATGGTCACATGACTTCACGTCACCACCGCTAAGCTAAAGGTGGCTAATGTTGAGCTATAAAAGAATACAGCACGGTCACATGACTTTAAGTCACCACCGCTAAGCTAAAGGTGGCTAATGTTGGGCTCTAAAGGAACTACAGCACGGTCACATGACTTCACGTCACCACCGCTAAGCTAAAGGTGGCTAATGTTGGGCTATAAAGGAACTACAGCACGGTCACATGACTTCACGTCACCACCGCTAAGCTAAAGGTGGCTAATGTTGGGCTATAAAGGAACTACAGCACGGTCACATGACTTCACGTCACCACCGCTAAGCTAAAGGAGGCTAATGTTGGGCTATAAAGGAACTACAGCACGGTCACATGACTTCACGTCACCACCGCTAAGCTAAAGGTGGCTAATGTTGGGCTATAAAGGAACTACAGCACGGTCACATGACTTCACGTCACCACCGCTAAGTTAAAGGAGGCTAATGTTGGGCTATAAAGGAACTACAGCACGGTCACATGACTTCACGTCACCACCGCTAAGCTAAAGGAGGCAAATGTTGGGCGTGATGATGTTCAGTCGTCTCATTTAGACTCTTGCTAGCAACCGCTGCTTTTAAAATTCACCAGTGGGGTATTTACTGATGTATTTGATGGTATTATTATTGGTATTACCCTTGTTTTTAAACGTATATCTTATTTCAGGCATCTAACTTGAAGACCGTTCAAACATCATTGACTTTGAGTGAACTAGAAGTGCTAACATGCTCATTCTTGCACCTCTAAATTGGCTGATGTGATCTGGTTTCTTGCTCCAACACTGCTCTTGCACAGACTTAACAACGAACTGTTTGTCTAGATGTCAGGGTAAAATACACAGACTCAATCTTTTCATTCAAATTCAAATCATGCTTAGATGGAAAGTAGATTGTGGCACCTGGCTTGGAGGAGAGTTAAAGATGGAGTATGGCAGTTAGAGTCTCTTCAGTCAGTCGGGCAGACAGTCAGTCAAACAGAAAGTGTGTCAGAGCCAAGTGACCCAAACAGGATCTGGCAGCGAGCGCCTGGAGAGCGTCACTCTACCTCCAACCTGCTCGCTGAACACAGTGGAAGGGTCTCAGAGGACATCTTTAACCAAATTCAACTTTATTGTCCATCTTTCAGTTTGTGTGTGCAGACAGAGAGATCGAAATACCGTTTCCCACAATCCCGAATACAAAAATACACATATATATGTATACAAATATGTATATCCTATAATCTACAGACACATTTATACATTTGCACACATTAAGACATAAAGGCACAACAATATACAATATATTCAAAATAACAGTCACTTTAATATCTTTGGGATCCAGGCCTGCGTCCATGTTTCTGTCCATGTGTGCAAATGGTCTTTTTCATATTTGTTTCAACGTGTCTTCATGCCCATTTGTTTGTTTTTTCAGATTGTTAGATGACCAATGTATTGCATCATTAGCCCGGACGCTAGTCACCAGTTTGCCATCGCTTCTTGCTTTTGTGTAATTTTAGCAAATATTGACTTTGCAGCAGGCGATGTCTCCCTCGCGGTGTTGCATTAATGAAACAATGCTGTTTTCCATGGCTCTGGGAGAGGCAGCTGGTCAGTGACAGGCTGCTGGGAGAAAGCATCACATGCACCTGTTACTGCACCAGACAGATTGGCTTGACTGGTCTTTACGAGGTCCCACTGAGAACATCAAACCATTGTTGTTATTGTTTGTGCTTTAGAGCCTGTTTCATGCTCTCTGTATCTGACTGAGTGGCCAGAGCACCACATGCTCACAACATGTTCAATTACAAGAGAACAATAGCAGAGAAAGCAACAGAAATGCCTTGTGTTATGTCCCCTGTTCTGGTTTTCTTTTGTTATGTATTTATGTAAACTGTAGCACTGTGCAAAAGCCAAATTCCACTCTGGTACATTTATTTGACTGTATCTTTACATGTTTAGAGAAAATAGATTATCGCTTTTAAGATATGAAAAAGAAAGGTTTTGCTGGGTTGTCAACAAATTGCCTCAAAGCCACTGCCATAAAACCCTGCACCACAGATGAACAGAATCAATTCAAGAATATGAAAGTAATATTATGTAATATATATATAGTAGACGGCAACTGTGTCTGTGAGGGATAGCAGTCCTCCTCCAATAAGAAGGTTGAGGGTTCGTCCCCTGTAGTCAACATGTCGACGTTACTTGACCCCAAATTGCACCCGATGGCCAGCAGTGTGTGTGTGTGTGTGTGTGTGTGTGTGTGTGTGTGTGTGTGTGTGTGTGTGTGTGTGTGTGTGTGTGTGTGTGTGTGTGTGTGTGTGTGTGTGTGTGTGTGTGTGTGTGTGTGTGTGTGTGTGTGTGTGTGTGTGTGTGTGTGTGTGTGTGTGTGTGTGTGTGTGTGTGTGTGTGTGTGTGTGTTTGTGTGTGTGTGGCATTACTAATTGTGGGGGCCTAAATCTGTTCACACAGTCACGTGTGGGGACTCACCTCCCTTATGGGGACAAAATGGAGGTCCCCATAAGGGGAATAATTAATTTTAGGGTGAAGACTTGGTTAGGGTAAGGGTAAGGGTAAGGGTTAGGCATGTGATGGTTATGGTTAGGATAAGTCTCCAGGAAATGCATGTAAGTCAATGTAATGTCCCCTGAAGTGATGTATACATGGTATGTGTGTGTGTGTGTGTGTGTGTGTGTGTGTGTGTGTGTGTGTGTGTGTGTGTGTGTGTGTGTGTGTGTGTGTGTGTGTGTGTGTGTGTGTGTGTGTGTGTGTGTGTGTGTGTGTGTGTGTGTGTGTGTGTGTGTGTGTGTGTGTGTGTGTGAATGTTAGTCTCCCTGAGCAGGTGGCACCTTTTATGGCAGCCTCTGCTTCTGTATGAATGTGTGGGTGAATGCTGACTTGCATATGTAAAGCGCTTTGTGTGGTCCTAAAGAGTGGAGAAGCACTATATACATGCAGTCCACTTACCATTTCTTCTCTAAAATGCTGAATGCCACCATCATAGGTCCAAATCTCAAATTGACATGACTAAATGTCGAGTGCCAACATAGACCGTGAGTGAACATTGTTCCACTCTGCTACATGCTAGAATCAGCCTGCTATATCTTACAGAATGCATGGTGCTTGCTAATGTGGCTAGCAGTTAGAAAAAGGAAGGTCTAACACCCTGGAAATATTCAGATTGTTTGCATGTTTGGAGATTTCTTTACAATAAACATAGCTGCTCTGGTCAAATAGGCTCCGGATGTTTTTAATCCCTCTGATGTCGAGCTCTGAGAGGCAGCATCTCATGAAACTGACATTTTCAGGGCGCTCTCTGTTAGTAATATCAATCGCTGTTGCCAAAAAATTATGACATGGCTTAAGTGTATTTGTTTGACGTTATTTGCCTTTACCCCAACATGGTATGTAAATGTATGTAAATGAGCCTTTCTGGTATCTAAACCTCACCGGGTGTTATTTTATATTCTCCTCATTCCCCTCTTATCCCGGCCTGTCAGCTCCAGAGAATCAACAGTGACTGACTGCTCTTTCAACTCCACCGTCAAGCTAATTGGCTGAATGTGTGAAAGCCTCGTTTGGGTACAGTGTGTGTGTGTGTGTGTGTGTGTGTGTGTGTGTGTGTGTGTGTGTGTGTGTGTGTGTGTGTGTGTGTGTGTGTGTGTGTGTGTGTGTGTGTGTGTGTGTGTGTGTGTGTGTGTGTGTGTGTGTGTGTGTGTGTGTGTGTGTGTGTGTGTGTGTGTGTGTGTGTGTGTGTGTGTGTGTGTGTGTGTGTGTAAGCATTATTAATATACCTTTCTTAATATAGCCTGCCAGAGTCATAAAATTATGCAATTATGGCGCCGTGTCAAATTGATGAGAGAGACTTTAACGCATGATCCTCCTTCAACCAGATTGATGGAGTGCTGCAGGGCGGTGTGCAGTCAATTTGATTATAGCATGATAATTATTAAAATGCCAAACATGATGGGTGTGTGAAGAGTCCTTGTTCTCTCAGGTAGGGCTGCTCAATTAATCGTATTTTAGTCGCTATTACGATTATGGCTTGCAACGATTACGAAAACAACGTAAACGAAATAAAACGATTCTTTTTTTATTATTGATTTTTTTTTTTTTTTTTTTTCAGTTGAGTTTTACTAAAGTTCAGGGTAATCAACTGTTAACAACATACTGTTCAATTTTTTTTCTCCAATACATTGATGTTTTGGATAATTGTTTTTAATAATCGTGATATCAATTATTGACCCAAATAATCGAGATTATGATTTTTGCCATAATCGATCAGCCCTACTCTCTGGTGTGGTCGGTTATATGCCTCTGGTTTTGAAAATAGATCCCACAATCTGAGTGAACTCTGACATTTAAAATTTGAAATTGTTGACATTTAATTCAAGTATTGATTGTGTGTTTGTGTGTGTGTATAACCGCACAATAGACAATTCAAGCAGCTGTTGCATGCTGCTAGGCTGCAGGACAATGACTGAGGATAATGACAGTGTTTGATAAGAAGCTGTACGCTATAATTTAGCTGCTGTGGAGCTCGCCGGCCATTTTAACTCTACGCACACACACTCCCATTAGTACATTTGCCTGGCTAATTCTGGTTTGACCGCACCATTAGTTTCAGGCTCGTCTGATTTGAATGCATTGGAAAAACAGAACATGATACTGAAAGCTCAGCTCCAATAACATCATCTTAACTGGATGTCTTGTAGTGTTCATTTCTTTCTAAATACAGCTGAGAAACGTTGAGGAAATACAGAGAGAGATCAGTGAGTGGATATTCCTATGGCTGAGTATATCGGTCACTACGATAAACACCTGTGGGCAAACCTCTTTGAATATATTCCATTGCCCGGACCACAGCGTGGGGTTTCCCCCGCCAAGCCTTTTATTTCCTGCATGAGAAACACCAAGATCAAATAGGCTGTGTGTGAGCTACATTACATTTTAGGAAAAAAATAGGGACACTTTTAAAAGAGTTTACCAGCTGAAAGCAACCATTTAGTGAATTGTTGCCAAGGAGAATTTAGTATATTTGCATCTTGCAACAGGTGTCTCTGCTGTAAGAAGCAGGTGAGGAACAGTCTGTCTTGTCTAGTCTCTTTTATTTCTGTGACCTGACCACCTGCCAGACCTGAGTCTGCTAATCAGCCTCCTTCATGGGCGACACACCATAATATCCCTCCGCCTGCCTCACAGTCATATTTGTGGTTGACTTTCTGTATATCTGTAAATAATATACTATCACATGTATATACAGTATGTCTATGTCCTGTAGTATAAGCCTATATTCCTGCTACTGCAGTATTTTTGATTTATTTTAAAGAACACTTTAAATATCCAGATTTATTTTTAAATATTTGATATACTACTTTCCATTTTCATTTTTAATTGTTAATTGTTAACTCTATTGCACTTTTTAAGTATTTGTATTGTAATGTTAGACACACTGCTTCTGGAGCAAAATAATTTCCCAGATTGGGATTAATAAATCTATTTATTTGATCATGCATATTAAATTATAATCCTCGAAATTCATCTTTTTGACACACACACACACACACACACACACACACACACACACACACACACACACACACACACACACACACACACACACACACACACACACACACACACACACACACACCTTCCTCGTTGGTGGAGATGAGTGTACAGTAAACTCCAGTAAAAGCATTCAATGTATTTCAGTTTCAAAGCAATTTTCCAGACTGTGACACATTTTGAGTGGAACTGCGTCACTTACCAGACATCTACTCTAGATGATTACAGCCATCTTGTGGAGTGGAAACGTATTTATGTACCTCTGAGTATTTCCTTTTTTATACATCTTGAACATTAAGGGGATACATCAACGTCCTTCTTCCAGTTACTCCTTAAGGGCAGGTCAGGTTGAGAAATGACTCATTGTTGAATCCCTGAATTACATTTTGTTCAATACTTTTATTCTCAACAATCAAAAGAGCATACAATACCAAGAGCTACATTTAAGACAACAGATAGCACAAACAACAGAAGAAACTGACAATGAGAAACACAAGTCAGTTGAATCCTCAGGTAAGTTTAAAATCACTTAAACATCTACAAATAAAATGATATACTGTATGGACTAAACACAATGAAGACTTTCTACTCACCTGTGGAGGAAGACGAGAGGAGGCTGGTGTTGTTTGTGTGTTATTATTCATATCCAGTGGTTCTTTAATGTTTTACTGGAGCGCTGCTGTTGTAACAAGACGACCGGATCTGAACTCCTAACACATGAAGAATTCAGAGCACAGACACCAGCATGTCAGCCATCTTTCAATCTTCTCTCCTTCCCTTCCAATTATCTCTCATCTCCGTGCACATTACACACAGAACATACATATATATTTTCTATCATGATGGGCATGTGTGTTTGTTATTGAGAGTGTGTGTGGCTATTTAGTGACCTTGGCTACATATTGAGATTCACCGTGAAGGCTAAATGCTGATTAGAAATGAAGTATATTTTTTGTTTATGCATCACTGAAATGCTGTTTTTGAAATCGCATGTGAATATATACATGCATGAGCAAACACAATGAGGCTACTGAGGGTCAAATGTCTCTCTCCTTCTTCCCCACGTCCATCACATGTTCTAGATGTGTGTGTGTGTGTGTGTGTGTGTGTGTGTGTGTGTGTGTGTGTGTGTGTGTGTGTGTGTGTGTGTGTGTGTGTGTGTGTGTGTGTGTGTGTGTGTGTGTGTGTGTGTGTGTGTGTGTGTGTGTGTGTGTGTGTGTGTGTGTGTGTGTGTGTGTGTGTGTGTGTGTGTGTGTGTGTGTGTGTGTGTGTGTGTGTGTATATATTATGTATAAGTGTGCATTTTAATAAGGGCAGAGTTCAGTTCTTTTTGTGTTGGTGCATCAGAGCAGAAAATTCACTTTTTCGTCACCCGGCCTAGGGGACTTGGCGATTATTGATTTTTCTTTGCAAAAATGTTGACCTCTATTTTCCCAAAGAAGGAAACAATATTGCAAAAATGCTTTCCTAATATTTCTGCTTTTGTCTTCCATTTCTGAAGGCACAATCTGAGAATGCATCTGCACACAAAATACAAGAAACACGATACATTCAGCCAATAAAACAAGAATTTTAATGTTGTGTGATTTGATAAAATGTTTGTTGACAATTGTACTGTCTGCAAACATAATAGGACACCAGGCCTTTGTTTTTAATTAGGCTGTACTCCAACTGAAAACACCCGTAAGATTACATGAAACAAATGACTAATTGTGTGTTTAAGCAGCTGCAGCTCATATGGTGGCCCTGAGGTGCAAAGCACGATTTAAATGAGGGGTGAAAAGCACAAGTAGTGAAATGTTTTCTTGAATTAGTGTGTTTTGCACTTCCTCTACTCCTTCCTACCAGCAACACACATTACCTCTCAATGGAAACCAGTACATTGTCATTTTTCTTTACTCCTGAATA
>NC_136904.1:92214149-92278944 GCF_949606895.1 Notothenia rossii | reverse complement strand
ATAGACATGACATTAGACTTTGAGAAACTGGGGTGGAGATATTTCATTATTTTCTGACATTTGATCAAGGCTCTAAATCAACTGATCAACTGAGATTTCTCTAGAAAATTAGACTTTCGTGTTTTTACCCTCAATGACTCACTTCCAAGAAACCTTTGAGCACATCTGTTCTAAACACAATACCTAAAGTGGGGCTTTTGTATATTTCTTTGTAGGTGACCTCAATGTGACATATCTGACAATGAAATCAACCAACTGAGAAGTCAAGAAATGGTCAAATGAGACTTTCTTTACTTGAGTACGGGCCTACATTTGATCAACTAAGCCATTTATTAATTCATCTGAGTGAGTCTACATGAAAAGTCTAATATTTTAAATATTGGTTACTAGAATGTGATGCCCCTGTGGGTTCATCAGTAGAGAGGAGGTGGTTGTCCTGTCTGTGCTGTGGTGATTGGTGATTGCAGTAACTCAGGGCACCTGGGTCTGGTGCCCTGCAGCTATTTAAAGCCTCTCCGCTCCTCTCTGGTCTCTCTCTGCTCCTCTCTGGTCTCTCTCTGCTTCTCCCTGCAGGCGCCCCGGTTTTTGTTGAGTATATTATGAGTTTCTTCAGTTGCTTTACTTTGTGCACTTCACTTCACTCTCACACACATACATGTCCATACAGTCCTCACCCTGCATTTACATTACTGATACCACTGACATCCACACCTCATACTTTACTGGTTTTGACTCTATTTGATTTGTTTGTCCTAAATACCGTATTTTCCGGACTATAAGTCGCACTTTTTTTCCTAGTTTGGCTGGTCCTGCGACTTATAGTCAGGAGCGACGTATATATGTTTTAAATGTCAATTCATGCTGACTGACATGAACCGTCTACAGCCACCAGAGGGCGCTCTAGGCTTGTGACAACTATATGCTGCCCCTGTACCACCGAAAAAAATAACATTAACATTAAAAGAAAAGAAAGACTGAACAAAATCGAAATGCCTCCAAAAAGAAAATCGTATGCTGCAGATTACAAACTGCAGGTTGTGAAATATGCATCCGAAAACGGCAATAGAGCAGCAGAGAGAAAGTTTGGAGTCAACGAGAAACTTGTGAGAGACTGGAGAAAAGCAGAGGTTGCTCTTGCCGCCATGAAAAAAACAAAAAAAGCGAATCGCGGGCTGAGGGCGAGATGGCCAGAGCTGGAGGAACGACTATATAGATGGGTTTTAGAGCAACGTGCTGCCGGGAGAGGCATGTCAACGGTGCATGTACGTCTCCACGCCCTGGCAGTTGCCAAAGACATGAATATAAACGACTTCAGAGGCGGGCCGTCCTGGTGTTACCGTTTCATGCAACGGAACCGGCTCTCTATCAGAGCACGGACAACTGTATGTCAGAAACTGCCAGCAGATTTTCAGGCCAAGATCGACAGTTTCCGTGAGTTTGTTGCAAAGCAGGTGACTGAACACAACGTGTCACCGGATCACATTATAAACATGGATGAAGTCCCCCTCACGTTTGACATCCCCATGGGCCGAAGTGTCGCAGAGAAAGGGCAGAAAAGTGTGAATATAGTGACAACTGGTCATGAGAAATCACACTTCACCGTGGTGCTTGCATGTTGTGGAGACGGATCGAAATTACCACCGATGGTCATTTTCAAGCGCAAAACCATGCCAAAAGACGACTTCCCCCCCACAATTGCCGTGGCCGTGAATGAGAAAGGATGGATGGATACAGAAATGATGAATGTTTGGCTTACAAAGTGCTACACTAAGCGTCCCGACGGCTTCTTTAAAACACGCAAAGCCCTGCTTGTGATGGACAGTATGCGAGCGCACATAACGCAAC
Organism: Notothenia rossii; assembly: GCF_949606895.1. Lineage (NCBI taxonomy): Eukaryota > Metazoa > Chordata > Actinopteri > Perciformes > Nototheniidae > Notothenia > Notothenia rossii. Next base: position 92,277,099 of record NC_136904.1, on the reverse strand, counting down.
TGTTCAAAGATAAAATAAAAGCTTGCAACTCCATACCTGTCATCATCCCTGGAGGCTTAACAAAAGTACTCCAGCCACTCGACATCTCCGTGAACCGGAGCTTCAAGGCTGTCTTGCGTCGCCTGTGGGAGGAGTGGATGGTGGATGGAGAGCACAGCTTCACGGCAACGGGAAGGATGCGCCATGCAACTTTCCAGCAAGTCCTTGGATGGATCGACAAAGCATGGACTTCTGTGACAACCGAAACCATACTGTCCGGATTCAGAAAGGCTGGGATAACGGGAAATAATGCTGCGTCTGACGACAGCCCCGCAGAAGAGGAGACAGTGCTTCGTCTTCCTCCGGAGTTGGCGGAGTTGTTCCGCAGCGACACCGAGAATGAAGAATTCAATGGATTCAGTGAAGTGGAATGAGATCGGGAGCTTCGTTAACTTGCTTACCGAGACTTGGCTCGTCGTGTTAATTTAGCCTCTTTTTTTCAGCCTCCCAGCGATGTTCCTTATGCTATTGTGTAGCTGAATAACTGTACATATGTTACGTTAACATACCGGACATTCAGCCTGTTCTGTGTTAAATTAACTGAATAACTGTTTGTGTTAAATTACCGGTAACATACCGGACATTCAGCCTGTTCTGTGTTAAATTAACTGAATAACCGTTTGTGTTAAATTGTTAAGTGTGAAATAAATGTCTGAATAAATGCGAATTCATACTTTTTGACAAGAACTGTCTACAGCCGTGAGAGTGCGCTCTCGGCTTGTGACAACTATATGCTGCTCCTGTACCACTGAAAAAAACGAAGAAGAGAGCGGACGGTTCTTCCGGGTTAGCTGCTTGTTAGCCATCTGTTGTTAGCCGTCTTGTTAGCTTGTTAGCCGTCTGTTGTTAGCCCGCCGTCTTGTGTCCGGTGCGGCGCAGGGTCCACCCCTACCAGCCCAGCGGCCGAATGCTCAGTGGGTGCGTCCGAGATGCCCCGTCTGTCCCAGCAGTCCTCCGTCGGAGCGCGTCAAGGGGTAGAAGCATGCCACCCTAGCCCGACTCGCAGAGCCAGCCTCCAGGTAGAAGGTATGTGTTGCGTTAACATACCGGACCTGTGTAGTTAATAACTTCCCTTTCCAGTTTACCGTAAATGTCTGTTATTGGCTTGGATTTGAAAATAAATATCTGAATAAATACGACTTATAGTCCGGTGCGACCTATATACGTTTTTTTCCTCTTCACGACGCATTTATTGGCTGATGCGACTTATACTCAGGAGCGACTTATAGTCCGGAAAATACGGTAAACATCTTTTGTTAACCGTCGACATGGGCCCTTTCTCATTTCATCAAATCCCCCTCCTCGACTCCTCGACTCCTCGACTCCTCCGGTAGTGACCAGGAAATGAATTTCAGCGCGCCATGTTGAAGGACATCTCATTTCTCTAAATGAACTTCGAGGACCGTGGATCGAGCGTCAAGGAGGCTCTCTGGAGGAGCTCTAACCGAGGAGAGAGGAGAGAGGAGAGAGGAGAGAGGAGAGGAGAGGAGAGAGGAGGCTCTCTGGAGGAGCTATAACCGAGGATACACTGATGGGTCCTCCACGGCTCCTTCGTGGACGCATTTCCGGGAACAGAGATGTTTCAAAGAGTCGTGACGCGCGGCCGGACTTATCTCAGCCAATGACAGCTCTGCATTCATCCCCTGGATATTATTTTTATTAACTGCTTTCATCGCGATGCAATGTTTACTGTGAGAACAGCTGTGAGGTCCGTGCAGAAAGCAGAGCAGTGTGTATAATATATATCACTCAGTATAACAGGCCTACTCTCTTTGTATGCTTTAGTTTAGTAGATATCTACAAACAAAGAGTCGATATTTTTCTAAAACCATTTAGTGCTTCACATAATAAAATACACAAAGGCTGATAGGCTGTTAGCTGTAGTGCGTGTGTGTGGTACAGTGTGTAGGTGTGTGTGTGGTACAGTGTGTAGGTGTGTGTGTGGTACAGTGTGTAGGTGTGTGTGTGGTACAGTGTGTGCGTAGATGCAGCGGACAGACAGGTCTCAGTTGGTTTGATGTCCTCTGCTTACTTTTAATACTTATAAATAAAACTTTTGGCCCGTAATTTATTTTCCTCATTGTAGCGACCAGAGAGAGGGGGGGGGATATATCCAGTCTCTGATTGTGTTACGTTATTATGAGAGTGCTCTGTTTGATTCTGAAATTGTATATATTTAAAAATATATATATGTGTGTGTGTGTGTGTGTGTGTGTGTGTGTGTGTGTGTGTGTGTGTGTGTGTGTGTGTGTGTGTGTGTGTGTGTGTGTGTGTGTGTGTGTGTGTGTGTGTGTGTGTGTGTGTGTGTGTGTGTGTGTGTGTGTGTGTGTGGCCTGTTATTGTCTCATTATACCGCACTGTGAATGAATCAAAGTAAATATATAAGTGGTCATGAACACATCTGTCCATCAGACAGAGGGCTGCTGTGCCTCCTGTCATCATTAATGGTCGTCTCTTTAAAATGACCGCTCAGAGGAGAGGAGTTCTCATTTCTCTAACCGCCTGCTGCTTCCACTCCTCTCTCCTCGGCTCCCCTCCTCTCTCCTCGGCTCCCCTCCTCTGCTTCCCTCATCGGCTTCTCCACTCGCATCTCCGGCGGGCGGAGGAGCCGAGAAGGGGAGCCGAGGAGGGGAGTTAGAGAAATGAGAAATGAGAAAGGGCCTGGGTGTGTCTCCTCTTTGTTGTGGCCTTTTGAGCCGGGTCGTAACAAATGGGTACTCGTCCGGGATCCCCATTTGTTATGAAAAACTGTGAAATAGTACCCGGCCCGCTAGCCAGAACTACGCCAAGTGGAAACGCAACCAAAAACGGGCAGTGCACGGCACGCTTAGACAGCGCTCCGCGCTGTAGTGGAAATGCGCAATTATACTCACTCAATGGTGTTTGTAAATCTGTGAAGTGTTGAGGCCAAAGCCTTAACGCCAAACTCAAACTATATGCTGCTTCTAATAAACATATCAGAGAAACGTGTGAGTTGTCCGACTGAATGTTAAGGTAAGATAAGATAGAAGGAAATAGTTGTGCCAGAGTTACAAAGATACAAAAACGCAGCAACATAACAATAAATCTGTACACTAACAGTGCAGTAAAAATAACTTCAAGAAACATAGACGCTCAAATAATGTATATAAAAAACTATAAAAAACTGTACAGTGACGAGCAGTATTTCGCAGTGGCATATACGCAATTGCACGTTGTTATCGAATATTATTATTATTAATATTGCACATGTTATATAGCAGCAGAGAGTGTTTTTGCATTGATGGTAATGTTATTTATTTTGCACATTGGAAGTTCCCAGCTCTTTTTACTGAAGGGGGAGGAGTTACAGAAATTAGAGATGGATTAAAATTGAATAAATAAAGGTTGGCGTGTGAAATGCGATAAGATACTGTAAATTGCAGGATGAAATAGAAGGTGGACAGGAAGATAAAAGCACATTATTTGTGTGCATACTTTGTGTTTTTTGTAATTGTCCCGTTCTCTGACACTTTCAGAGTATCTAAGCCCCGTGAAGAATGTTCTGCCTTGGGAATAAGATGTTCTGTGCAGCGTTTTCTGATAAGTCTTTGTGTCTAAATAACGTTTTGAATGTAAGCTTGTCGTCCTGATTCCCTTCATCCCGCTCCCCTGTGATAACGTGGTACAGATTGCAGTGGGTGGATGGTGTCGCATGCTGTGAGAGCAGAGCATTATCCAACAGGCAAACGTTTGTCTGTGTTTCTGTGTGAGCACAGCATGTGTCTTTGTGTTTGTATTTTTTTTTCCAAATGCATGTGGAGGGTTTGTATGGATCCGATCGGTATGGAGACCGTCTCCTCTGGGAGTGCGTTGATGACGTACGCTGGTCAAAAACACACACATCCCAGTTGGGGAAACTTTGCGTTTGATTTGATAAGATCCTCGTTGCTTTATTTATCAACCAAGCTAAATGATACCAGGCTTAAAGGGGCCCTATTCTGCTGATGTTCAGGTGTATACCAGTATGTAGTGTCTGTACTTTAAAAAGTTCTCTCCTGCTGATGTTCAGGTGTATATCAGTATGTAGTGTCTCTACTTTAAAGAGTCTTCTCCTGCTGATGTTCAGGTGTATATCAGTATGTAGTGTCTCTACTTTAAAGAGTCCTCTCCTGCTGGTGTTCAGGTGTATATCAGTATGTAGTGTCTCTACTTTAAAGAGTCCTCTCCTGGTGATGTTCAGGTGTATATCAGTATTTAGTGTCTCTACTTTAAAGAGTTCTCTCCTGCTGATGTTCAGGTGTATATCAGTATGTAGTGTCTGTACTTTAAAGAGTTCTCTCCTACTTATGTTCAGGTGTATATCAGCATGTAGCGTCTCTACTTTAAAGAGTCCTCTCCTGCTGATGTTCAGATGTATATCAGTATGTAGTGTATCTACTTTAAAGAGTCCTCTCCTGCTGATGTTCAGGTGTATATCAGTATGTAGTGTCTCTACTTTAAAGAGTCCTCTCCTGCTGATGTTCAGGTGTATATCAGTATGTAGTGTCTCTACTTTAAAGAGTCCTCTCCTGCCGATGTTCAGGTGTATATCAGTATGTAATGTCTCTACTTTAAAGAGTCCTCTCCTGCTGATGTTCAGGTGTATATCAGTATGTAATGTCTCTACTTTAAATAGTCCTCTCCTGCTGATGTTCAGGTGTATATCAGTACGTAGTGTCTCTACTTTAAAGAGTCCTCTCCTGCTGATGTTCAGGTGTATATCAGTATGTAGTGTCTCTACTTTAAAGAGTCCTCTCCTGCTGAGGTTCAGGTGTATATCAGTATGTAGTGTCTCTACTTTAAAGAGTCCTCTCCTGCTGATGTTCAGGTGTATATCAGTATTTAGTGTCTCTACTTTAAAGAGTTCTCTCCTGCTGATGTTCAGGTGTATATCAGTATGTAGTGTCTGTACTTTAAAGAGTTCTCTCCTACTTATGTTCAGGTGTATATCAGTATGTAGTGTCTCTACTTTAAAGAGTCCTCTCCTGCTGATGTTCAGATGTATATCAGTATGTAGTGTATCTACTTTAAAGAGTCCTCTCCTGCTGATGTTCAGGTGTATATCAGTATGTAGTGTCTCTACTTTAAAGAGTCCTCTCCTGCTGATGTTCAGGTGTATATCAGTATGTAGTGTCTCTACTTTAAAGAGTCCTCTCCTGCCGATGTTCAGGTGTATATCAGTATGTAATGTCTCTACTTTAAAGAGTCCTCTCCTGCTGATGTTCAGGTGTATATCAGTATGTAATGTCTCTACTTTAAAGAGTCCTCTCCTGCTGATGTTCAGGTGTATATCAGTATGTAGTGTCTCTACTTTAAAGAGTCCTCTCCTGCCAATGTTCAGGTGTATATCAGTATGTAATGTCTCTACTTTAAAGAGTCCTCTCCTGCTGATGTTCAAGTGTATATCAGTATGTAGTGTCTCTACTTTAAAGAGTCCTCTCCTGCTGATGTTCAGGTGTATATCAGTATGTAGTGTTTCTACTTTAAAGAGTCCTCTCCTGCTGATGTTCAGATGTATATCAGTATGTAGTGTCTCTACTTTAAAGAGTCCTCTCCTGCTGATGTTCAGGTGTATATCAGTATGTAGTGTCTCTACATTAAAGAGTCCTCTCCTGCTGATGTTCAGGTGTATATCAGTATGTAATGTCTCTACTTTAAAGAGTCCTCTCCTGCTGATGTTCAGGTGTATATCAGTATGTAGTGTCTCTACTTTAAAGAGTCCTCTCCTGCTGATGTTCAGGTGTATATCAGTATGTAGTGTCTCTACTTTAAAGAGTCCTCTCCTGCTGATGTTCAGGTGTATATCAGTATGTAGTGTCTCTACTTTAAAGAGTCCTCTCCTGCTGGTGTTCAGGTGTATATCAGTATGTAGTGTCTCTACTTTAAAGAGTCCTCTCCTGCTGATGTTCAGGTGTATATCAGTATGTAATGTCTCTACTTTAAAGAGTCCTCTCCTGCTGATGTTCAGGTGTACATCAGTATGTAGTGTCTCTACTTTAAAGAGTCCTCTCCTGCTGTTTAAAAAGCTACATATGTGTTATGTATCCTGATTACGGTATCCCAGTACATGAAAAAAAACTTCTGCTGAAACATGTATTTTTTTAATGTCATGATCATTTCGATTTAAGAGGGCTTTCTTTAATGAAGTCAAACCGTCAGTGCAAAAGGAGCTCTGATTGAACATCAATTATAAGGTGCAACTTAATAATAATGAATAATGATGTACCTCAAGGTCAGAACAGGAACATATCATGATTAGTATTGTCACATTGAATGATTGCACTTTGAAAAGACCTTCCAGTTTTATTGCATATCATTGATTCAAACCACTGATTGAAGTTCAGTGTGGAAAGTAGCACACTGCAGTGGACTTTTCTAAACTTCCAGATAGCAACTGTCATCTGAATATTTGGTAAATCATCTTCAATGGCCTCGTCTCTTCAGGGATTGAGATTTGACAGAGGAGGACGGGGAAATGGAGGAATTGCTTTGAAGCGAGTTGACGGACTCGGTTTCCCAGCTGGACCTCCGAGCAACGAGACGGCAGGGAAGGGAAAAAGTGAATTGACGTTTCTGTTGTTGCGTATTATTCATTAAATTGTCACTCTTACAAATGAATGGATCGCAATTAACAAGTTCTCAGCACATAGCGAAAGTGGAGTTAAAGTAACTCAAAGTAAGTGCCAAATAAAACAAATGACAAGCACCAGAGTGCGTGTGTGTGTGTGTGTGTGTGTGTGTGTGTGTGTGTGTGTGTGTGTGTGTGTGAGAGAGTTTTTCTGTTCTTACTGCATCAACCGGTTGCTGCAGGCGTTGCTCAGAAGTGCGACACAATTTCATCCTTTTGGATCTCTCCTCTCCTTATCACTCACTGTCTTGTTCCGCTCCGTCGTGTGTGTGTGTGTGTGTGTGTGTGTGTGTGTGTGTGTGTGTGTGTGTGTGTGTGTGTGTGTGTGTGTGTGTGTGTGTGTGTGTGTGTGTGTGTGTGTGTGTGTGTGTGTGTGTGTGTGTGTGTGTGTGTGTGTGTGTGAGCACAAACTCCTGCCTGTGGCTTTTTTCTCTGTGTTTTTGGGGATGTGTGGCTGGCACCTTTTTAAATATGAGGATCTTAGGCCCCCAAAAATATGTCTCCACAGCAACCAGTAAGTGGAGCAGAGATTAGACACAGTGGGGGGAATCTGTGAGTGCATAACAACATGTTCAAAATCAGAAATTCACCTCTCAGTGAGGCTTGTGTTGCCAGATTTGCCATCCGTAAACCAAACTCTTACTATACTAAGGAATACACAATGTACTATAAGTATACTGTTTCTTTTGAATGTTTCAGATAGCATCATCTGACGTTTCTAAGAACAACTTTACAGGCCTGTCCCGTCTCACTTCACTATTTTGTAATCTACTATGGCTGTAATGATCCATTGATCTTCATGCTTTAATGATTAAATATATGTATGCAAACTATGATGCATATTTAGGATATGCCCTCGGTTCGGAAGTCTTAATTGTATTTGATTTTGATGTCTGAAAGGGCAGATTAATAAATGGTCGAATCATATTTAAGTGTTAAGTGTCATGTGACATCGTTTAATATCGTTTGCAGACCCCTAGTGCAATTGTATTTTGGCAGACTTTTTATATATGCAAATATTGAGTCGTTTGCAGAAGAATCAAAATGATATTGTATTGTGATTGAACTTAAGATACATCTCCTAAAACATACTGTATATTTCCCATAGATGCATTCATGTTCCTTAGTGCCTTTCAAGAGAGGAATCTGTCCCCTTAATCTGGGTGAACAGTACCGCCTCTGTCCCAACGTGACAAAATCAGCATACCTGCATCTGTTCAAAATATTAAACTCCTACTAAACTAAACCCATTAAGTATATTTTAAAACCAGATCCAGAGTTGTTTTAAAAGCACCAAGCGTCTATCTGCTTCACTGACATCCCATAAAGCACCTGGAACCAAGATCTGTCCTCAAAGTGGTGCATTAACCCTCCTGTGAAAAGGCTGGTAATCGGTTTTCTATGTGTGGTTAATGGTGCTTTTGCAATGTGTGTGTGTGTGCGCGTGTGTGTGTGTGTGCGCGTGTGTGTGTGTGTGTGTGTGTGTGTGTGTGTGTGTGTGTGTGTGTGTGTGTGTGTGTGTGTGTGTGTGTGTGTGTGCGTGCGCGTGCGTGTGTGTGTGTGTGGTGTGTGTGTGTAAACCCAGAGGAATCAGAGTGAGGTCACGAGTAGAGAAGGAGCCTCTCCACGAAACAATACACTTCATTTCCCCAAGGGCATTCTGGGAGCTGCGGGTCAAACTAGGGAAGACTGGTGTGAGTCCACTATTGATCTACTACTGCTTTCTGGAGGTTTGAGGCAAAAGAGCAAGCCTCACAAAACATTGGCATTGCTTGTGGTGCAGAAACATAACCGTGCACACACGCAGAATGCACCATACTGTGTATGTTCAAACTAAATATGTGGTTAAAATACACATTTTTGTTTTTGAAGAATTGCCAGACAAAATAATCAAAATGTATTATTTTTTTCCAAATCATGAAGCCCTCGGAATCTGTATTGGAAAAGGATGAATTTCTACTTCTGTTGGTCCTCTATTAGGATACAGTCTGGATATAGAACATATTGAATTGGTAAAATAGCACACTAAATAAATAGTAATTGGTTTAGAAAAACAAGGGTTCCTCTGGCTCCTTAAAAACTCACTTACAAGGCACACACACACACACTCACACACACACACACACACACACACACACACACACACACACACACACACACACACACACACACACACACACACACACACACACACACACCTCCCCGTCCATCCACTATAACTCAGGCATGCGTTTAATCGCAGATACAAAGCCCATCCATGCAGAAAACACTATACGCTTCATATGAAATAACCCATTCACACACATTATTTAGATTGGATTAGATGTACTTTATTAAACCACAATGTGTCACAGCAGCAGCATGTTAACAGTTCACATAATAAAATAAACAAATGGAAAATATATTTGTATTAACAGTAGAAACATCATAAAGCAAATGAGTATCTAAAGAAATAAATAATGAATAAAATACAGAGAACAAATAAGAAAGCTCAATTTATCATTTTAACTAAATTACACCATGGAATATATTTTTACAAGTTTTATTTTGCTTCTTGAATTTGATTGGCACGATTAATTTGATTCTCCTACAGACTTTTGTGATCTTGTGGTAGGTTGTTATTATTTGTAACCTTTTGCGTTTACCCTAACAACATTCTGTTTTTTCTTTGTACTACTTTTCAGTCATCAAATGAAGCATAAGCCAAACCATCGATTCTGCTGCGTTTTCCCTGTTTGACATTGATTATTTAAAGGCAGGCTTCCCCACAGTCTGTTCACTCTTACTGCTGCTTTAAATCCATTTATAGATTTGAGCTCCACCTGAATGAATCAAATGGAGTGGAAGATCTGTAAGGGTCGAAGTATGTGACACAGAATCGAGTGGGAGTTAAGAGATGAAGCTGCCTCACTCAGCAGACACACACGGTTGGAGGTTTGAACAAATAAAGAGACGGCTTCCTCTCAGTCAGCTCGATGAAGCATTAAAGCGTATCTCTGGAGTTTACGGATACATGAAGAAGACACGCTCTCAATTTGTTAGAAACAGTTCACAAAAACAGAGTCGATGTCCTCTAGGAACATTTCACTTCCAGGATGAGACAAATTACTGCTTTTAGTTTGACTCAGCAGCTGTAGAGGAACTCCAGAGTTTAAGAAGAGCTTTCCTGTGATTTAAATGGCTCTCCATTAGAGCTGGAGGCAAACACATCTTCGTAAGAACTGACGGTACGTCCACACAGCAGCTTTGAAAAAATCTTGAAAATCTTGGAGCTGGGCGTGTCTGAGAGCTTGGGGATTTTTGCGAGCAACGCGACCAACAACCAATCACATGAATCTCCCGCCCCCAACATACAAAGCCAAAAACCCCGGGGATTTTATGCGATTATATATATATATATATATATATATATATATATATATATATATATATATATATATATATATATATAAACTACCCAAACAGGCGAAAACCTACCAGTTTCACCCACTGTCTCTGCCACCTCCCTCCATGCCTGGTTCCTCCGGTTTGTATCCCGGTAAATAGTTCTGGTCGTAAAGAACCGGGTGATTTGCTACCGTAATATCTCGTTTGGAATATGAGGAAATGAACTGCGGTCTGGCTCTCCCAGCTTGCACGCGGTTTGATTGGCTACTATGGCTAGCGCTTGTACTGTCAAATTTGCATAAACGGGATTTGATTGGCTGACGCTTCCAGCTCAGCTTCAAAAGCTCAACTTTTGAATCCTGAAAATCCTGTAAATCTTCGCTTCGCTTCCCCACAATGCAGTTCGGCGAAAAGCGAGGCAAAGTGACGTCACTCCCATTCAAAGTCAATGGGCAGAGAAGCGTTGGAAGCTTTTTTAAAAGCTGCTGTGTGGACTTACCGTCAGAGAGAACTGAGAATTCTGATTCTGAATTGATTCACAACCTCCAAAAATTATTTTAATAACATTGACAGGGTGTCCGCGGGGTCTTAAAAAGTATTAAAAGTTGATAAATCAATTTAGCGAAAATGAAGGCTATTAAAAAGTAATAAACGGCATTTTCCAAGGTTTTACATTTTGTAGCTTGTTTTCAATAAGTATATAAATTGTCCAAAGAGGTTGTATTCTACAGTGTGCCTGAATGTAATCATTGCGTAGGTGTGTAGTGTGATTCTGTGGAGTTTATTTATGGCACCCCGTTGGATTTGACGTGATCTGAACAGGACATCGCACGCTCACTGCTTGATAGCGGGCGAAGGTCCGTTTACGCCGGTTGCTAAGCAACATCGTTATGGGGAAATGCAAGTCTGCGTCCAAATGGTTGGAAGATAAGGAGGAAGGACAATCAATACTGTGTATAGTCAATGTGAGGTAAAGTGTGTCGCCAAGGTAACCGGTTATAACTCAAAGTAGCGATGAAGTCTTAAAATGTTTGGAAAGGGTCTTAAAAGGTATTACATGTGACTTCAGGATTCCTGCATATACCCTGATGTATTTGTGCATGTAATGTTGCTAGGTCAGTAATCCTTCACAACATTACAAATAATTTTTTAAATATCATTGTCATTTGCTGAGAAATCACACAACATACCAGTTTCACAGTATTTATTTATGACATTAGCTTCTGAGCAATACACATATGTTTGCCTAAGCATATGCAGCAAACAGAGGATTTATAAATACTATAAACGTATTAGTAATTTTTTTTTAGTCGTGCAGGTTTTGCATGAATACATTTGACCTCTTTGTCTTAGTTTTGCCTTTGTGTCTTTACATTATTGCTAAAAAAATCCATTATCCTTTGCACACTTTCCTCTGCTTTCATGCCACCCACAGCACATTTTGTATCGCACATGGGATTGGAGTAGATCCTGAAATTAAGATAAGTTAAGAGATAAGATAGGACTTTATTCATCCCAGAGGAAATTGTTGTGCCAGAGTTACAAATATACAATAAACAGAGCAGTATAATAACAGTGCCGTAAAAAGAGCAACCAGCCATATTTAAATAATCCAGATCCAAATTGATTTAGAATACATCTTGAGACATTACAGCCATGTTGACAACAGAGTTTGTAAACCAAGTGGCTCTCACTGACCACTGCAGGCTGTTTGGATTGGATGACCACTTTTTTTCAACACCCATGGTCCTCTCTATCCACTCCATCTCCTCTTCCAGACAAACTCAAGCGCCTTTTCCAGCCAGCGCCTCAAGAAACTCTCTGAAGGCTCTCTGGTGAGGAGCTCTGTGCAGACTAACACATAATTATTTATAAAGCAGATTCACCCAATCCACAAAGACTGGAGCCAGTAACCACCAAGGGAAGATTGTGTTTCTAAAAGTATGAGAAGATTGTAAAAATAATAATCCAGGCCTCACAGTTGGTGATATAACAACAACATTCGATAAGATAATTATGTTTTACATAATCATCAGTAATAATAAGTGTTAGAGAGTAAGATATGAGAAAAAAGTGGATGATGGTCAATAGATTGGACCGATTGATATACACCTGAACATCAGCAGGAGATGACTCTTTAAAGTAGAGACACTACATACTGATATACACCTGAACATCAGCAGGAGAGGACTCTTTAAAGTAGAGACACTCGATACTGATATACACCTGAACATCAGCAGGAGAGGACTCTTTAAAGTAGAGTCACTACATACTGATATACACCTGAACATCAGCAGGAGAGGACTCTTTAAAGTAGAGACGCTACATACTGATATACACCTGAACATCAGCAGGAGAGGACTCTTTAAAGTAGAGACACTACATACTGATATACACCTGAACATCAGCAGGAGAGGACTCTTTAAAGTAGAGACACTACATACTGATATACACCTGAAAATCAGCAGGAGAGGACTCTTTAAAGTAGAGACACTACATACTGATATACACCTGAACATCAGCAGGAGAGGACTCTTTAAAGTAGAGACACTACATACTGATATACATCTGAACATCAGCAGGAGAGGACTCTTTAAAGTAGAGACACTACATACTGATATACACCTGAACATCACCAGGAGAGGACTCTTTAAAGTAGAGACACTACATACTGATATACACCTGAACATCAGCAGGAGAGGACTCTTTAAAGTAGAGACACTACATACTGATATACACCTGAACATCAGCAGGAGAGGACTCTTTAAAGTAGAGACACTACATACTGATATACACCTGAACATCAGCAGGAGAGGACTCTTTAAAGTAGAGACACTACATACTGATATACACCTGAACATCAGCAGGAGAGGACTCTTTAAAGTAGAGACACTACATATTGATATACACCTGAACATCAGCAGGAGAGGACTCTTTAAAGTAGAGACACTAAATACTGATATACACCTGAACATCAGCAGGAGAGGACTCTTTAAAGTAGGGACACTAAATACTGTTATACACCTGAACATCAGCAGGAGAGGACTCTTTAAAGTAGGGACACTAAATACTGATATACACCTGACCATCAGCAGGAGAGGACTCTTTAAAGTAGAGACACTACATACTGATATACACCTGAACATCAGCAGGAGAGAACTCTTTAAAGTAGAGACACTACATACTGATATACACCTGAACATCAGCAGGAGAGGACTCTTTAAAGTAGAGACACTACATACTGATATACAACTGAACATCAGCAGGAGAGGACTCTTTAAAGTAGAAACACTACATACTGATATACACCTGAACATCAGCAGGAGAGGACTCTTTAAAGTAGAAACACTACATACTGATATACACCTGAACATCAGCAAGAGAGGACTCTTTAAAGTAGAGACACTACATACTGATATACACCTGGACATCAGCAGGAGAGGACTCTTTAAAGTAGAGACACTACATACTGATATACACCTGGACATCAGCAGGAGAGGACTCTTTAAAGTAGAGACACTACATACTGATATACACCTGAACATCAGCAGGAGAGGACTCTTTAAAGTAGAAACACTACATACTGATATACACCTGAACATTAGCAGGAGAGGACTCTTTAAAGCAGAGACACTACATACTGATATACACCTGAACATCAGCAGGAGAGGACTCTTTAAAGTAGAGACACTACATACTGATATACACCTGAACATCAGCAGGAGAGGACTCTTTAAAGTAGAGACACTACATACTGATATACACCTGAACATCAGCAGGAGAGGACTCTTTAAAGTAGAGACACTACATACTGATATACACCTGAACATCAGCAGGAGAGGACTCTTTAAAGTAGAGACACTACATACTGATATACACCTGAACATCAGCAGGAGAGGACTCTTTAAAGTAGAGACACTACATACTGATATACACCTGAACATCAGCAGGAGAGGACTCTTTAAAGTAGAGACACTACATACTGATATACACCTGAACATCAGCAGGAGAGGACTCTTTAAAGTAGAAACACTACATACTGATATACCCCTGAACATTAGCAGGAGAGGACTCTTTAAAGTAGAGACACTACATACTGATATACACCTGAACATCAGCAGGAGAGGACTCTTTAAAGTAGAGACACTACATACTGATATACACCTGAACATCAGCAGGAGAGGACTCTTTAAAGTAGAGACACTACATACTGATATACACCTGAACATCAGCAGGAGAGGACTCTTTAAAGTAGAGACACTACATATAGATATACACCTGAACATCAGCAGGAGAGGACTCTTTAAAGTAGAGACACTACATACTGATATACACCTGAACATCAGCAGGAGAGGACTCTTTAAAGTAGAGACACTACATATAGATATACACCTGAACATCAGCAGGAGAGGACTCTTTAAAGTAGAGACACTACATACTGATATACACCTGAACATCAGCAGGAGAGGACTCTTTAAAGTAGAGACACTACATACTGATATACACCTGAACGTGATCTTAATATGTCCTCTTTAAGTTATGTTGTCATCTCAGAGCAGCTGTGATTGGTCAGTTAATGTAAGGTTTAGTAACAAATGCAGCTTCACTGTCAGAAGTACTTTATTTATCCCGTGGGAAATTGGGTAATATAGATTGAACTGTTTGTTGATCGAGACAAATCTAGTGGAATTGAAAAGCAGGTTTTTATATCAATAACAGATGGTGTTTCCACTCCTCTCCCTGCCTTTTCCACATCTCACTTCCTCTTCCCCCCACCCTTCTTTCTAATCAATCAGGGGCTTTTCATTATGCTAACGTGCCTCCTCCTTTCCCAAGGGATGTGTGAGCATAGGGGCCGAAGGTGCCTTTCAGAGAAATAATTGCTTCTATAGCGTCAGTGTTTAGCAACATCGCAAATTGAGGTGTTGCTATTTTACGTCACCATTTACTAACTCCTGTGTGTTAGCTCTACAATGCTCAAAAAGGAAATGTAAAATCCTCCATGAAGGATAGGGGTATAGATGTCCTGTTGAGGAAGTCAAATGAGAAACAGTAAGCGTTTTCTTCTCTTAACCTCTTGTGATATCGTCGGAGCGCTGATGAGCCTCGGGGGCTCTGCCACACTTCATTGTCTCTAATGAGCAGTGTTTCCCATACATTGATTTATTTGTGGCGGGTTCGCCCCAATTAAATATCGTCCGCCACAAATGGATCTCATAAAAAATAAATAAAATTATTATTATTATTATTATTATTATTATTATTATTATTATTATTAATATTATTATTATTATTATTATTATTATTATTATTATTATTATTATTATTATTATTATTATTATTATTATTATTATTTTTTTATTATTATTATTATTATTATTATTTTTTTTGGTGGTCTAATGGATAGTGAGGTGGGCTGATGATCGGAAGGTTGCGAGTTCAAGTCCTGCCTGGAACACCACTACTCGTGTGCCCTTGAGCAAGGCACTTAGCCCTCGGTTACTCCAGGGAGAATGTCCCTGTAATTGGTCATTGTAAGTCGCTTTGGAATAAGGCATCTGCTAAATGCCTAAATTGTAAATTATATTTTTGGGAGAATTGAGCCCTCAACTCAGGTGTGTTTCACTCATTAACAACGAAACACAGAGCAACAAGAACGTCGGGGGGGGGGAATCAAATTCTGTGGGAAACACTGAATGAGGCAAATGTACTTCTGCATGCTCAGCAGAAAGTAATGTCTTTAAAATGTAGCATTTAGTGGAGCAACACATACGGCTGTCTCTTGCACTGTTTGATGTTGGAGTGTTTTTATGTCAAGACTGAGCAAGAGCACAGATGCAGGGACATCTCAGTGTCTGATCTTTGCTTATAAGAAACTTTGGAATAATCCACTGTATGTCTGAAGTGCCTTTTTTGGGATCTTTTGGGGCAACAATGCCTTTATTGAGCTTTCACTCAATTACCAACTAAGCTACATGGAGGCCAATTTCTCCTCAAACACACAAAGACACATATTTGGTATGTATGGCAACAATGACAAGGTTTAATTAATTGTGGGTGTGTTTTTTATGTGGATGTGGATGTTTCATATCAAATGTAGAGTTTGCTGGTGATAAAATACCCACTCTAGGGTTTCTCTCCTTCTCCTTTATTTCCAGCAGCTACACATTTTGACTTTTTCACCAATAAATGCTTTTATTTACCTGCAGCTTTTGTGTCCTTTCCCTATTTTGGGACAACGCTCATAACAGACCGTTGCTCGTCAAGTCTTTTTGCTGTTTGTGCCGTGGTTTCTAGGTACGTTTTGTGAATGTACGTCTCAAATGTCACACTAGGGCTGCTCAATTAATCGTATTTTAATCGCAGTTACGAGTATGGCTTGCAAAGATTACATAAACAACGTAATATAAATAAAACGATTATTTTTTTATTATTATTATTACTTTTTTTTTCAGTTGCATTATATTTAATGTTCAGGGTAATCAACTGTTAAAAACTTACTGTTGACATTTTTTTCACCAATAAATGGATGTTTTCAAAGTAAATGGATTATCATGATATCAATTATTGACCCAAATAATCGGGATTATGATTTTTGCCATAATCGAGCAGCCCTATGTCACACTTTCAATATGTTGGTCTTGGTTTCAACCCCTAAAACTGATTGGACTAGTCTCGTTGTCCATACTCCTGGAAGTGCCTGAGAAATGGACTAGAGACTTCCTCTTTTCAAAATCTTCAGATCATTTCTCTTCATTTATATTCAAATGTTCTCTTCCATCTCTGTTTGCTTTCATGCACCTAGACCCCTAATTTTCTTCCTGATTGCCCCTCCCTCTCTGCTAACACAGCTGCACAGCATGTAATCCCAGAGGATAGAAAACCACAGTCCATATACGCTATAGCGCATTCCAGTATCTGTGTGTTGGCTCTGAAATCTAGAGTAAATCCTAAAAATTGGCCTAATTCCCATCCTTCCCTCTCCCACCCTTTGCCCTCTTTCCCCCTCCCCTCGTCCTCTTAACTCTTCACATCCTTTTACCTTCCTCACCTTGTTTATTTACCGGCTACCTTTATCTTCCACCAGCTCTTTCCTCTCTTTGGGTGCGTCTCACTTCTCTTGTTTTTAATTTCCTCGCTCCTCGGTCTCGGTATCACCAGAAGTTGATTTGTCTGCGCCATCTTGAGTAGCGTCCCATTGGCCTTATTTGTGCCGGAGTACCGAGGATTGAGGAGCGATAATCTAGGAACTACCAGACCATCCTCCGGTGAAATCCTCAGACACTCGCCCCGCCCCCTTACTGTGTATCGCTCACTGATTGGACGATACAGCGCGTGCACTGATCTGGCTGCTGTCAGACGATCAGCGGCGTCATCACAAACGGACTTCGCTTCACGCTCCGGGGGAAACGACGTCCCATTGCTCTTAAAACTCATTTCCCTGCTTCTCGTGGTTTCCTTGCGTCCCTCCATGCTTCCCTGGTGGGAGGGGCTAGTCGCAGGGAAACGACGCAAGTGAGGGACGCAAGGAATCCATTTAACCAAAGCGAGATGCAGCTCCTGTCTTTCTCAGAACGCAGGCAGCTTCTTTGTGAAACCCGTATCAGCTGTCTGCGTTCAGCCGCCTCTCATTGATATTCATCACCATGACCAACCCTTTGTGGATTGAGACTGTGCACACCTCACCAATTATCCTGAGGATGTTGTCATTTACAAATGGGAACACATACATTTCCAGGGAACAGAGATGTTGTGCGTGGATAAGAGTTGGTTTTATTTGAGTTGTATAGCTTAGTATAGTTATAGTTAGTTCTGAAAGTATTTTGTTCAGCGAGGAATGCAGGCTCTTTAATCTCCTATGGAAGTCCATTCTCACTTTGAAGACAACAACCTCCTCCATCTCCATCTCTCTTGATCCCACGGTGTATTTGTCTGATTATTTAATTTATCTGGATGATGAAGTACCTTTTGTCTTCTTCACTTGACACCCACATCACGTCATTGTCAAATAAAAAAGCATTCAGCTTCTCCGCTCTGATGTGAAGCTGCCATTTCCAGAACGGGACAATCACACAGCCCTTGTGTTTATTTATTTAAGAGTGGACAATGGACATTTAATCAAAGGAGCACTTTAGTCCATCATGTCAATGTGCCAGATGTACTGTAGCCATAGAGGCATTCTTGTGTCCCCTCTTTTTCATGTCTCTTCTACATCAACATGTGTCCCCTCTTCTCCATGTCTCTTCTACATCAACATGTGTCCCCTCTTCTTCATGTCTTTTCTACATCAATATGTGTCCCCTCTTCTCCATGTCTCTTCTACATCAACATGTGTCCCCTCTTCTTCATGTCTCTTCTACATCAACATGTGTCCCCTCTTCTTCATGTCTTTTCTACATCAACATGTGTCCCCTCTTCATGTCTCTTCTACATCAACATGTGTCCCCTCTTCTTCATGTCTCTTCTTCATCAACATGTGTCCCCTCTTCTCCGTGTCTCTTCTACATCAACATGTGTCCCCTCTTCTTCATGTCTCTTCTACATCAACATGTGTCCCCTCTTCTTCATGTCTTTTCTACATCAACATGTGTCCCCTCTTCATGTCTCTTCTACATCAACATGTGTCCCCTCTTCTTCATGTCTCTTCTTCATCAACATGTGTCCCCTCTTCTTCATGTCTCTTCTACATCAACATGTGTCCCCTCTTCTCCGTGTCTCTTCTACATCAACATGTGTCCCCTCTTCTTCATGTCTCTTCTACATCAACATGTGTCCCCTCTTCTTCATGTCTCTTCTACATCAACATGTGTCCCCTCTTCTCCATGTCTCTTCTACATCAACATGTGTCCCCTCTTCTTCATGTCTCTTCTACATCAACATGTGTCCCCTCTTCTTCATGTCTCTTCTACATCAACATGTGTCCCCTCTTCTCCATGTCTCTTCTACATCAACATGTGTCCCCTCTTCTTCATGTCTCTTCTACATCAACATGTCTCTGTGTAAAGAGACTCTGAAAGTTTCAGGAACAAAGATTCTCTCTCTTTTTGATCCATTTCTATAAAAAGCTGTCTGAAAATGAGCTGATCAGATTTTGGCCACTTAATGATGTCATAACGATGTTTTGTCTTGTGTAACCATTAGCCAATCAGCAACCAAGGTAACCCCCCCCCTCTTATCACCTGAATCTCCTCCTAGAGCACCATTGAGTTCTTTGTAACCAAATGTCTCTCAGAGGGGCGTGGGGAGGGGCTCCTTATTTTCATCTAAAGTAACAGACAGAGAATCAGCACTTTGGAAACAGGGCTGAAACAGAGGGGATTATGGGTAATGCTGCAACGATCTGTTTGGTGTTTCAGCCAATCAGAGACAGCCTCTGGATATATCTGAGACCTGTGATATATTGATGAAAAACAGTATAATAGGGGAGCTTTAAAATAAAACATAAGACAACAGAAAACCCTTCATGTCCGTGCTCTGTTTTCCCAAATGATTGTCCAGAATCAGAGGCATCATGGCGGGATATTCAGTGTCAGATCCTCAAAGTCTTGCTGAGTCTTGTTGAAGCTGACCTGACGATCAGCTGCAGATTTAATTGGCTTAATCACATTGATATCTGTCTGCTAAGTGTCCTGCTGGAGTTCTCGAACTGTTTCCTGCCCAAGCTGAGATCTAACTTGTGGTCACACTGTGATTTTCCATCCAAATGATTAATGAGAAACTATCATGTTGCATTATTTATTACAGTTATTATCCAGCTTCCTGTGTTGTTGGGGAAAATGTCTTTACTTCTGTGTCTGTGGATCGTTTCTGTTGCTTTTCTCCTGAATATTGAACGTGTGCTCTGCCACTGCATGTATTGATCACTGTGACACCCTGTGGGAGAGAGCTCTTCAATTCCTCCAAACAGATATGGGGTGTTTCTCAATGTCGAGGAAGGATGCTCCAGAGCCACTATTTCAAGCATACTACGTCATCGAGTGCCGCCGAAGGACTGTTCCAATGTCCAGCATACTTGCTTGGAATTCTACCGAGCCCGGCGTACTTCGTTTGGAGAAATTTAGAGGCTGTACATGTGTAGACTCCGCGGTCTTAAAATCCCCACAATGCTTTGCGCACGGACCAATTTCCCCGAATCTGTGTCGGAAAATGTAAGACGGGGCCTCTCATATGACGCACACCTGCACACTTGCTCGCCTGTTCCACTCTTCGTTTTCCGAATGCCAGGAAGTATTCTTGCCTCGCTTCCGAAGCAAGTGACTCGGAAGACATGGGCCGTTTCTCAATCTCGAGGATACTGGCTTCCAAGCCAATATTTCAAGGATGCTACGTCATCGAGTGCCGCCGAAGGACTGTTCCAATCTCCAGCATACTTGGAATTCCACCGAGGCCGCGTCCTTCGTTTGGGGGTAATTTCGAGGATGCACATGGGTAGACTCCGCGGTCTTAAAATCCCCACAATGCTTTGCGCACAGACCAATTTCCCCAAATCTGTGGCGGAAAATGTAAGGCGGGGCCTCTCATATGACGCACACCTGCACACTTGCTCGCCTGTTCCACTCTTCGCTTTCCGAATGCCAGGAAGTATTCTTGCCTCGCTTCTGAAGCAAGTGACTCGGAAGACATGTGCTACCAAGCAAGCGTCCTCGACATTGAGAAACACCCCTGGCGGCTCACTTCACACACGGTGCACTTTCTATCAAACTACTGTGAGCTCAATAAAAAAAGTGCTATATACAGTTTCTACCACGCTTAGTGTCATCCTTACTCACATTTAGTGCAGTAATTATGATCCAGAGCCATACAGGAGACCGATATGTAGACGTTTTATTGTATTAGTTTATATAACAGGGACATTAATAGACATTTTTTGTACATTTAAGTTAGCCAAGAGGATGCCTTTGATCTGTAATGTCTGGACAGGTGTTGTAAAGTCACCTGTAAAACAAATAACATTTGCAATTAAAATAAGAAATGAATACTATCTTTAAAAACATGCAATAAGAGGCTTACAATACTGGAAATGCTAATAAAAACCATCAAACAAAACATACATATTACATAGCAACAGGTAAAGCACTACAGAAAGACACAAGGCTTGACTCAGTTTATATAAGTGTGGCAAGATTATTTCAGACTAGATTTTGTTAGGAAGTGTATTTTCCTGGTTTAAAATATGCATTACAGTGAAGTAATGTATTTTTGTATCATTTCCCTCCACACACACTAAGTCAAAATATCTTCATAACTCGTGATTATTCATCAAAAATCTTATTGTGTAAATATTTTAGGACGAATCGTCAATCCAACAACATCATATTTTATATCATAATTGTTTTTACTCATTGCCTAGCCCTAATTACAAAAGGGAAATCACTTCCGTAATATCGCCAAACTCCGTCCCTCTCTCACCCGCCCCGCAGCTGAGCGACTCATTCACGCCTTCATCTCCTCCCGCCTTGATTATTGCAACTCACTCCTCTTCGGCATCAGCAAAACATCCCTCAGTGTCAGTGAACTCCAGCGTGTCCAGAACGCAGCCGCCAGACTCCTCACCCACACCAAATCATGGCATCACATCACCCCGGTCCTCAAAGAACTCCACTGGCTCCCCTTCTCACACCGCATTCACTACAAACTCCTGCTCCTCACCTATAAAGCCCTCCACCATCTGGCCCCCCCCCTACCTCACTGACCTCCTCATCCTCTACCAACCACCCCAGTCCCTCAGATCCACCTCAGCCGTTTTGCTCTCAATCCCCAAGGCCAAACTCCGGAGCTTTGGGGACAGAGCCTTCTCTGTAGCAGCCCCGAAGCTCTGGAACTCCCTCCCCCAAGACCTCCGTGAGTCTGATTCCCTCACCCTGTTCCAGTCCCGTCTCAAAACCCACCTCTTCAAATCTGCTTATCCTTAAACCCGCCCCTCCCCCCTCTGAACCAACATCCTCCTGACTGCTTTTCTGTTTTTTTTTTATTTTTTATTTTTCTTGTTTGTTTTTTTTGTCGACCTTACTCGTAATGTAAAGCGTTTTTGGGTCTAGAAAAGTGCTATATAAATCCCATTTATTATTATTATTATTACTTGTCATATTATAACTTTGAGTCACGAGAGTTCCCAAATATCTCAAGTGGAAATTAAACAGTGTCTTCTGCAGGAGATGAGAGCAGCGATGATATTTACATACTTCTTCTCCAACTATAAACCATTAAAATATGCTGTAAAACGTTGCTACTGTATATTCAAAAAGTAATGCACGTTAAATCCAAATATTTAAAGTAAAACATCTCTCAAAGCTGTCGTCTTGTCTAACCGCCAGTAGAACAGAAATATGGATGTTTTTGCGCTGACTGGTCATATTGTCCACGTAAAAAAAAACGATTAATGAATGTTCTCACGGGATGAGAAAATGAAGCGTTATGCAGATTGGAGATGAAGACCAAATGCTGATGGAGCTTTGTTGACGGCACAGCAGGCTGTTATTGAGCCATTTCATCTCCGCAATTACTGGCAGAGTTTAAATGGATGAATAAATAAGTCGCACGGTGCCAGGCCACGGGACTTATGCAGTCAAAGCCGGGAAAATAAAACATGATTCATGGACTGCCGGCGGGATAACAGTCGTATATCCTCCATGATGGATCCATGAATGATGAGAGGCTGATTTCCATAATGTCCTTCAGGGCGCTTCCTCACACGGACGTATATTTACTGTAGGATTTCATTGCCATACGATTCCTCACGGCTCATTGCTTCCTATTTACTTAGATACTTATTGGATTTGAAGGACCTGCAGGTGATAAATTGCCAGGTTGACATCGGCAATAATCTCCTAACCCATTCTTAGCCTTTGGATGTCATGAGTGGAGGGTTTTTAACATTCGGACGGCAAAGTGTGAACCCAAACATACATACAACAAATGTTTTCGTATATTTATTTATGAATTTTCACAGGGTAACACAATCAAGAAGGAGCATGATATCAATATATCCTCTTTTTTTTAAAAACGTATCCCAAACACAGAACACATTCTCCACACAGGCAATAACATAATACAAAGTTTAAATAAATAAATTAGGTCAAAGAAAAAAAAAAAAAAAAAAAAAAAAGTAAATAAATTCCAGAAATAAATACATTCTTTAAATACAATTATAAATGCAGCACAGCAAGAATATACAGATGTGTACACCGAGGGTGATAAGACACAACAATTACATAAAGGCTTGTTAGACATCGTAAACTATAGGCAAGGCAAGGCACGTTTATTTATATAGCACCTTTCAACACAAGGCAATTCAAGGTGCTTTACAGACATTCGGACAAAGGCATTTAAAAACAGTAAAAGATAATAAAAGAAACATTAAAGAAAAATACCTGAATAAAAAGTACATGAATAAAAAGTACATGAATAGTTGAATAAGTTACAGTGCAGTTTAAGATATGAATAGTTCGCTCAGAAGTTCCACTTTACTGATGAACACAACGGCTCAGTTTCAATTAAAAGCAGCGACAAAAAGAAAAGTCTTCAGCCTGGATTTAAAAGCAGTCTTCGTTGCAGCGGACCTGCAGGTTTCTGGGAGTTTGTTCCAGATATTTGGAGCATAATAACTGAACGCTGCTTCTCCATGTTTAGTTCTGACATATATGGAAACATGCCTTGAAATCTCCGTCCATGCTAGTCCGTAGAGACCACTTTCATCTCCAATATAGTCCAGGAAAAGGTTCCATACTGTATGTGAAAAAGTTAAAGGGGTTGTCCTTGAGCCAGAAGCTTATAGCCTCAAAAGGAATAAGTTCCATGACACTTTGAATCCAATGCGGAATAAATACATTTTTAACACTTCTTGCATTTGTGATTTATGCATACTGTATATATTGCAGTGATAGTCAGAACGGTAAGCAGACAAATTGTACGTAGATGTTGGTGCTTTAGGCATCTGTTTTAGAGACAGTGCGGAAAACAATAAAGTTGTCTGACTGTGATCGAGGAAACTAACATTAAAAAGGACCTTCAGGCGTTTTGTTTACAAGAGAGGACACTTTAACTCAGGGGTGTCAAACTCAATTTCATCGCGGGCCACATCAGCATTATTGTTGCACTCAAAGGGCCGGTTGTAACTCTAAGACTATATAAAAATATACATATATAGATATATAATATATATAAAATAGTGTATTATATATTACATCATTGCAATAATAATAACTTCATAATTAACATCTGAAAGCAGAAGTCTAGGGCAAATAATTGCAAGTCTCTTCAGTGAGAATGTCACAAAATGATTTAAAAAGAAAAGCCAAATTCTGGAAAAAAAGAGTCAAAATCCCAAAAAAGAAGGGAAAGTTTCAGGAACAAAGATTCTCTCTCTTTTTGATCCATTTCTATAAAAACCTGTCTGAAAATGAGCTGATCAGATTTTGGCCACTTTATGATGTCATAACGATGTTTTGTCTTGTGTAACCATTAGCCAATCAGCAACCAAGGTAACCCCCCCCCCCCCCCCCCTTATCACCTAAATCTCCTCCTAGAGCACCATTGAATTCTTTGTAACCAAATCTCTCTCTGAGGGGCGTGGGGAGGGGCTCCTTATTTTCATCTAAAGTAACAGACAGAGAATCAGCACTTTGGAAACAGGGCTGAAACAGAGGGGATTATGGGTAATGCTGGAATGATCTGTTTGGTGTTTCAGCCAATCAGAGACAGGTTCTGTATATATCTGAGACCTGTGATATATTGATGAAGAACAGTATGATAGGAGACCTTTAAGCCAGAGGGAACAGATCACAAAAATACATACAACAAAAACAATTCTAAAATAAAGATAAGAAACACGGCTATAACTAAGGGGTCCCGAGGAGGCCATCACGAAGTACAATTGTAGCAATCATTGTTTACTGAAAAACATCAAGTGCAAGACAGGTGATCACCTCTTTGTGTTAGCTGTGTGTCCCACTTCCCCCAGAGGGCTTCACCTCTGTCTCTCTCCAGTCTCCGGCTGAAGAACCGTGCTTCTCGTGACAGAAAGTCCACATGCAGATTGCAGCGGTTAGAAATCAAGCACTCTTTAGGATTGTGTCTTTCCTGCACAATCATAGAAAATAACATATTCAGGACCGACTGTGTGCACAAATGCAATTACCATAAACACACACAGCTTGTCCCTTCTGACCATAATCATGCATTGTGCAGCATATGTCCCTGTGCCTTGTCTGTACTTTTATGGACTATCAAGTTTTGCTGTGTGTGTGTGCGTGTGTGTGTGTGTGTGTGTGTGTGTGTGTGTGTGTGTGTGTGTGTGCGTGCGTGCGTGTGTGTGTGTGTGTGATATGAGAAACCCGACCACCTGTTCGAAGCCAGCTTTTCCCCAGAGACGCTGAGCCACACAATGCCGGGGCAAATTAACGCTGGCACAGGTCCAGATTGAGACGGAGAGAGTGAGAGACGGACACAGGAAGTGAAAATAGAGACGAAATAATCATTTTTCTGGTACGACTTTATTCTCAGGACATTTCTAGATTGTCAGTTCCTTCCTCTTTGGCTTTTCAAAGTTATTCTTCCAATGCTTCATCATCTTCTCCCTAATCTTTTGATACGCCTCCTTCGTCCTCTTCCTCCCCATCTTTCATCCCGTCCTTCAGTCGTATCATTCCTTTCTTCTCTGAGTTCTCGCTCTTCCAGCTCTCCCTCTCTGTAATTGAATCACCCATCGTGCATGGATCACGCTGATCCGTGCACAGCAGCATGAAACTCTAAACCCTTCACTTTCTCTTCATCCGTCGCTCCCCATCTGCCTTCTGGAGCTCAGTCACCCCGCTGCAGCCTCCTAACTTTCTCACTGTATCATTCCTTCTCTTGTGAGTGTTTATGTGAGTCCACAGGATCGCCTTTTCTCCGTTTTGGCCTCAAATTCACTGGCATTTCTCACTCCAATGTAATGGCTGTGGATGCATCCTAACATAGACCCTCCAGAAAAACGCGATTCTGCGATAGCAGAATTTACCGCATAATCAGCAAAATGGCGCATATTTTTAAAAGGCCGCATATTTATCAAAAGGCCGCATAATCCCCGCATTTTTCCACACAAAGTTGAGGGGAAAAAAAGTGAACTCGTCTTGACGTGACGTCATCAGCTCGCGCATCACAGACTGTAAACAACACTGTATAGAGTGAACGTGCATTTCTACTAAAGACCGGGCAAAAAGTGGGGGGAAACTATTCTGCACCCCGTGCAACTGTGTGTTGGAGCATAAGAGAAAATCGACGGTGGCGACCCACTTTGATTAATTCAAACATTCGAAAATGCTTTCTGCTGCTGCGGACAAGAAAGCCAAACAACGCACGTTCACGAGGGATCAACCTCCAAAACCCTTTAGAGGGCTACAAGAAACGAGGTGAGTAGCCTACAAGATTGAAACTGGTCAGATAACGAACGAGTAAATGAAAACAGAATGAGGCGGAGAAGTGTGTGTGTGCTTGGGGGGGGGGGGGGGGGGGTTGTGTGTGTGTGTGTGTGTGTGGGGGGGGGGGATGTGTATGTGTGAGATTAAAATAGCCCAATTGCTTTTACAATAAATAAACATTGAATGTGTTTAATTGAATAGTAAAGGGGTTTAACGTTAGTGGCAGGTTGTGTGTGAGAGAGAATAAATAAGACAGCCCAATATTTAAAAAAATTGTTATTATTTTCCCCCGCATATTTAGCATATTTCGCAATTTCACTGCATAAAATCACATAAAAACCCTGCATGTTTAATCGCATAATCAAGGATTTTAGCCCGCGTTTTTCTGGAGGTTCTACTAACACTTTGAAGTAGTTTGCTTGGTTGTGTGGAAAGAGAAACATAAAAACATGTCCGAACCATTAGATTAGGTTTTAGTTTTGACCTCATAATGGCTGTAATGTTTCTTTTCTTTTTGCAGAATACAGAGCAGAAAAGAGATTTAGCTATTTTCATTTTAGTGTGGATGATCATCTTCATGAAAGCATCCTCAAACACAAATGTTATTTTTCAGAAAAGAGCTATTGGATCTGACGTTCAGAGACAAAGAGCTCTCTTTCTCTGATAAATGCCCTCATGGCCAAAATGCTTTTAGTACATTTAGTACTTTCTGTTATTCATGAAAACATCGATATTCTGATGGACAGTCATCCTACACACCAAGTCACAGTTGTGTCACGCTTTAATGTGTGCAGCTCGAGTGCGCTAGAATTTGAAAATACACAGCCGAAAAAATCTGCCACTTCCTTCCAGAGCCCCTCCTCCAACACACACCAACGCGCACATGACCAATGAGGGCACGAGATAAGTTTGTGCACAGATGGAAGGCTGACAGGCACGTAGGCATACTTGCCAACCTTTAGACCTCAGAAATCGGGAGCATTTCAAAATGCAAAATTGGGGGTGCTAGTGGATCGCCGGAGCTGTTAGATTAACATTAACATGCTTATTGTAGTTCTAAGTGCACTGCCTTGCGGCCTGTAGCACCGTCCTTGATGGAGCATATGTGTGGGCTGGAAAGGAGTGAGCAGAGAGTAGAGTAGTTGTCGATTCTTGTTCTGTTTTCTGTGATTATCTGCCTCAACCTCTCAGACTTTGAGTTGCGCGCGCTACTAAAGAGACGTGTTACCATGGAAACCAAACAATGGTGTAGCTGTATTAAAGTCAAAGTGGAAACAGTCGTGTGTAAATCTGATTTTGTCAGAAATCGGGTGAAATGCGGGAGAAATATGACCCCGGGAGGAAACCGGGAGAGGGCAATGAAATCGGGAGTCTCCCGCGAAAATCGGGAGGGTTGACAAGTATGCAGGTAGGCCATCCAGTTACTTTAGCCGGGCCGGCTCAGATGATTGGTCGTGCTTTTTACAGTACCACAGCTTCCACAGATGACATGTTTTTATGGATTTTTTGTCAAAACACTTCAGATATTCATTGCTATCGGGATGTTAAGAGCATTCCATGGAATATAACAAAAAGTGTATCTCGAGCCGGTTTCTCAAACTTACCTACCCCACCTTTAACACAGTCACAATTGCTGAAAATGTCTACATTATGTACACATTTGTTGATTTTTAGAGAATGCACCTAGTCTTAGCCTACACATTTAATGTAGCATGTAACATGCAGCATTCAAGTTCTTTGATAACTCAAACCCTCTCTCTGACTCGACTTCTCTGTTTGTACATGTGCCTTGACCTGTTGCTATCTGTCTGCTTTGTGAATATGTATTTTTGTTTTTATGTTTTTATATATGCTTTTCTCATAATATAAGCATCTCTGTTGAATGTTGTTTTACTGATTGTATTTACCTGTTATTTGAAGTGATTTTTTTGTTTTTAGGTTGACTTTCAACATCTGTCCAGGGACTACAGACGAAAAATAGCCTGTTGGCTAACTCTGGCGCATTTACAGAAATGTCAATCAATGTGCACTGTCCCTGTCAAATAAATATATAAATAAAATAAATAAATAAATAGACTTCTCCTCCTAACTCTGCACGTGTTGATATATCTGACCTGTTGTGCTGTGTGTGTAATTCTACCGTATACCGGACCTTTTTGTATATTTGGAAATCTTAGAAAGTTACATTAATTTAACCTGTCTTGTAAGACACGCTTTGCTTTGCCCAGGAGTGCGAAAACCTTTTTACGTTAGGGTAGGTACGAAGCCTGTTCGTTCATTTTCTTATTTTGTTAGGCAAGATGTATGTGTTCCAAGGTTTGTTTGTTTATGTGGGTTGTCTCGCCTCCTTATTTAAAAAACCTAGGTAATTAAAATGACCAACGGCGCTCTCTGTCTCAGTGTCCATATTCTTGGGAGTGGGAAGAGTGGGGAGAGTGTACATTTTGTGCTGCGCCTTGGTTCCCCTAGACCTGGGCGTAAAGAAACAATATAAATAGTTTATTTGTGCAAGTTATGAATGGAAAGATGGGGTTTTGCTTTGTGTGTTTACCTTATTGCGATCAGTTGATATTCACACATAAAAACTCTATTCTTGTATACACACTTTACTCTGCTTTCATGCCATCATTTGACATCCTGCCTTTATTCGTGAACATTTGACTAGGGAACATCCGAAAATTGTCACTTTTTGCACTGAATCCAGCATCAGTTTTGAATCAGGAATAATTTTTTTAATCGAGCATTGATTCTCTATTTAACGTTTCTGAACTGAGCACTTTGCCTCTCCTCTCTCTGTGTCCTCTATGACTTTTTATTCCAGTGTGTGTTATGCTAATGCCATTTAGTTTAATTGTATCACTGAAGACGTGCTTATATCAGCCCATTGGTTATCAGTGTTGCGTTCACGCTCCCACATTAGTCTCATTAATGCATTAGCTGATTAGCAGCTGACTAGTAATGTTGAAAAAGACCTTCAATTTAGTGTTTGAAGGTGTGGGATCCCTGTGTTGTAATGTGTATCTGTTACTGAGAGAAAACACCCCTCACATTGGCTTTTTATTTAACATTATTTATCATATTAATTAGTGTTCACACCTTTTTGTTATGTTAAGTATAGTGCCAAATGTGTCTTATTGGAAGACAAAGATAAGGCCAGGTTCAGTTTAATGTTTCTTTAAGACTCAAATCTCCATTGAACAAATATAAAACCTAAAAAAAACGAATTTAATGTTTATTCTAAGCATTTTTCATTTCATTTAATCGTTTGCTTGACAGGGACATTGCACATTAATGAACACATAAAACAAAAAACGCACCAAGTGTAAATATGCCGGATTTTAGCTTTGAGCTCATTTCCATCCGCAGTCCCTCACTACAGTATATGACTTCAATATACAAGCCTGCATATATTTATCTCAACAAAGTTATTATTTCTCAGCTCACACATCAAGCTCATCTTTTTATTGTTAGCTTCCACTTTTACTGCATGAAGTAATGACATCTACTGTTACTAGTGTGATGTGAAAATGAATAGATAGATAGAAACGGAGGGATGAAACCATCTTTAATAGAGGTCAACTCGTGGAGCTTTCATCTCTTATTCTGAGAGAGGCTATCAACTGGCAGGTCAAGAATCCAATTCACCCTCAAACACCGTCTGGTCACCGTTTATAGGAAACAGAGAGTTAAAAGAGACTCCTTCATATTTGTTTTTCTGTGTGAGTTTATTTGTGAGGAGCAATGCAAAAAAAAACACTGATGTGCAGCATGCAGGGTTTCTACCCATAGATAATGTACGACCCCTCTCTTTCTACTACCCGTTGTGCAGGAGTATCATTCGGGAGGGGAGAACCGATCCGATGAAACTCCCCGTGGTCTAGACCCTGGTGGTGCTGAATGGATGGTTGGGTTCGGTCTGAAGGGGAGTGGCTTAGCTTGACCCTGGTGGTGGTGAATGGATAGTTGGGTTCGGTCTGAAGGGGAGTGGCTTAGCTTGACCCTGCTGGTGGTGAATGGATAGTTGGGTTCGGTCTAAAGGGGAGTGGCTTAGCTTGACCCTGGTGGTGGTGAATGGATAGTTGGGTTCGGTCTGAAGGGGAGTGGCTTAGCTTGACCCTGGTGGTGGTGAATGGATAGTTGGGGTCGGTCTGAAGGGGAGTGGCTTAGCTTGACCCTGGTGGTGGTGAATGGATGGTTGGGGTCGGTCTGAAGGGGAGTGGCTTAGCTTGACCCTGCTGGTGGTGAATGGATAGTTGGGTTCGGTCTAAAGGGGAGTGGCTTAGCTTGACCCTGGTGGTGGTGAATGGATAGTTGGGTTCGGTCTGAAGGGGAGTGGCTTAGCTTGACCCTGGTGGTGGTGAATGGATGGTTGGGGTCGGTCTGAAGGGGAGTGGCTTAGCTTGACCCTGGTGGTGGTGAATGGATAGTTGGGGTCGGTCTGAAGGGGAGTGGCTTAGCTTGACCCTGGTGGTGGTGAATGGATAGTTGGGTTCGGTCTGAAGGGGAGTGGCTTAGCTTGACCCTGCTGGTGGTGAATGGATAGTTGGGTTCGGTCTAAAGGGGAGTGGCTTAGCTTGACCCTGGTGGTGGTGAATGGATAGTTGGGTTCGGTCTGAAGGGGAGTGGCTTAGCTTGACCCTGGTGGTGGTGAATGGATAGTTGGGGTCGGTCTGAAGGGGAGTGGCTTAGCTTGACCCTGGTGGTGGTGAATGGATGGTTGGGGTCGGTCTGAAGGGGAGTGGCTTAGCTTGACCCTGCTGGTGGTGAATGGATAGTTGGGTTCGGTCTAAAGGGGAGTGGCTTAGCTTGACCCTGGTGGTGGTGAATGGATAGTTGGGTTCGGTCTGAAGGGGAGTGGCTTAGCTTGACCCTGGTGGTGGTGAATGGATAGTTGGGGTCGGTCTGAAGGGGAGTGGCTTAGCTTGACCCTGGTGGTGGTGAATGGATAGTTGGGGTCGGTCTGAAGAGGAGGGGCTTAGCTTGACCCTGGTGGTGGTGAATGGATAGTTGGGGTCGGTCTGAAGGGGAGTGGCTTAGCTTGACCCTGGTGGTGGTGAATGGATGGTTGGGGTCGGTCTGAAGGGGAGTGGCTTAGCTTGACCCTGCTGGTGGTGAATGGATAGTTGGGTTCGGTCTAAAGGGGAGTGGCTTAGCTTGACCCTGGTGGTGGTGAATGGATAGTTGGGTTCGGTCTGAAGGGGAGTGGCTTAGCTTGAACCTGGTGGTGGTGAATGGATAGTTGGGGTCGGTCTGAAGGGGAGTGGCTTAGCTTGACCCTGGTGGTGGTGAATGGATGGTTGGGGTCGGTCTGAAGGGGAGTGGCTTAGCTTGACCCTGGTGGTGGTGAATGGATGGTTGGGGTCGGTCTGAAGGGGAGTGGCTTAGCTTGAACCTGGTGGTGGTGAATGGATGGTTGGGTTCGGTCTGAAGGGGAGTGGCTTAGCTTGACCCTGGTGGTGGTGAATGGATAGTTGGGTTCGGTCTGAAGGGGAGTGGCTTAGCTTGACCCTGGTGGTGGTGAATGGATGGTTGGGGTCGGTCTGAAGGGGAGGAGCTTAGCTTGACCCTGGTGGTGGTGAATGGATAGTTGGGGTCGGTCTGAAGGGGAGGGGCTTAGCTTGACCCTGGATTCAGAGGGACAGGAGGTGCAAAGGGGTGGAGGAGGGTTGCGTTGAGTCACCTGAAATGACAGCTGTCAGAGGGGAGAGCAGATTTAAAAAGGGTTAGCGGAGCGCTATGATAGGCTTGTGAGAATAGAGCGAAGTGATTGGTTAAGCTGGGGAGTGATCACTTATTGAGAGCGGAGAGAGTAGTAACATGAAAATAGTAAATGAATGAGTAAAGACGGTCTTCCTGGTTGAACTTGCGCTGAGCTTCATTAGACATAAATAATAAACAATTATGAAATAGAAACATTGCAAAAATAGAAATAAAACATGATACATGATGATAAAATCTTAAAATAATAACAATAAGTCCATAATCGTACAAGTGTTAAAAAAGTATGTTTGTCTATATGCATGCATGCACATAGTCCTCCTGATGAATGTATTTTTGTCTGTGTTACATTACTTTACATATAATTGATCAGTTGCCTTTATCCAAAGTGACTTACATAAGAAAAGGTACAATATAAAGATACAAACTCAGAACAGGAAATAAGCTGCACCTGCATTCACTATAAAAAAGGCAAAGCGTTGTAAGTGCTGTTATAATAATTCTGTGTTCCTCTGAGTGCATGTTTGCATGGTCACATGTTGGTTTTTGAGCCAGTATTTTACACATTCATGAAACTCTTTCAGATGAATACCTCCTCTCCTCTCCTCTGCTGCATCCAACACTCTCTCCAACCAGTTAGTAGGCAGCAGCTTGTTCTATTGAAGCTTTTAAAAAAGGTAAATTGCACCAGAGAGGAGTAGTTCTCGACCTCCTCATCTGTGTGTCTGAAACCCCAGATGGTTCCTCATGATGCTTTGCATGGCGCTCTGTGTGTGTGTGTGTGTGTGTGTGTGTGTGTGTGTGTGTGTGTGTGTGTGTGTGTGTGTGTGTGTGTGTGTGTGTGTGTGTGTGTGTGTGTGTGTGTGTGTGTGTGTGTGTGTGTGTGTGTGTGTGTGTGTGTGTGTGTGTGTGTGTGTGTGTGTGTGTGTGTGTGTGTGTGTGGATGAGAGGCTGTGGAAAGAGCTTTGTCCTACTCAGGTGGAAAATGGACCGTCTATTAAGTGCTTCATGTGGTCCATTAACCATTTAGTGTTGGGAGGCACTCTTTTTATTGTGTGCTTATAGACATACATTGATGAATATATATATCATATTATAACTTCTGTCTACCTATAAGTGATTCATAAAGGTGGATTTTCCATTTTACTTATAATCATTTATCCGTGGTGAATAATGTCATCCTAGAATAAAAAAAGGTGCCTCTCTCAAAAGGACATTAGAGGAGAACGGGACTATTAGAGCAGCACTGAATTCAATTTTATAAACAGCGTGATGGTGACTGTGTTACAGGTCTTTAAAGAGGACATATTATGCTGATGTTCAGGTGTATATCAGTATGTATTGTCTCTACTTTAAAGAGGACATATTATGCTGATGTTCAGGTGTATATCAGTATGTAGTGTCTCTACTTTAAAGAGTCCTCTCCTCCTGATGTTCAGGTGTATATCAGTATGTAGTGTCTCTACTTTAAAGAGTCCTCTCCTGCTGATGTTCAGGTGTATATCAGTATGTAGTGTCTCTACTTTAAAGAGTCCTCTCCTGCTGATGTTCAGGTGTATATCAGTATGTAGTGTCTCTACTTTAAAGAGTCCTCTCCTGCTGATGTTCAGGTGTATATCAGTATGTAGTGTCTCTACTTTAAAGAGTCCTCTCCAGCTGATGTTCAGGTGTATATCAGTATGTAGTGTCTCTACTTTAAAGAGTCCTCTCCAGCTGATGTTCAGGTGTATATCAGTATGTAGCGTCTCCACTTTAAAGAGTCCTCTCCTGCTGATGTTCAATTGCGGTACTGTCTTGAGAGATTACAAACTGTTTGATGAGCCTTTGTTTGTACCTGTAAGAAACAATTCATAATCATAAAAGCAGCATTTGCACTGGATTAATTTCTCTAGGGGAAGTGGGGGGATTGTACCATTCCCTGCACTGATCAGCCATTTATGTATGAGGATATATTTTTCACCCCCTCCTCAGTAATGGTTACAGCTGCAATTACCTTTCTGTGTTTCCGTGAACTCGCTGCTCCTCCTGTAGTATAAATATGTGAAATGTGAAATTGGGCTTTTTTGTTATAATTGAGGAAGACAGAAATGTTTCTGCCTATCTTAAAACATGCTAACTCCGAGATATATAGAAGTATGTGGGGCTTTATAACCGTCACCTGTGTTTGAACTGTGCCGTCATTTTAGCCATTTTGCTGAAAGAGATGAGCATGATTTATTTCTGTGAGTTCATTGAGGAGAGCCCAGCGACATGAAAACATAATGAAGAGAAACAGATGCAAAAGTGTACAAATAGAAAGGAAAGGAAGGTAGAACATTAAGTGGATCCCACTTCCACTTTTCGGTTGTATCAGCTGCAAATTATTCATGTAATGCACAGCTAGAAATAAGTAGGACAGAAGAGTTGATGTTGAACTTCAGGATAAAGTATAAAAGTCTGTATCCATTAAAACTTCTGATGTACAAGTATGTAATAAACACAAGCTGATGATGAAATGCGTCACTAAATACACCACTGGTGAATAAAAATAAGGCTAAATTAGACGACTAAACGTAATCCCGGCCAACATTAGCCGCCTTTAGCTTAGCGGTGGTAACGTGAAGTCATGTGACCGTGCTGTAGTTCCTTTATAGTCCAACATTAGCCGCCTTTAGCTTAGCGGTGGTTACGTGAAGTCATGTGACCGTGCTGTAGTTCCTTTATAGCCCAACGTTAGCCGCCTTTAGCTTAGCGGTGGTGACGTGAAGTCATGTGACCGTGCTGTAGTTCCTTTATAGCTTAACATTAGCCTCCTTTAGCTTAGCGGTGGTGACGTGAAGTCATGTGACCGTGCTATAGTTCCTTTATAGCCCAACATTAGCCACCTTTAGCTTAGCGGTGGTGGCGTGAAGTCATGTGACCGTGCTGTAGTTCCTTTATAGCCCAACATTAGCCGCCTTTAGCTTAGCGGTGGTGACGTGAAGTCATGTGACCGTGTTGTAGTTCCTTTATAGCCCAACATTAGCCACCTTTAGCTTAGCGGTGGTGACGTGAAGTCATGTGACCGTGCTGTAGTTCCTTTATAGCCCAACATTAGCCACCTTTAGCTTAGCGGTGGTGACGTGAAGTCATGTGACCGTGTTGTAGTTCCTTTATAGCCCAACATTAGCCACCTTTAGCTTAGCGATGGTGACGTGAAGTCATGTGACCGTGTTGTAGTTCCTTTATAGCCCAACATTAGCCACCTTTAGCTTAGCGGTGGTGGCGTGAAGTCATGTGACCGTGCTGTAGTTCCTTTATAGCCCAACATTAGCCACCTTTAGCTTAGCGGTGGTGGCGTGAAGTCATGTGACCGTGCTGTAGTTCCTTTATAGCCCAACATTAGCCTCCTTTACCTTAGCGGTGGTGACGTGAAGTCATGTGACCGTGCTGTAGTTCCTTTATAGCCCAACATTAGCCTCCTTTAGCTTAGCGTTGGTGACGTGAAGTCATGTGACCATGCTGTAGTTCCTTTATAGCCCAACATTAGCCTCCTTTACCTTAGCGGTGGTGACGTGAACTCATGTGACCGTGCTGTAGTTCCTTTATAGAACAACATTAGCCACCTTTAGCTTAGCGGTGGTGACGTGAAGTCATGTGACCGTGCTGTAGTTCCTTTATAGCCCAACATTAGCCACCTTTAGCTTAGCGGTCGTGACGTGAAGTCATGTGACCGTGCTGTATTTCCTTTATAGCCCAACATTAGCCACCTTTAGCTTAGCGGTGGTGACGTGAAGTCATGTGACCGTGCTGTAGTTCCTTTATAGCCCAACATTAGCCACCTTTAACTTAGCGGTGGTGACGTGAAGTCATGTGACCGTGCTGTAGTTCCTTTATAGCCCAACATTAGCCACCTTTAGCTTAGCGGTGGTGACGTGAAGTCATGTGACCGTGCTGTAGTTCCTTTATAGCTTAAAATTAGCTTTTTACTTCTAGGGATTTCATTTAAGGCTTAAACAATTATAACGTTGTGTTAATATGTGTAGATTATCAAAACGTGTCATATGCGTGTTTGCCAGAGATTTTATTTTCCGCAATATTCCAAAATCGTCTCGTTTTTTTTGTCGAGGGAGCTCTTGTTGTCACGATCTGTCTGTGTTGTGTTTTTTCATGTCAAGCTCTGTCTTTGGTTTCCTGTTTTAGTTTGAAAAGTGTTCACCCCCCGTCTTGTCTGTTGCTTCCTGTCTCTGTGTTCCCTCCTGCCTGATTACCTGATTGTGTTCACCTGGTGCCCCTGTGTTTTCTCCTCCCTCCTCACCTGTGTCTTGTTTGTGTGATTAGTCTTGTGTGCATTTAAGTTCTGGTTTTTCTGTCTGTCGTTGTGAGATCCTTGTTGTTGTTGACTGTGTTCAAGGGGGAGAGAGTTCAGCTCGGTATGTTACTTGTAGCCTTGAAATAAAGGTATTTTCTGTTAAACCTGCATTTGGATCCTGCCTGCTTCGCTCAACCCTGACACTTGTGGGGCTAACTTTTGCATCAGCCTGCAGAAATCGATCACTGCTCCTCTTTATAGCGGATGAAAGTAAAACTGATCAAAGACTGTTGACAGGTTTTGGAAAGTGCTGCTGTTAATGTTGAGAAATAGTTGCTTAAAGCGTTGTGTGCCCTCAGAGGTGGAGTTGTACAATCTGATCAAATGCCTCAGGCAATGTCACTGAGTCAGGGGTGTTTTGGGCTGAAGACACGTTTGAAAATTAAACAAATGTGATGTTTGAAAGAAGTCCGGACCTCTGTTGTTTCCTCTTTATCTCTGCTTTGGGCTCCAGATGACATTAGCTGAATACACCAGAATCTCTGAGAATAAAAAAGGCAATATCTCTGGTTCTGCGGCATCGAATTTAAAACTTTTTGAACTTTTAAAACTGCCTATCATGAGTCTGAAAGTGTGTAACAATGATTACTTTTTGAAGCAGATTCAGCGATATTGATACCATCTGAGGTGCCACAAGAGACCCTTTTCTTTCTTTGAAACTCTCTCTGACACTGAGAAAAGATTATCACCCTGCAGTCCATCCACACTGCGCCCCATAATAGTGCGTCTGCTGTTTTATCTCCCGCTCCCTCAGAGGACCACAATCATCCGCTGACATTGATGCAAAGGTCAGAGGGTTTTTTCTCCCTCTGCCATAGCGTGACCTTTCTTTGAACACCCACCAACACGGCTAAAGGCTTTCAGGTTCTCCATTTTCCAACACACCTCACTTCAGTCAATGTAACACAAGAGAAAGTTGGAACAAACCATCTGAGGATTGTATCTCTGCACAGAAAGTTGGAGAAAAGAGGGAATCTTGGATCAATATGTCATTAGAACAGTAGACATACAGTCAAGAGAGCTAAATAATGTTGTGGTCATTGATCAGCTGCATTTAAGAGTTTTCTTTCGAGCAACACAGGAGTTAAAAAGACAATTTTATGTTAGTGTTTTTCCCTTTCCTGTAGCGTGCTATATAGGTTTGTGTGCATGTGAAGCACTTTGTCTACAAAGGCTAAAATCCCTGTGTTCCCTCAAGAGCTTTTTAAACATGCTGCAGATTTGAACTACTTGAGTCCGTAGTCAACGAGTCGCAGATAAGAAAGTCTTGGTCAGGAAATCCGATGCCCCAAAATATTGCCTCTTGCCCCTTAAAACATATCGTCAGTTCGATAGGCGATGGTTTCGAAGATTGTACGATGACTGACTTACAAATCCTGACAGCAGCATAGTTTTAACCAATAACGATCCTCGGTAAATCTCTGCTGTTTTTGTTCACAATAATTGGCTTTAATTCTGTATTCTGATCATGCTCCTTGGAAATGTCAAAAATAATACATGTGATTGCCAGTATTCAATGTACAGGGAATGCAAAGTACTTAACCTCTTGAAGATAATTGTGTTGCTAATTAGCTTTGACACGCTTTGACTTTGCTCAAGTCCACATATGATCGCTGAGGACCAGATGTCATACGAACGTGACACACACACACACACACACACACACACACACACACACACACACACACACACACACACACACACACACACACACACACACACACACACACACACACACACACACACACACACACACACACACCCCATCAGTCCACTTTACATTCAACCCTCTTACGAACTCGCTGACACACAGAAACTCTCCACCCTCTGTTGTTATTCCTTCTCTCTGTTTCATACTCTCCTCTGAGTCTTCTTCTCTCTGGTGTCGCACAAGCCATTTCTCTAATTGTGTTTCCGATCAGAGTGTTACGGCGGGAAAACACAAAGCGGCGCGGGATGAATCTGTCGCAGCTGAGCGTCTCTAAACTAGCCCGCAGAGCTGCTCATTGCTATCTGGCTCGAGGGAAACAGCAGATAAGGTATCACGTGAAGTCTTTGAGAGGCCTATTAGTAAGCACTGCTCGATGCAGAGGTGCTGAACATCATCAATATTTCAGTCGATATGAACCTGTGGAGAACCTGCACAATAACTTTGATGTCTGTCGGTTCCATTGATCTGTTTCTCCTGCTTTTTTTAAGGTAAATACCAAAGGGTTTTGGGGTTCTGCCTCTTTTGCATATTTGTGATACTTTTGTTGGACAAACCCTGATGGGGTTCGGGTTAGAACAGAAATGTGGTTTTATTTCTCTGCTTCCAGGCTTTTCTCTCAGTAGGTGTCTAAGTCTTAGGAGTCTAAAAAGATGCAACCAACCTTGAAGCATCTATTATTAATCCAGCATTGGTTTTCAGGGCAAAGCATACCGATGATTTAAAATGTAAGTTCTTTAAGTCCTTTTTATTAAAGAATTGAAATCTGTGAGAGGCCATTTCAGGAAAACACATCCTAGTTCAAATACTTCACTCTTCTACCATCAAATATGCACAAATATTATCCTCTATAGACTCCTTTTCTCTGTGCTCCATTATAATCATCAGAGGTCTATACTCTTTAGCACACATTATGCTCACCCGTCAGATTCTGAAATGGATAATAGTGTATGTAATGGCATAATAGCCGTGTATAGCTACATGAAGAGCTATTATACTGATAGACAGGGGTGTTTGTCTCTTAAGTAACATCATACACACTGTGTCAGAGGTATCAGAGACACTGTTGACACTTTAATTACACTACTTTTACCTCTACTCCACGCATTATGTCACACACACTGACATCTGCTGCTGGAGCTTTACATACATCTCATACTTCTACAGAGAGCCTTTTGTGGTACATAAAAGGCGCGTTCACACCGCAGTACTTTTCCCACTTTACGGCCCGTCTACACTACAGGCATCGAAAAATGCTTTCAACGCTTCGCCCATTCACTTGAATGGGGTGACGTAGAAGATTTTTAATCTTCGCCGAACTGCATTGTGGGGAGCATGGCATGGCTTTGCAAGCATCCCGCCCCATCTACACTACAGGCATCAAAAAATCTTGAAGCTGGGCGTGTCTGAAACTTGGCGATTTTTTGCGAGCAACGCGACCAACAACCAATCACATGAATCTCCCGCCCCCGACATACAAAGCAATAGCAATGTTAAAACGAAGTAAACTGGATATAAACTCTCCAAACAGGCGAAAACCTACCAGTTTCACCCACTGTCTCTGCCACCTCCCTCCATGCCTGGTTCCTCCGGTTTGTATCCCGGTAAATAGTTCTGGTCGTAAAGAACCGGGTGATTTGCTACCGTAATATCTCGTTTGGAATATGAGGAAATGAACTGCGGTCTGGCTCTCCCAGCTTGCACGCGGTTTGATTGGCTGCGCTTGCACTGGCGGGATTTTGCATAAAAGCCTCCGATAGATGCTCGTGACGGCCCGTCTACACTACAGGCATCGAAAAATGCTTTCAACGCTTCGCCCATTCACTTGAATCGGGTGATGTAGAAGATTTTTAACCGAACTGCATTGTGGGGAGCATGGCATGGCTTTGCAAGCATCACGAGCATCTATCGGCATCAAAAAGAACAATGTTCAACTTTTGAGGCTCGATGCTTGGCATCAGCCAATCAAATCCAGTTTATGCAAATCCCGCCAGTGCAAACCACGCCCCGTAAAACTCCCAAAAGGTTTTGTGAAGCCGCCATTTTATTATCCTCGCATTAGCATGATTAGCATTAGCATTAGCCCAGCGCAGAAACACAGAGAGACTAACTTATGGCAACTCAAAATAAAACATGGGAGCGGTGGAGATGAGGAGGTGTGGGCGTTCTGGCGATTTACTTGGAAGGCTTCAGTAGAAGCTACTGGGAGTCCCAGCAGCTTCTACTGAAGCCAGTCCCCAACTCCGGGGACTTCCGGCCGGGGACTTCGGGTGGCAGTATACGGCGTGAAGTTGTTTGCGGCCTGCCAGTAAACCCAAAGCAGAAGAAGAAGAAGAAGAAGAAGTGACGTCATCGGCTTCATTTGCCTAATCTTCCCTCTGGGATTTATTCCAGTGTGAACGCGCTCTGTACTTAGTTCATGAGAACTAAAGAGTTCTCATAAACCTTTGAAGGAAAAAGTACTGCGGTGTGAAAGCGCCTGAAGTCAGTTGTATTTATGTACCTGCAGCCAAAACATACTGAGATGTGGGTACGTTTCTCTATATTTAATAAAGCTCCACTACGCAGAAGCTACTCTCCGGAGAAATGTCAATAAGTTAAAGCAACATGGTGAAAGGGTGTTTTTATTGAACATTGAACTTCTTGACATTAATACATCTGTACAATATAAAATATATGCTAATATAATTCAAATCCTGTGTTCAATGTGATTTACCTTGCTGGGGGCAGAATCAACAGGTGGTTCATTTCTCTTCTCTCAGCAAAAACACCATGCATATTTGAGAAGGCACAAAGTGTTTGATGTGTGTCGGTGCTCTCGTTGTTCCAGGTAAATGCCAGGCATTTCAGTAAAACAAAAAGAACAGTGAAGCTACTGAAAAGCAAAAACACCAATATACCACCACAGTAAAAATATATTAAAGGTAACCTAGTAACGTCTATACTTATAGAAACTACGCAACACTGAACATATGACATCTTCTATTGTTTTTGTAGTTATATTATTGTATGTTTAATGAGTGAGTAAGGATTTGAATCCCCAACGTTCAAAATCATTTTTAATTATCCTCAAATTAAATTAAATGAAAGACAAACCAGACCAAAAACTGTTAACGAAGAACGGTTGCCATCACATATAAAACGTCATCCCTACACACACACACACACACACACACACACACACAAACACACACACACACACACACACACACACACACACACACACACACACACACACACACACAGTAAAGCTGCTTGTTTTGTATATTTGAGTTTATGTTAGTATCTCAGACTGAAATCCAGCAGGAGCTTAATTCTCAGCTTTTCTGTTTTAAAGCCTCGGGACGCATGCATACATTTGAGTCCTGCTGCCTCAGAGCAGATCTGTGCGCCATTTGCTTCCCTCTCATTGTCCTTAATGTCTCTAAAATAGTCTCTGCTTCAGGCCCAGAAAGCATAATGGTGTGTGTGTTAAGTGATTATGATTTATGGCCCAGATGATAATGTGTGATTGTGCATAATAAAAAGTGTGTGAGGTTGCAGTGTGATTTATGCTCCTCTCATAGACAATTAACCACATTTAATAGAAGATATTAAGACACGCTGGACATTATCGGACCCTTTTTCCTCTTCAGTGGTCCGATATGAGCTTGACCTTCGCCACCGCTAAGCGTCTATAGCCAGGTTTCCATGGTGACGGCAGGACGCACTTGTAGGAGGGTTAATGATCGTCTTCCTTTTACTGCTCGACTACTTCCTAATGATCCATTAACGGTGTGATTGGATCAGGGCCAAGGTATGCAAAGAGGAGAGCGCATGTGGAAAGTCAAGTGTTTGCTGTGCCACTGAATCATGCTCCTATTCCCCTCATACTCCTATTGCCTTGTATCTGAGCTAGCATGTGACACACACACACACACACACACACACACACACACACACACACACACACACACACAGACCCATGCACTGCCATAATGTTGATACACACATATGCAAACACACACGCTTGAGCTTGATTATTAGTTATATCCCTAGATTCATGATTAAAAAAGTTTGGCAAGACTAGCTGATGTGTGTGTGTGTGTGTGTGTGTGTGTGTGTGTGTGTGTGTGTGTGTGTGTGTGTGTGTGTGTGTGTGTGTGTGTGTGTGTGTGTGTGTGTGTGTGTGTGTGTGTGTGTGTGTGTGTGTGTGTGTGTGTGTGTGTGTGTGTGTGTGTGTGTGTGTGTGTGTGTGTGTGTGTTCTCTCCCCTCTCACGGTTTGTCTAATCAGATTTGGTGTGTTTTTTCCCCTGCTGCCGGGGGTCTTTTGAGGTGAACTAGAATCTACATTTGCTGCGTGATTTCAGTGCCTGACTCAACCAATTAAGTGTTTTGGAAAATTATTCACCGTGCCAAAATATTATTCCTACTTCACCGCAGGTCTCTTTCTAATAATTGCCGCTCATTTCTATTTACCCACCGTATGAAGGAAAGAAAGAAAGAAAGTAAGGATTAGGGGGTAGTTGTAGATTTCCAGTTATTTTTGGATTTGCATACAGCGCCAATTCTCACTCACTGGATATCAGTATGTAACTCAAACTCTTTCAAACATTGTTAAAAGTGAAATATACAATTGATCCATTTCTCTACAGTATACAGACGCAACCACCTAAAACTTCACTGTAAACATGCCCATTCATTAAATGTCAGGTGATCCTGCACAACAACAAAAACAACTGAAGTACTCTGAAGGATATTGCTTTGTTCAGGCCTTGGCTTGCACACTACGATTCCCAGACTTGGAGTATTTGCTTGGAGTTTAATAACGTCTCTCAGGTTGTTATTTTTCTAATGTTTATAACAGCATACACCTTCATTTCTAGTGCTTGTGTGACAGGTCAGGCCTTGTTGTCCAGCAGGGAGAGCTTTGTTCAACGCTTAGCTGCACGTAACTGATAAACACAACAGGCTTCCACGTCTGACTTCTCTAATGTCTGTTGGCCTGATTGACACAAGCTTCGGAAATATTATGAATATCTTTACCTTTAAAAATGTCCAGCGTACGTCAGCTGTTCACTCGTCACTACAGTAAAGCGGCCGATTCACCACCATTTACAGATTAAACTGAGCTACATCAATATAATGTGTGTGTGTGTTAGGGTCAAAGGAATTCAATCCAATGTTGAAATGTGTTGGAATTAGCTTTCTGTTCATTGAATCTGCTGAGTATGCAAAACACCTGACAACATAGTGAAGTTAAAAAGTGGTTTCTTGTCAATTGCTCTTTTTTAAAATCATCAATTTGAATGTGACTGTAAGCGCTATAACTTATGATCCAGTAACATTTCAATGAATGCATGAACAGAGACGATTGCACTGACTTTGGCTCACCGATCATCCAACATGAAACCGGCTTAAACGTCAGCACGTGATCTGCATCAGGAGCTTCATTACTTGTGATTGCATAAGATAAATAATCAAACACAAAAGGATTGGTGCAGCCAGCGTTGTTTGGCAAGCCCTCAAACACAAAAGCAGATTTCTGTTGTGCTCAAATATTTAATCACCGACGTGTTCCTGCAGCCATAACTGTTTGTTTTCAATAATCACATCTGTAAA
Organism: Notothenia rossii; assembly: GCF_949606895.1. Lineage (NCBI taxonomy): Eukaryota > Metazoa > Chordata > Actinopteri > Perciformes > Nototheniidae > Notothenia > Notothenia rossii. The sequence goes on along the minus strand of NC_136904.1, from coordinate 92,233,290 downwards.
ATCTCCCCTAACCCCTGCCCCTTCTTTCTGATTGACTGTGTCTTCATAACCTTGTTGACTCTAATTCTATGATTAAAAAAGAAAGTCACAGGTAATGTCATCACGATTATTTCCTTATCATTTAAACAGCCATGACAATTGCTCGCTGTAACAAACAGAAAGGGCACACAATGCCAATTACAGTGCGTTTAAATCTTCTGCAGCTAACGAGTGTGTGTCAATTAACTCCAGCCTGCCCACACAATACACCTTTAACTGTATCAAGGTATGATGATATTTTGTTTGTTTGTTTGTTCCTCTCTATTGTTGTGCTGCTGTTTATTTATCGTTAATTGTTAATTATGTTTTTATTTTCTAGTCTTGTTTTGGTCATTTAACATCTTGCCAATGACAAGTTGAAAATTAGCTTGCTGGCTTATTCTGGCTCCTTTACAGCAATGTGGTTTAATGTGCACTGTCCTTTAAATAAACAAACAAACAAACAAACAAACAAACAAACACAGCTTCATATATCATCTAATTCAAGGTGGACATCATTGGTAGGGTCTATTGTCCAATGTGTTGTGAAATTAATGAATGAGTGAAATGAATTTTTGAAACCTCCTTGAAGTTATAATCCTCTCTAAAACCTGCTGTCACTGGCAGATGGTGTTTAAATATTCTTCTTCAGATATACAACAGAAGAACAACAGGTGCTGAAAAACAAATTAAACGGCACACAGTTAATTGCCTACGATTTAGAATAATGGATTACTGGTTTCACTAATTGCAAAATGGCAGCTTTTTCTCTGTATTATATTATTTAATCTTGTTTTGGACCCGGTTCGAGTGCTTCAGGAGAAAGACATGTCTGCATTAATACAGCTCTGATATAAGAGTATAACTTTTTCTATAATAACACAATTGTTAGATTTTGTTAGGGTTAGGGTTACAACAAATGTGATGCAGGTCATTTTTTGTTTTAGATGCAATTGCTTGTGTCTGCATCAAATAACAAAAACATGTTCTTACCAAACGCATTCACAATACGTACAGTTAACACCAAAGAAGAAGAATGGGGAAGGAGCCGAGAGGAATACAAAAAGACCATCTCTATTTCTTTTGTCTGAATACGCAGCCTTTTACTGAGTTACATGAGCTCTTAAACGCAGAAGCACTCCATCATGAAACTCTGCCAGGCTGCACGGAGGCGCTCTAAACGTTGTGTGTTGGGTTAAGAGCCAATTGAGTTTTCTCTCCGATGATTTAAGCGCTTATATCAGCCTCTATATGAAAGATCAGACACCCATGGGATCTATTATGTCATTGGCTGTGGCAGGAAAAGATGAGGTCGTTCAGGTGTGTGTGTGTGTGTGTGTGTGTGTGTGTGTGTGTGTGTGTGTGTGTGTGTGTGTGTGTGTGTGTGTGTGTGTGTGTGTGTGTGTGTGTGTGTGTGTGTGTGTGTGTGTGTGTGTGTGTGTGTGTGTGTGTGTGTGTGTGTGTGTGTGTACATGTGAGGGATTCAGAAACACTGTGTTCTTCTCATCAAAGCCCCACCCTCCTGACTGTCTCCACGGAAACGCAACCCAATTGGTACCTGTCGCCTGGCAACATTGCCCCGTATCTTTGGGACACAGAGCTGCTGGCAGAGAATACACACACACACACACACACACACACACACACACACACACACACACACACACACACGCACACACACACGCACACAGACACGCTGTCACAGAGGTGGTGCGTTTGACATTTCTTCGCACAGTCTTCTCCGCTGCAGAGCTCTCCAGTGTTCTGTACTCTTGACGGACACACACACACACACACACACACACACACACACACACACACACACACACACACACACACACACACACACACACACACACACACACACACTTTAACTTTGAATGTGTGTTTTTTTTTTAGGCTGATGAGTTTTGTATGAGCGTTACAAAGTAAGCACTTAACAATAATGTACGGTGCAATAAAGACTTCTCAATCTCCCTTAAGAGTTTAAAACTATACAGATACATGGCTCAAGAAAAGACAGAAATGATTTGTGCACAGCTTTAAAATCACTCGTAATAAAAGTAACTCTGATCAGGTACGAAACCCAAGATCTACAAATATACGTCTGCATATAACACCAGAGAAATGGGAATACATGTAATGGATACACACTGTAAACTGTCAGAGCTTCAACTTCTAACCAAGCCTTTTTATTTTCAAATATGTCTTTGTGATGCACCTTAACCATAAAAACGATGTGTGACAACTGAGGTGCGTTTTTCCAACCAAGAGAACAAAAGTTTTATTCTCCAGATGTCTTGGTTATTATGTAATCAAACTTCAACAGGATTGACATACTTGAAAACACCGCTTTCTGCAGATTCATATTATGCCTAGAGAAGCATAAACAAGATACTCTGAAAGCTGCATAGCATCATGACACACACCTCATTCAAACTTAACACTTAAGTCTTTAAACTGTCAACAACTCTAGAAAGCTCCAAAACAATCACTTAGTCTTAAGGTTTTAATTTGAAGCTATGCCGGCTCTACAGCTGTTTTGCTGCACTTTATGACCAATGAATGCACATTAAAAAGGGCAACAAACAACAATCATCTAGTGGAAATCTGTTACCCTGAAAGCCCTAAGCTTAAAGAGGACGTGTTCATGTTCCTGTTCAGGTGTATACTAGTATGTAGTGTCTCTACTTTAAAGAGTCCTCTCCTGCTGATGTTCAGATGTATATCAGTATGTAGTGTCTCTACTTTAAAGAGTCCTCTCCTGCTGATGTCCAGGTGTATATCAGTATGTAGTGTCTCTACTTTAAAGAGTCCTCTCCTGCTGATGTTCAGGTGTATATCAGTATGTAGTGTCTCTACTTTAAAGAGTTCTCTCCTGCTGATGTTCAGGTGTATATCAGTATGTAGTGTCTCTACTTTAAAGAGTCCTCTCCTGCTGATGTTCAGGTGTATATCAGTATGTAGTGTCTCTACTTTAAAGAGTCCTCTCCTGCTGATGTTCAGGTGTATATCAGTATGTAGTGTCTCTACTTTAAAGAGTCCTCTCCTGTTGATGTTCAGGTGTATATCAGTATGTAGTGTCTCTACTTTAAAGAGTCCTCTCCTGCTGATGTTCAGGTGTATATCAGTATGTAGTGTCTCTACTTTAAAGAGTCCTCTCCTGCTGATGTTCAGGTGTATATCAGTGTGTAGTGTTTCTACTTTAAAGAGTCCTCTCCTGCTGATGTTCATGTGTATACCAGTATGTAGTGTCTCTACTTTAAAGAGTCCTCTCCTGCTGATGTTCATGTGTATACCAGTATGTAGTGTCTCTACTTTAAAGAGTCCTCTCCTGCTGATGTTCAGGTGTATATCAGTATGTAGTGTTTCTACTTTAAAGAGTCCTCTCCTGCTGATGTTCATGTGTATACCAGTATGTAGTGTCTCTACTTTAAAGAGTCCTCTCCTGCTGATGTTCAGGTGTATATCAGTATGTAGTGTCTCTACTTTAAAGAGTCCTCTCCTGCTGATGTTCAGGTGTATATCAGTATGTAGTGTTTCTACTTTAAAGAGTCCTCTCCTGCTGATGTTCAGGTGTATATCAGTATGTAGTGTCTCTACTTTAAAGAGTCCTCTCCCGCTGATGTTCAGGTGTATATCAGTATGTAGTGTCTCTACTGGGACATGTCTCCATGCTTTCTCGTACTGCCTGTGCTGCAGCACCTCTTTTCACCCTCTGTCTGAAACCAGAGCCCAGTCTGCTCTGATTGGTTAGCTAGCCGGCTCTGTTGTGATTGGTCAGCGCTTAGAGATGTCCTGCCCCCTTAGCCTATCATGTACAATGTGTTAGAGCGCTAGCCAATAGAAGAGCAAGTCTTCCATTGTGATGTCAGTATGTTCGTGAACTTTTGGATTTTAGCTTTTGCAGACCATTTACATGCACTAAAACCTATATAAGACAATAAAGGAACACTTTCATTTCATTTATTTTAGAGAAGGTACATGAGCCTAATGAATTGAAATCATGTAGACAATAATTGGGATTTTAACCGCTACCCCCAGGCCTTCCATGTAAAGGATATCAGCCGGAGACTGAAGAGGATTTTAAGATTTAATGTGATCATTTAGCAGAAAGTGGCCGCTGATTGTGCAGCAATTAGGCCCTAAAGGTTATTCTGCTGGTGAATGGACAATTACTATTATTACACACACACACACACACACACACGCACACACGCACACACCGCCACGTTCACACTCTGCTAGAGAGAGACGGCTTTGACAGCAACACATTTAGTTTTCTATTTTTGCCCCATCACACACTCCCACTGGAGGAGGAGAGTGATGCCATGGAGGCTGATTGCTTCTCGTGTGTGTGTGTGTGTGTGTGTGTGTGTGTGTGTGTGTGTGTGTGTGTGTGTGTGTGTGTGTGTGTGTGTGTGTGTGTGTGTGTGTGTGTGTCTGTGTCTGTGTGTGTGTGTGTGTGTGTGTGTGTGTGTGTGTGTGTGTGTGTGTGTGTGTGTGTGTGTGTGTGTGTGTGTGTGTGTGTGTGTGTGTGTGTGTGTGTGTGTGTGTGTGCGGCTATGGAAAATATGACTAGCCCCTGATGCTCATAATATTTTCATAGCAAATACAATTTTTAAGAATCATCTTATGAACAATTGTGAAGCACGGTAGCCTCTGATGCTTCTGGTTTATGATATGTTTGAGTTTTTGTCTCTATTTAATCACAATTTGCCGATATTTAAATGAATAATTGTGTGTCATTTATAGCTTTAGTTAAAACATTGAAAGAAATCGAGAGAGAATCGAGAAAAATGGCTCGTGTTTTTCCGCATCCTCGCTAAAGCCCTCATTAGAGAGTGCAATTTAAATAATCGTATTGACAAACAGTCATGAGACATAATGGAAATGTGTGAAATGGTGCACCCGATAATGGATCCAAAGCTTCAGAATACAGGCCTGGTCACTAAGCAGAACATATTATTACTAATGCATCTATGATTGGAGAAAGTTAAGGTATTATACAGAGAAATAAAGAGTTAAAAATCTCCTTACATTAACCAGATAGTCTTATAGCTTAACTAATATAAAGATGATTTGATGCCTTACGTGCAGATTGGAGGGTCTCAGAGTTTCAGGAGTCGTATTGGTGAGTTATTGCCCTGCTGTTACGTAGTTGGCTTTTATTTTTATATAATTTTTATATAATTTAAATCTGGTTTAAATAGTTGCAGCAGTAGAGGGGAGATGCAATAAACACATTGCAACTTTAAAACACACACACACACACACACACACACACACACACACACACACACACACACACACACACACACACACACAAACACACACAGTAATGACCCGGGTAGTGAACCATGATCTTCAGCCAGATCATGCCAGAAACATTTACATTTGATACCATACTGTATGAAATGTATGTACCATAGCAGTTTGTACATTAGACACAGTGTCCTATCTGATAGTTCATGCATGCATTATGTGTGAGGGTGAAGCACAGGGCAGGAGACATGCTGTACAGTATAATGTATAAATGTGCTTTGGATAAGTGGGACGGTACATAGAGCGGTGCAGGGATGACGTATTTACCCGGTAGTAAGCTGCTGGTTCCCTCGACAAAAGAGCAACGGGATTTCTCCATAGGATTCTGGAAAATAGCTCGAAATAAGGTCTGTGGAAAACGAACCTGTTTGATAAATGCACGTTTTGTTCAGCCTGATAATCTCCACATGTCTACCCTACTTTTTAAATGTTCGAATCATAAATCTAATCGCCAGAAGCTAAATGCTAACGTAATGCTATCAAGGAACTACAGGCGAGTACAGCCAACTTAAGATCCATATTCAAACATACAGATTCTAAATGGTACGAGTTGAAGCGTTTGTTTTAACAGTCTGCAGGAGGCAGGGACTTGCTTTCAAGCAGAACAGGGCAAACAAACTTATAGGTGTGTTTACGTGTTCGGTGTAATGACGTACAACGGCCTCCACAACTTCTGTAGTCCTATTCAGCCACTCGGTAACAACCATCGTTAACTCTTCAGAAATCACCAGCGGGGTCACTGCTGATGGATTTAATGTCGTAGAACAAAACGTGATCTGTCTCTTCAATTTGTGTCGACCACAGACCTTATTTCAGATATTTTCCAAAATCCTGTAGAGCGATCCCATTGGCTCTGAGACGAAGGAACGGGAAGTGGTGAAATGCTGACTCACTTCCGGGTTTTAGGACTCGTTCCTGCACCATTCACTCTATTGGCTTAAATACAGCGCTGCTACTTATCTCCAATTTATAGAGCAGCTATAAAGCAAACCTTTTAAAAAGTACTTTCCCTTTTCTGTCACGGGGTGTCAGAGTTTCTTAGAGCTTTTTTCGTAGCTTTTTATTATGCTTTTTTCTATTTACATATTTTGATGTAACACATGATGCGTCCTTGATACTTCACAAGCCCATATTTCAAATATTTCAGCTATTCTTTTTACCATTTATGATCTGCTTTTTAACTCTCTTTGTGATCAGTATGAAAGAATGGGATTCAGGCATGTTAAAAAAAACAGTGTAAAAAGTTCAACGGCAAACGCTGACGATAAGAACACTTATTTTCAGAATATAAAGTCCTTGCTTTCGCGCTGAAGGCCATAACTTTCTGAAAATAATATGTTTCAGAATGAACCACATTCTTCTACTTTGTTGGTGTTTTTTAAAAGTACTTTTTGTGACACTGGGCATCTGTTGCCTTTTATCTGGAACTTGACAGAGTATGAAGCTGTGTGAGGAGAGCTGGACTCGATGGAGGAAAACAATCAGTGCGGTCCAGTGAAGTGGTCTGTCTCCCAGGAGGAGAGCTGCCGGACTTTTTTTCAGTTTTTTCAATCCTTATTTCCAGCCTCCCTCCCTGGTGTCTCATGTTCCTCTGGCCTCCTCTCTGCTTCTGTGTTTGTTTCCCTGCTGCCTCATCTTTCAAAGTCTCTCTATACATTGCTTCCTGTCTCATCTCTCCTCCCCAGCATGCACTCTCTCTTTCCACAAAGACATGTTTTGCTATTACACCCCGTCTGAATCTGTATAATCTGTGAATACTACACTATATTTACACACAGGACGCTCGTTGTTATTGTCTTCTGAATCTGCTAACAAAGCTTCCCTGGAGCGATACAGTTATTCAGTCTTTAAAGGGCATCAGAGGAGTACACACACACACACACACACACACACACACACACACACACACACACACACACACACACACACACACACACACACACACACACACACACACACACACACACACAAAGCACAGTAGTAGTACTTGAAGTACATCTTTACTCAAGTAGAAGTACAGATACTCGTGTTTAAAAATACTCTGGTGAAAGTAGAAGTACTGACTAAACTTCTTTACTCAAGTAAAAGTAAAGAGGCTTTGAAATGTACACACACACACACACACACACACACACACACACACACACACACACACACACACAACCCCCACCATTTCCACTTTTCAAAGCTGCTGCCCCCTTCAAAGTGGCTTTGAAGACCCCCTGATTACCAGACAGACTATCTAGCATCCAGCTCACAACACACGGAGAAGAAAACTCACAACAGACTTACTTCAAATCTAAAATAAATATGCTTTTCTTTGTCTGGATGTGTCTGTGTGCGTTTCTGCATACAGACACATCCTTGTCGAACCAAAAACATGTGGATTCATCAGTGTGAGGATTTCACAGTCTTTCAAACCTTCATATCATTTTCAATTTAACCCTCAATGTCAGAAGAAATTGAAAAGAAGAGTATTAAGAGAGAGGAAAGACAAGGGCATCTCTAGTGTGCACATATCAGAGTAGGAGACAGGGAAAGAACGTGTTTATTGTTCGCGATGAAGCTGCCTTACCTGTTACTTCACACTTACATCAGTAATGCTGCCTTTAAACTGAACTCAGGTCAGCATCTGCTCCCTGATGTATGTGCACAACACAAATAGGGATGCCAGTGATTATTCGATTATTCGAATATTCGTTACAGTCTCCATAATCGAATATTATTTTTAAAAATCGATTTGATTTATATATGCTTTTATTATTATTTATGTTTTTTTTTTTTTCTGGTTTAGTTTCAACCAAAATATAGACCAATGCTAATAATAGTAATAGTATTAATAATTGTAAATGGCCATTGGTCACACCACCAGTTTGTTTTACTGTAAACTTGGAGGAAGCCTGCGTGCAGCGCAGACTGCTGCTGCAGCACGCTACACACCGACCCCGCCCCCCCCCCCCCCCTCTCCCTCACACGTGCGACTAAAGATGAACAAAGCGGCAGGTAAAAAGAGTTCCTCCTCGTGGAACTACTTCGAATTTACAAGTCCAAAGGAAGTTAAATGAAACAAAAAACGGAATTCCTTTTGTCTGACTTTTTTTGTGCTCTCCCGCGGGGGGGGGGGGGGGGGGCGACGGCGGTCGGTCGAATAATTGATTATTATTCGCCAGGGCTTACGAATAATCGATTTTGATCATGGTCAGTTTCTGGCAACCCTAAACACAAAGTCCTTTCATACTTCCTGAAACAAATCGATTGTCCAAATAGACGCTCCCTCATTCGGTCCTCCACAGAGAAGTCAGAAGTCGCTTTCTCACCATCTCCCTCATCACCATCAAATCAATGTTTGAATAAACTGAGTACCTCTCCACTTTAATTTAAAAACACTTCATTTACATACTGTATAATCAAGCAGTGCAGCTGATGTGTTGTGTATCTGAATGACTTACAGGTGCTCAGTTGCAGCTGCACAGTCTCTGTTGTGATTACTTGTTGTTTATTGATGCTTTATCTGGTTTGCAAATCTACAAATTGTTATGTTAGGGAATGTTTTTAAAAAAAATATATTTCACTTCTACGATGCTCTCTACCTCAACTGGATTGCACATGTTCAAGAGTGTACGTGTGTTGTGTTGTTGATACGCCGTAAATAAAGAATTCTGAGAGGTTTTTTCTGGAGCTTTTACAGAAACCAAAACACAGGAGATGAAGTGAAAGAACTGTAAAGGCAGCTTTGTACCTCGATATAAGCTAGAAGTAGGTTTTTGGGTGAATGTATTCCTTATCTGCTGCAAGGGTCTGAGGACAGATGGTGTCGTGTATTGGAAAGACCCCTGAAGCAAATTTGTGGTATTTGGCTTTTTAAATAATATTGGATTGATTGATTGATTTATTCTTAACCTACCTTAGCTTACTTTCCAAAATGGTAACCAAACATAGTTCAATAATAATAATAATAAGCCTTGTTTTTGCCAAAGACAAGTACAAGTCCAAAGACCATTTCAGTAGCTAACTTCCTTTTATGGACTTACAGAAAAGATTTTCAAAACGTGTGAATGCGGCTTCTGGACGATTCTGTATTGCATTGGGTTCAGGCTATCGTTAGTAACGTTCGAAGGGTTTTTAATCAGATTTAGGAAAGTTTACACTCTACCAAAATCAGCCAAAACTAGAATTATGCTACCAAACCCAGAGGCTCATTCTCATAGCTTTTTTTTTGCAGGTTATACTTGAAATTCTGAAAACGACTTGAAAGCAGAAATCAAACTTCTTTCCAGCCTGTCGAGGTTTGAAAGAGAAACAGCCGAACAGTTTCTCAGAATGAAATGGACTGCGTGTTATTCCACTCGTCTCATTTATGTGGATTCATTTATTGTTCAACACTTTTCTCTCTGCTCTTATCAGTAATTATTCTCTCTGCTTCTTTCTCTTGCTGTCAGTCCACCTCCAGTCGGCACACGTCTGAAACCGCTCAGCAGTGGGTCGTTTAGCCTTTCCACACACTACTTTTGATTGCAAGGATTTCATATTTCTGAGAGTACACAAAGGACTTCATTTCTCAGATGTTGACAAGAATAACTACGTGGAAGAATATGGATAGAGACACAGAGACCCTCTCAATTATGGTGTGATTTCCTCACTCCCTGTAAAGTAAGAGGTGTGCCAGCACTGCTAATCCCACTGAGATTATTAAACCAACTGTGCCGCTAATGCACTTCCAGCTCAGGGGTTTGGTTGCTGCTGTACACTTTTCTCTCCAGGAGTCTTCAGAAAGGTTGGGAACCTGTGATTAAAGCCTTAACGCTGCTCATAGACACCTGCTGCGATATCATTACCTGAAGCTGCTGGATACTGTGTCATTGCTAGTGACTTCACTCCTCTTCAAAAACACACCAGGACATGAGAGCAAACAGATATTTTTAAAACTCTATTTAGTGGTGACAATAGGTTAAAAGTGGTCTAATGGTCTATGGATAATAATTTGTAAAAACGATCGAAATACTCAACCCAGTCTTTTATTTTAAATTTTATAATGTCTAATTTTTTTTTGCCGTCCGCGATGAAAAGAAATGGGGCCTCAGAATACTGAAATCTGTATTTAAAAAAAAAATCTGTATTTAAAAAAAAAAAAAAAAAATTCCTTCTAATTTGTTATTATTTGGTGCAGGCACGAAACATACTACCAATAGAAATACATTGCTTCTAAAATCGTTCTACGTCAGAATACTGAAATCTGTATTTTTTTAATCTCTTTTTCCTTCAAATTTGTTATTATTTACATTGCTTTTAAAACCGTTCTGTGTGACACCTATCAATAGATTAATTTCGTGACTAGAACACGAAATGCCGTGAGACTGTGTTGAAATACTTGTGTTAACTAGCATTCAAGGCTAAAGTAAAAACATGTGTGGTGTTGTTATAAAGAATCCATGACCAACTTGTGAGAGAAATAAGAGGGTTTTAACTTTTTATATTTCAACATCCCAGCTTAGTTGTGATGATTCCTGACTTGTTGGCACAAGTTGCACTTAATTAGCAGACAACAACATGAGGAACAGATATAAGCAGCATCTGCTACAAAGTGAATATAAACAGATTGCCTGTAAAGTAACATCACCCCAATTAAGTACACACTGAATAAGCATATCTAAGAAACTGAACCTTTTCAAAGAGTTTATTTTACATTGTAAGATTACCTTAACCTCTTAAGCCCGATAGCCCCCGCCCAAACACAACAATATTGCACGAAACTGTGTCTCAGGGCTTCTTAACATATAACAACCTATGAATGTGTCATATCCACTTAACGGGAAGAAACTCAGCTAACTGACGATATGAACCATTTTTAGCTAAACAAAACACAAGTCTAACACCAAGCGTCTAAATTAGCACTAAACGAAAAAATGCTAGCGCACTTAGCACATAACTCCCGGTGGCAATATTTTATACTTCATGCTATCTGCACAAACTAGATATCATATGAAAGCTGAGATTCCACATATTCCATTGGTATAAGTATCATCACTGTGCGACCAAAAGTCACGGCAACGAAAGCCAGGAAAGCAGTGTGACTCCAGTAAACCACTTCATAGCGATCCATTTAGTGATTTAATTGTAATTATCTGAGCTCTTGTCGCTAACACATCTTGACCCTGACTGAGTAGCATTGTTAGCATCTCGACATCAACATCTGGTCCATTAACACTAATCAATGTCTAATCATTTACAGTTTGTCCAGAACATATTGGTTTGACAAATGTAATTCTAGTCTTTGTTAACATTAGCAAAGATGTGCTTTGCCCCGGAGACTTCAGACATATTGTGTTTCGGTTAAAAGACGTCTAAACACTGCAATTTATTCACATGAATTTCATTTGAAAACGTAATTTTCCCTTTGACACGACGAGTTATATCTTCTTGTTATCTACGTTTCGATCTGCAATCACACAAGTACAATTTGCAATTGGGATTACAGGAGGAGGTTGGAGTCAAACGTATTTATTTGCGATTACATTTATTTTATGCGTTGAAGTTTCTAGAGTAATAGTGGACGTTAAAGAGCCCTATTATGCTTTTTAGGGGTTTTCATTTTCCTGTAGTGTGTTATAGTCTTTTGGGAATATAAATGTCGAATGTCTGAACCTGAAAATGAGCACAATATGTCCTCTTTAACAATGACAGCCCTAGTTTAACTGTATAACGATTGCAAATGGATCAGGCTTTATTGACCAGATGTTCATACATTCAAAGTCAGTGTCTGGGTCGTCCCTGATGAGCTTGTAAACTGTGACAGTCTGTTCATTAAAATTATGGATTTCATGTTTCAAGCATGCCAGATGTTGTATAATTCAAAAGATTGGACGGTTTAAAAATGATCCTATCAAAACACTGGTGATAATATAACAGAGTAACTTCAGAAAGCATACAAGCAGCATAAGCAACATCACCACTGTACCTCTTATTCATATACTGTATACACACATATTGTACACACACACACACACACACACACACACACACACACACACACACACACACACACACACACACACACACACACACACACACGCACACACACACGCACGTCCATCACACTGTAAATACCCCCTGGACAGAAATAATTGGCTAATTAATAATTAACTGTTTGTAATATGCAAAACTGACGGAGGCTGGTCTCCTCTGCAAAACGTGCGTGAAGGACAAATGTGGAGTGATATATCTCACATTTTGAAAGGCATATTTTCATATCCTTCCCATCCATTTTAAAGCAGGGAAACATTGGTTTCCAGACACTTTTCAAAATGGGCTGGAAGTTAGAGTGGAAATGAAAATATGGAGGTCTTTGAAAATGTTGAAGTGTGATTGACAGATCGTCAGTCCCACTAAAGTGTCACGAGATCCATTGAAGAGAAAGTTGAAGGTGGCACAAAGTTTGATTCAAAAGACTGCAGCTGTCATCTCAGGAAAAGACAAGTCTATTTTATTTATAGGCTGCGGACTGACTCAAGAACTCCTCTCAACTTCCTTTTATTTAGACTTTTCTGATCATGTATTCACTGGTTTTGATATTTGTACTTAAGTGTACGAAGGTACTTTTTAGTTTTGTGCACATATTTACAATGTATTCCCTCAAGTTGAAGTTTTTATCCACTATTTCATTGCTCTAATTGAAGAATTAGTTGTCTAAGATGAGTGGAAGACGGACTAAAAATAAATATTAAAAAAAAATACTGTTTCTGTAATATATTAAACATTGTATAAAAGTCTACGAGAAAATGAACCTGCTTCTAACTTGGTTTATTACCTTATTGAACATTTTCCTGAAGAGTTTATGGTCTTAATCTCTAGTTTCAAGTCTTCTTCATTGCAGCATGATATTCATTTGGTAAATAATAAATTCCATTCAGACTAAAATAGACGACAAAACCAACGTATGCTTATGAGCTTCTGGTTCAGGTGCTCTCTGTGTTTGAGTTGTTGAACTTTAACCCTTTCTTCGTGTTTTTTAGTTCATGAGAGTTCATTGTAACATGTTGGTCATCTAATTCTGTCTTATTCAGTTGTACTTAGATCTTGTCCATCATGTTACTTATGGTTCGGGGGTTAGAAATGACCAAAATGCTAAAGAATAAGAAGATTGGGACATGACAGTGACGATGTCCATTTCTTATTCATATTTTATAATGTGGATATGGCCCCATTTTTATGTTTGTGAGTTCATAAAAAGAATAATACAAATAGTTTTTTTTAGTTAAAGAGCACCACTGAAACTGAAGAGGAATTGTTTACCGTTATGTGAAGTATGGTTTCTTGCTGATCCAATAAATAGTTATGGATATCTCAAATGCATCCTCTGTTTTTACTCAAAAAGCTTAAACTACGCTGAAAGCTTTTTAAGGACACTCAAACGTGTTTTTGTGAATTAATATTATTGATTAGGGTCTATTTATGTTTACTACATAAATAAAGTCCACTGAGACAAATGTGACATTTGTGATATTGGGCTATAAAATAAACATTGATTGATTGACTACAGTGTTGAGGCAGCATCATGTTGTGAGCTGTGTGGACTTGAGACTAAAAGCTGAACGCATTTGGTGCCTTTAGAAAAATTCCAAATGTAAAAGTTGGTAAGAAGCTCATCAGCCTGGAGAGCATGGAATCTGAAGCCCACATTTTCCAGCAAAAATAAAAATATTTACCGATAAGACGGAGCAGATCGGTCGCTGCCTGAAGATTAATTTTTTTCTGTCTTCACTTTGTCATCCAGCTGCGCCACCGTAAAAACCTCGATGCATCAGAATCTTAGAAAATAGAATATTTCCACAATGATTAACTGCGACAGTTCATAAAGTCTTTCTGAGATGCAAGCTGAGACACTTATATGTGAGCGTTTCTCACGGAGAAAGATGGAGCTGTCATCGTGAGACTGCGAAACACTTTCATTTGTCATTAATTGATATCGAGAGACAGCTTGGCAATTAACAAACTGTTGTATAAGCGTCTTCAGTTAGAGTTTTCTGATTTTGTCGCAGCACTTTTGCAGAAAAAAGGGCTCTAAATAGTACAGCACATTGAGTCTGAGAATACAGATTGATTGACAGTATAAGAGAAGCAAAGTGATGTGGCCGCGGAGAGTAAAGCTTTCAAATCCACAGGCCATTCTACAGTAGCATCACAGCGTGACCCCTGAAGCTTGATTTTCCAAAGCGAATGGACCAGATATAATGGGGATGTAATGTATGTTCCAGGAATCTGTGAAATTGCTTGTATTATAAGAGAGCAATGGGGAGGTAATCATTTCCCTTAAGAGGTTCAACTGCTTCCTAACCTTTCTTTTCACACCCCTGTATCTCTGGGAAACATGATGATGATTCTGCACCAAACGATTTAACCTTAGTGCCAATGCGGAACATATAACTTGACATTCGTGTGTGTGGAAATGTGGAACGTAAGCTTGTGTGCTCATGTATTCAACACCACAGATATTACACATTGAAGTCTGTTTACTCCTGCAGCACTGCTACATATTGAGGGCCTTACACTGTCACCTGTCACTATAGTTTAGTTAACAACTTAATGTACAATATATGGAAATCACTTTGATAATTTTTACGTTACAGACTTAATGTACGATGAATGGACATGATACCGATCTTCATCGGTAGCCAAGTTATTGTAAGATATATGGAAATTATCTTAATCGTTAATCAACTTATCTTACAATCAAAAGGACATTTTTGCTAACCTTTATATTGCCAGGTTTGTTCGTTTATACCGACATTTGCGCGTACATGGTTAAAGAATAAAGCAACAGGGTTTTCCCAACAACACTAAGAATTAACCATCGTGCAGACAAGAAGACGAGGGTAGTTAGTATATTGTGCTATTTTATAAATGAAATTGAAGTGTCTGATGTTTGCCAACAAGCGGATGAAAGTGTGTTGGAAACCTCTCTCCGGGTCAGGGTGCCGTTACGGGTGAATGAGAGGATGCCAAACACAGAGCCCTGGGGTGCTCTCGTGTCAGGAGTCGCATTTAGTCTTTCTGCTTTTTCTAAATCTGTTTGTGAGGGAGTATAATATCGAGCAGTGACCTTGCCGACATACTTTGAGGCAGAGAGATGTGGTGAATACTGATCTGGAATCATCAAACAGGGTCCGGGTGCGATGCAGGTTGTGTTATTGTGGGATGGCAGCCTCTGTGGTCTGTTGGCGGGAGGTTTAACTGTGGGGGGGCCAACCTGCTGGCATGTGCTGTTTGATGTGCAACCAGTTTCTCAAAGCAATGCATAACAACCGTGTGTGTGTGTGTGTGTGTGTGTGTGTGTGTGTGTGTGTGTGTGTGTGTGAGTGTGTTCTTGTGTGTGTGTGTGTGTGTGCCACAGGGCAGTTTGTGATCGAATACACACCCATGAAGAGCTGCATGGTTTAACTGATGCTTTAGGGCGAACCTTTAATCCCACACACACACACACACACACACACACACACCCACACACATACACACACACACATACACACACACACACACACACACACACCACACGTTGCATTGCCCATGTATCCTTGAATCCATTGGGATAAAGCAGCCTTAATAGCCACTTAAGTTTGTATTTAATATTCGTGTGTAAGGCTTCTGTATTGCTTAGGGCTTCTACTTACAATTTTTTTTAATTAATAAGTAATCGGCCACTTATTTTTGTCAATTAATCAAGTATAAAAGATGCCAGAATGTAGTAAACAATGACCATCCCATGCAGTTTCTCGTAGTTCTCAATTGGAATAATGTTCACAAAAACATGGAATTTAAAGGAAACAACACATGCATGCCCATGAAAAAAGGTTAGAGCAGTAATTCGCATGTATTTGTCAGGATGCACATACTAAGACATATTGCAAAACAGCACATGTGCATCTTGAAGAGGAAATATAGTATATTTGCATTGCTTCAAGTATTCGAAGTCAAAATTCAAAGTCAGCTTTATTGTCAAGAATTCTACATGTTGTACCTCCAGAAATATCGAAATATCGTTTCTCGCAGTCCCACAGTGTGACGTATATACATCAAACAAAAAAACAAAAAGTGCCTAGATAACCGGAGTATACAGTTTAAAATGTTAATAATATATTTAAAGTGTTCAAAGTACAGTTTTCAGTGTACTAGCAGTGGAGATGGGCAGAAAAGTGTGTGTGTGTGTGTGTGTGTGTGTGTGTGTGTGTGTGTGTGTGTGTGTGTGTGTGTGTGTGTGTGTGTGTGTGTGTGTGTGTGTGTGTGTGTGTGTGTGTGTGTGTGTGTGTGTGTGTGTGTGTGTGTGTGTGTGTGTGTGTGTGTGTGTGTGTGTGTGTGTGTGTGTGTGTGTGTGTGTGTGTGGTTAGAGTCCAGGACCATTTGGGGCAGGGGAGAAAGGTCGGAGGGGGGAGAGATGGAGGTAGGGAGGGGAGAGAGTTCAGGGGAGAGATGTCAGAGGGGGGAGAGAGAGAGGGAGGTAGGGAGGGGAGAGAGTTCAGGGGAGAGATTTCAGAGGGGGGGAGAGAGGGAGGTAGGGAGGGGAGAGAGTTCAGGGGAGAGATGTCAGAGGGGGGGAGAGAGGGAGGTAGGGAGGGGAGAGAGTTCAGGGGAGAGATGTCAGAGGGGGGAGAGAGGGAGGTAGGGAGGGGAGAGAGTTCAGGGGAGAGATGTCAGAGGGAGGGAGAGAGGGAGGTAGGGAGGGGAGAGACCGCCTGGTGGAGGAAGCTGATCCCCAGCCTGACGGTGCCCGAGCTGAGGCTGCGGAACCTTCTTCCTGAAGGCAGACGGCTGAAGAGGCTGTTGGAGGGGTGGGTGGAGTCACCCACAATGCTGAGGGCTTTGCGGGTGAGGCGGGTGTTGTATATGTCCTGTGGTGAGGGGAGCGAGGCACCGATGATCCTCTGGGCAGAGTTCAGTATGCGCTGCGGGCTCTTGCGGTCGGCGGCGGTGCAGCTTCCGAACCACAGCGTGATACAGCTGCTGAGGATGCTCTCGGTGACGCCTCGGTGAAAGGACAGCACGATGGGGGGGGTGATGCTCCGGCTCGCTTGAGCTTCCGGATGAAGTACAGGCGCTGCTGGGCTTTCCTCGCTAGTGCGGTGGTGTTGATTTTCCAGGTGAGGTCATCAGTGATGGTCACCCCAAGGAATTTGGTGCTGGTCACCTGCGTCACAGCAGCACCGTTGATGGTCAGGGGGGGAGGGGGTCGACGGTGGGTTCTCCTGAAGTCAACAACTATCTCCTTTGTTTTCTCCAGGTTGAGGAAGAGGTTGTTGTTTTGGCATGTAATTCATGTCTTAAACTTCCTCATTTGACCTCACAGAGAGTGACATAACTGCAGAAGACAGACAGCGAGGCCTTCATTAAAACCAGCTCTGAATCCAGATTTGAGGAAGAGGAGCAGGAAGTGACAGGAACAATCACACGAGACGATTTGAACCTCTTCTTAACAAATGAAACTGTAACTGAGAGAGAGAAAGAGAAGCAGAGTGACAGTAAGGGGGAGACGTGCAGTCATCAGGGGAGATGAACATAAAAACTGTCTCCTGGCAACAGAGGTGAAAACTGAGAGCTAACAATGACTGCAGATTGTTTTGGAGACATTTTGAGTCGTGCTTCTGGATCGTAGTTTAGTACCAGAGCTTTCTGGGTGTTTCACTTAACCGTTGCCTTCACTCTGAATCATTGTTGCCGTCACACTTGGTAACCCACAGATAATAATCGTGTCCTGAAGGAAAAAGCTTGCAATATACGTTAATACATTATTCATATTGTCAACACCACCTGTTGAGCCACAGGAGGGATGAACGATCTGGAAATGATGTCTCGTTATAGTTATTTAATGATTTTTTAATTTGATACAATGAACTTTATTTGAGGGAAGGATTTTTGTTGCATCATTATTCTCATTTTCTTTTAAAAAATATATATTAAAATGATCGTGGAGTCAATCTTTGTGAATATGAACAAATACATTTCTGTTGAGATTTCCACACAGGAATTCTGATTCTGAAATGAAATCACAGAGACATGTATCTTTCCTTTCCAGTAAGATCTGAACACTTTCAAGCTGTCACTCAAAAAGGGTTGATGCAACACAGACACACACACACACACACACACACACACACACACACACACACACACACACACACACACACACACACACACACACACACACACACACACACACACACACACACACACACACACACACACACACACACACTTTACACATCAGTGTGAGACCATGAAATATTCAACAAGGAGGTCTTTCAAAGTGATGGATCAGTGAGAACGCCTGAGCTAAAATATCATAAAGAGTTCAGTTTAGAGAGTTCACACATCAACATGCCTCGGGCTAGTTACTGAGTATGCACTGGAAACATTTTCCACTACACACACACACACACACACACACACACACACACACACACACACACACACACACACACACACACACACACACACACACACACACACACACACACACACACACACACACACACACACACACACACACACACACACACGTAAAAAGCAATTAAACAGAGGATCATGCTTCCTGTTTCTGCCTGAACGTTGGTACATCATTTTACCCTTCAATGGACCAGCTGTTACTCAGAATCAGAATACCTGTATTAGTCCCATAGAGGGGACGTTTACATTGTTTACTGTTTCATTTACTCTCATTCCTGTTTGATTTGACCTGACGGTGTTTTCCTCTCTCTTTCCTCTCCTCACAGACAGTAACTTCGTGCTGGGGAACGCTCAGGTTCAGGCGCTC
>NC_136904.1:92204149-92211649 GCF_949606895.1 Notothenia rossii | reverse complement strand
TGCACAAATGTGATCCTCTCCGATGCTCCATTATAACAACATGCTGAAGAGAGATTTTAAAAAGGTGGAAAAAACCCAAACGTTATCTGAATATGAACTCATCAAAAGTCTGAACTCTTGGTGTGGTTTTCCAAAGTTTATGGGTGAGTTGAAGGAAGAAATAAGATAGAAAGTTTGTGTTGGAGGTGAGAAGGAGAGTGACAGGAAAACAAAAGTCTTCAGGGGGAAAAGGTTGTGAACAGAAAGAAAACTCATTCACCTTCTTTATGCATTATTAACATAGAGTGTGAAAGGTTCAGAAACAAAAACTAAAAGCAGAGCTGGACACGTCTGCTCCTCTGAGATATGAGCTGTAACACAGAGAAACACAGGGTCATTGAAGCCTGTTTTTAAAAACACACAAATGACAAATTAAAGGAGTTGTGTGCTTTGATCGGCTCTCCATGAGCTCTCATTAGCATTTTAGCTTTGATCTCCGTCGCTCTCCAACCAAGGCCGGGGGCAACATTTCAGAAATGCTATCCACAATCCTGCAAACTCATAATGCATTCATAGAAACATGATTTGCAGAATAATGCATTCACAAAATTGGCTTGGAATAAAAAAGCGTTATAAAATGCAGAAGTCTCTAAAGAACACCCGATGGAGCGCCTGCTGAGCTTTCTTGCAAACAAATATTAACATTGAACATGTTCTTGAAGTGTAACAAACATAGTAAATATGATATTTAGGGCCGGGACTTTAACGCGTTAATTAAGATTAATTAATTACACAAAAATTAACGCGTTAAATAAATTAACGCATTTTAATCGCACTTATTTTTGCACCGCGGAACGTTTCTCACTGGATGAGTTTCAGGGGTACCGATTATACTGGAGCACCAACTAACATTCATGACTTCAGACAACAACAAACCACAGTGAACAATAGTCAAACGTGAACGAAGAAGCTGATGAGACCGCTTTGGTTGGCCCCGTGGATGGGACATTTTGTTTTAAAAAACGGACGGATGGAAGCGTCAATAAGAGCACGGTTGTTTGCAAATTATGCAAAAAGGAATTCGCATATCACCGCAGCACATCAAGCCTCAAGTATCACCTCAATGCAAAACATATAGCAGCTAGCGTGGAAGCTAGCGTGGACGTTAGCCCGACTCGGAGTACAAGGACCCACACCCAATTCGCGTTGATCAAACAGTGGCCTATGCAACAGAGAGATTTTATTTTTCATCAGGATATTGGAAGAATAGGAGGGATTGAGGTCAATCACTGGCACTTTTTTATTTTATTTTAAATGGTACACTTTATGTTGAACTATTTATTATGTTGTTGGTGCAACTGGCACTTTATGTTGAACTGTTTATTGTTTTGGCCAAGGTTATTGAGAGAGTTGGACTGAAATTGATTAGATTTTTTAAATCAACTGTTGGTAAATCAACAAAGTCTGTTATGGCCTCTGAAGCAACAGAGAGATGTTTTCTAATAGTCAGGGTTTCCAATGTTCTGAATGTACTTGAAAGTATTGTGTTTTACTTAAAAAACAAATTGTTATAGTTTACAGAAGGTCTACCTACCTATAGGCTACCTGAATCTCTGAAATGTACTATATTCCTAAATATGCTATTGCTACACTTTATGGCCAGTGTACCGCCTTGAAAAAAATAAACAATGTTTTGTTGCTTAAGCTTATGTATTCAGTCATTATTCAATGGTATACTAAAATCCATGTGAAACGTGGTGGTGTTGGCGGTCGTTTGAGGCGAAATTGCTTCTCACTGCTCTCAGGTCAAATATTTATATGTGATTAAAAATGCGATTAATTTCGATTAATTAATTACAAAGCCTGTAATTAATTAGATTAATTTTTTTAATCGAGTCCCGGCCCTAATGATATTCAAAATGGTTTCTGCGTTTGACAAGTTGCTTTGTTTACATCCATGTTAGCTACCTTGTTAGCTTGTAGCTTTTCTGCTCACCTGTAAATCAGAAAAGCCCTCCAGGAAAGATGCTAGTTAGTAGGTGTGCTAGGATTATGTAACTTGAAGGTATTGTATGAAAACATTACTCGATTAAATGTATAAAAATGAGTAGACCTATGATATATGAAGTGTTGTTATTTACACTCATTATCCTCAATGTTTCCAAGATGTTCAAACTCAGAGAAGTCTTATATTTTAATCAAGGGGGGGGGTCTATTTTTTGATGTTGTGGAAGTCTGTCAGAAAATGGCATTAGTCAGATTCGTATCCTTATGTCAAACCTTCGCTCTTGTTACGTCCCGGCTCGTGGAAGGTAACATATAACCAGTTGAAATTGGTAAATTGGAAGTTGTGTAATGAATGAGCACAATCAAACAAACAGCCTCAATCAAAACAAAAGGCCACAAAGGCACCGGTTTAAACAAACAACAAAAGGAACTATCAAACAGTAATCTGCATTTCAATTGTCAGTGCTAAAGTGCTTTTTAATGTTTACTCAAAATGTTAACTTAGGGATTTGGAGTTACAGTTACCTAAACATTTCGATGTAATCGGTTTCAACAAACCTTTGAAGTATTCGACATTCCGTTTTGAGTACTACTCAATTTTAATTCATATTGGGGTTTAGAAATAATCAAAATATTTAAGTTAAATCTACCTGATTTTCATATCTACTGTGCTAACACAATAGCTAGTTGTGGAGATATGAAAATGTTTAAGTTAAAGATACTTAATCTTTATATGTACAGTGTTAACAAACATTCTTAGTTTAAATAACTTAATATATCCATGTTTCTTTAACTTAAAACAATATGTTTGTGTCACTTAAAAATGACTAGTAAATAGAACTCAATTGATAAGATTATACTTTAACTTAAAACATTTAAGTTAAGGTACTCAAAAATGTCGATGTAATCGGTTCCAACAAAACGTTTGAGTTCTATTAACTTGTCGGGTTTACAGTGTAAGGAAGACTCTTTAAATACGAGTGATAACAAATAGCACACAAACTAAACTAACAAACAAATAAACAAAAGAAAACCTCACTTCTAAAGTGGGATAAAAAGAATAAGGCTAACAAAAATAGGCAGTCACAAAACACAGCCTGGGTGCAAGTTAACCACAGTTATCGTTATATAGATAAACAGAGTTATAAGTATAAACAAAAATATACCACAACTAGTTAACCACTGTGAACAGAATTATCACCGAATGTACGGAGAGAGTACCGAGCGACGTCTGCCACAGATTCAGACCTCGACTAACTGAGGTGTCCACATTCTTGTAGCTGTCCCCGGAAGGTGTGTGCGGGGATCGGAGCGTCAGCATGCTCACATCCAGATCTTCGGTCACGCCTACCGGAGGAGGGACAGGAAGCCGGCATCCAATGGCGTCTGGGCAACGACACAGCTCATATATAACACACAGCTGCAAACACTTACTGAAAGGCTAATGGGCAGCGGCCGTAACAGCTCGTTAAAATATAACTCTCTTAACGTTTTGTAACATTTCTTTAACTGGATGAATGATTTTAGTCATTGGGCGTCTGGACAAGCTGAGCTAACGTTAGCCCAACAGCCTTGGAGACACACTGATTTTAAGAGTGTTCTACTTTATTCAGAGATGTATTAATTGCAGGTTCGTTAGTTTTCTTAAAGAAATAGACCTGTGCGGATAATGTCGCTGTCCCCAAACGTATGGATCTGTTATTCATACAGCTCCCCCATCAAACATTGCATTGGAAACATTTCAACAGGAAGCTTGGTTTATTATTTTGTACCAGTTTGATTCCTCATGTCCGTTCCTTTTGGAGAGGAGGAGACAACAGCTATCTAAAATATATATATATGTCTTATAATAACCGTCTTTATTTCTATACCTTATTCATATGAATGCATGGAGGGGCAGAACAGTACATGTTGTTGTTGTTCTACATGCTGCTGTTGTCACACAGGTGCAGATCCAGCATCACATGGCTGATGTTTTTATTAACTCCGTCCTCTCGCTCTCCTTCAAATGCATTATTTACATGCATTATCCCCTGCAGGGAGTCCGTCTCTCAGTATGCATCACACACAGGCACAGATTACAGGTGAAAGAAAACCCAACAGCTGCTTTCATCCTGATGTTATTCATGTAGCAGGCGCTTTCATCTCTCACATGGTTACATACAGATACTGGAAGGCTGAGCCATTCAGCATTTTCCATAATGTCAACTAATCCCATCAAAAGACCCCAACCAACAATGAATGTATACAACACTGTGGGTATCATGCCATGTTTCTGCTACGTGGTGTACTCCCCTAAAGACTCAGTATAATAAAAAGATGCATGTACAAACACATACATGTAATGTGACTCTGCAGAGACACTCCAGCTGACGATATACATGGAGTGAATTAAACATATAGTAATATACAATGGAAAAGCTCAAGTTAAGTAAAGTACTGCAAAAGTAAGTCCAAATTAGTCTTTTTGGTACATTTATTACAACCAGAGGTGGAAGAAGTACTCAGATCTTGTACTTGAGTAAAAGTAGAAGTACTCAGATCTTGTACTTGAGTAAAAGTAGAAGTACTCAGATCTTGTACTTGAGTAAAAGTAGAAGTACTCAGATCTTGTTCTTGAGTAAAAGTAGAAGTACTCAGATCTTGTTCTTGAGTAAAAGTAGAAGTACTCAGATCTTCTACTTGAGTAAAAGTAGAAGTACTTAGATCTTGAGTAAAAGTAGAAGTACTCAGATCTTGTACTTGGATAAAAGTAGAAGTACTCAGATCTTGTACTTGAGTAAAAGTAGAAGTACTCAGGTCTTGTACTTAGTAAAAGTAGAAGTACTCAGGTCTTGTACTTGAGTAAAAGTAGAAGTACTCAGATCTTGTTCTTGAGTAAAAGGAGAAGTACTCAGATCTTGTTCTTGAGTAAAAGTAGAAGTATCAGAGTGTAGGAATACTCTGTTTCAGTAAAAGTCCTGCATTCAAAATGTTCCTCAAGTAAAAGTAGAAAAGTATTCTCATCAAAATATAATGAAAGACAGTAAAAGTAGTCATTGTGCAGATTGGTCCATTTCAGAATAATAGATATGATATGTTTTATAATGATTGATCATGAAAGTGTTCTCAAAGCTGGTAAAGGTGCAGCTAGTTTGAATGACTTTGTATACTGCAGGGTAGCTGGTGGATTTACTCCAGGTGGAACTAAAGTCTGATTTAACACTTGATTAGATTTCACATCATTCATCCACATCTGTGAAGTAACTAAAGGGATTAAATACATGTAGTGGAGGAAAAGTACACCATGTACCTCTGAACTGCAGAGGACTGGAAGAACAAAGTAGCATAACAGGGAAATACTGAAGTAAAGTACAAGTACCTCATAATGTATTTAAGTACAGTACTTGAGTAAATGTACTTAGTTACTTCCCACCTCTGACTACACCCCACCACAGCTTCCAGCCTGTTGTTAAGTTACATAACTCTTTGACAGACACAATCTTTTCTCGATGTTTTCCCCATGATTTAAAAACAGATCTCATTGAGATTCTGAGAATCTTCCGGTCTCCTCTTAGTAACGTCCTCACATACCGACGGCTTAAATGATGCATGTCCTGCGTAGGAAACAAATGAGTTCAGAGCCTAAAAGCTCCCTGTGCGAGCGCTCGGAGAATCTCATACATCTCAGGTATTACAGGTGTGTGTGTGTGTGTGTGTGTGTGTGTGTGTGTGTGTGTGTGTGTGTGTGTGTGTGTGTGTGTGTGTGTGTGTGTGTGTGTGTGTGTGTGTGTGTGTGTGTGTGTGTGTGTGTGTGTGTGTGTGTGTGTGTGTGTGTGTGTGTGTGTGTGTGTGTGTGTGTGTGTGGGGGCACCGCCATGAAAGATAATCACATTGGTTACTTAAACATTTTTTTCTTAATGTTCTAAAATAGTTTGCGCCCCTGGCAGTCACGGGCCCTTAGAATCGTCCTAACTTTTCACCCCCTTACGGCGCACCTGTGTGTGTGTGTGTGTGTGTGTGTGTGTGTGTGTGTGTGTGTGTGTGTGTGTGTGTGTGTGTGTGTGTGTGTGTGTGTGTGTGTGTGTGTGTGTGTGTGTGTGTGTGTGTGTGTGTGTGTGTGTGTGTGTGTGTGCGCGTGTGCGCGTGTGCATGTGTGGTAGTTTCCAGTTGAAGTGGATCTATCTTTCCTGCAATCTCTCTCTGCACACTGCACTACTCACCAGGGGATCTGAAGAAATCTCAGGTTATTAATGCCAGAGGAGAAATCAGTGTTTCCTGCAGGTTGAAGGGTGGCTTTGAACACAGTCTGATCATTGCTGCAGGCACATGGTACCTCTCACTGTATAGATATATATATCTGAGGGACTGAGGGACATTGGAAAGTCAGTTCATCCATTCTTACATTTCCTTTATTTTTACTTTCGGAGCATGTACTGTTCAAGATTCACTGGTTTTATTGTCCGATGCCCAATATCTACAGGGACGTTGTTTGCAATGATCCTGTTACCCCCTATTCTCCTCGAATAGAGCAACATCTAAGACATCAAAGGAATAAGGAACTAAATAATGCAAGAAGAAATGTGCAAGCTGTACAATGGTGCAAGGACAATGCAGGAACACTGTATATGTCGGATGGAATAAGATCGCTTTTAGTTCATGTGTGTTTTTAGGGTTAACTCAGAACCTCAATATGTATTTTACACAAAATCACATGGATTTAAATAAAAGAGCGAAGTGGTATTGGTGCACTTTCTTAAGCATTGCACTTAATTGTAATATTAAGGTACTTTCCTGCAACTCTATACTTCTACTACATTATATTTTGGAGGCAAATATTATACATTTATGATTAAAATGATAATGTACACCCCAGCCAGAGCTTTAAGGTCTGCTGACCAGCTGTTGCTGATAATGCCCAAGACCAGGCTCAAAACCCGAGGGCACCGAGCTTTCTCAGCAGCTGGCCCTCTGGAACACTCTGCCCCTCCATGTGAGGTCGGCCCCAACCCTAGGGGTTTTTAAATCCTCACTAAAGAATCACTTCTTCTCTCTGGCCTTCTAGTCAGAGCGGAGCGTGACACCTGACTATTCCCTGTGTTTTTGTTTTTTATATTTCTGTTGTAAATTATTGTGTTTTATTGTGATCATAGTAATTTTTGTTTTTTACATGCACAGCACTTTGGCTCGACCAAAAATGTAAATGTGCTTTATAAATAAAACTTGATTTGATTTGATTTGAAAACCACATAATGTAGTTTACATCCAACCAGAAGTGCAAAACAGTAGTAAAGTGCATAGTGATCTTAAGTTTAGTATAAATACACACATCTGACAGTATTTACATCACGTACAGTATAAGGCAGTATAAACATTACAAACAGCAGTTTAGAAAAGACTAGACTTTAGCTATATGGTATTGATAAGACACAATACAGAATAAATAGAAATGTATTACGGACCATTTTTGTTAGGTTTAAAATACCAAGAATAAATATGAGTGTGCCATAGTAGATAAAGGTGATATAAATCTTT
>NC_136904.1:92201417-92203949 GCF_949606895.1 Notothenia rossii | reverse complement strand
ATGGATGATTGGATGGATCAATGGATAGAGAGAGAGAGAGAGAGAGAGAGATGGATGGATGGATGCTATATGGATGGATTGATTGATTGATTGATTGATTGATTGATTGATTGATTGATGGATGGATGGATGGATGATATATGGATGGATGGATGGATGGATAGATGGATGGATGGATGATATATGGATGGATGGATGGATGATATATGGATGGATGGATGGATGGATGATATATGGATGATATATGGATGGATGGATGGATGGATGATATATGGATGGATGGATGGATGGATGGATGGATGGATGTATGGATGGATGATATATGGATGGATGGATGATATATGGATGGATGGATGGATGGATGGATGGATGGATTGATTGATGGATGGATGATTGGATGATAGATGGATGGATTGATTGATTGATTGATTGATGGATGATTGGATGATATATGGATGGATGGATGGATGGATGATATATGGATGGATGGATGGATGGATGATGGATTGATGGATGGACCTGCCTTTTGTTGCATAGCTGTGATTGACTTTGAAGAGATTAAAGTAGTTGGATAAACACTTTAAAATATTTGAAATACATTTTTAGATCATTAACTGAAGTCCTGATTCTAAAATATCACTTGAGCAAAGTTCTTAAGTATTATCAACAAAATGCTGCAAACGTTAAAGTATTTATTTGTCAAGGCTTGCACACTTTCTCCATACCACAAGACTTTTGTTTTGATCCTATTTGTATATTTGTCAGAGACGGACTGTTTCTTTATATTACTGGACCATCTTTTTATTAAAGCATTAACTTATGAACGCAGAAACAGCGATTAAACTTTTATGTTAAAGTTGGTTCAGGTGGAGCACATTTAAAATGCTCTATATGCTTTTGGGTGTTTAAATCTTCAACCCAACATCATTCAATCTGATTTTATACTCGATCACATGTTTGGTTTGTAATATCTCGATCTGAAAAGTAACTAAAGCTTTTAAAACATGCGCCTTCGACTTTGAGGGTGAGGGATGGATATTTCTCACTATTTTCTTAGTTCTTAGATTAATAGATTATGCCAGAAAATAATCGACATATTTATCGATAATGATGATAGTCTTTAGATAGTGTTTAGTACCCCTCACTGCAGTGCGCAGTACCACAGGCCCCTCTTTCTCAACCTCAAGATCGCCCCTCCTTCTCAACCTTTGAGCACGTGACGGGACGCCCCTCCTTCTCAACCTTTGAGGCACGTGACGTCCCGAGTCCCGTGTTGTGTACTTACCCAGTCACAAAAGTAACATATTATATCTTATATTAATATATATATAATTCTGATGTCTGTGGTTATTTAAACATTCCCTGATAAAGCGTCAATAAACAAGTGTTAATCCCAGTGTGTTTAGTGTGCAACATCACATGTCATTTCACCTTCAATTCACGGTTTTCAAAGCGTTAGCCACATGCTAATGCTAACCGGAAATGAAGAATTTTCAGAATAAAAGTGTTAAGTTAATAGTTAGTGTGAACTTCCGGTTTTTTTCAGAATAAAACTGCTTTATATTAAAAACCCTGTATTTAATTTAAATTACGTCATATCAACATTGATTTTAATTTCTTACAGTAAGAGAGGTTTTGGGGTTTAGGTTTGGGAGGGAGGAAGGAAGATTAGGATTAGGTAAAAAGGTAGGGAGTGGTTAGGGTTAGGATGGGGGGAAGGGAAGGGTTAGATTGAAGGGAGGGAAGAGAACTGCTACACCGGAAACAGGATGCAACGCGTCATCAGTGAAGCTCGTCACATGCCTCAAAGGTTGAGAAGGAGGGGCCGTCCCGTCACGTGCCTCAAAGGTTGAGAAGGAGGGGCCGTCCCGTCACGTGCCTCAAAGGTTGAGAAGGAGGGGCCGTCCCGTCACGTGCCTCAAAGGTTGAGAAGGAGGGCCGTCCCGTCACGTGTCTCAAAGGTTGAGAAGGAGGGGCGATCTTGAGGTTGAGAAGGAGGGGCGTGTGGTACTGCGCACTGCAGTGAGGGGCTTCTCGATCCCTACAGCAAATAAAAGTCGTACAAATATATATTCTACTACCTTGAAAAAAGAAATGTGTACTAAGTTAATTACGTGTCTACTTCCTGTACAAGGTACTTTTACCTCATGGTTTGAGGATGGAGACAAATGAATGCTTTTCATGTTACAAGTTGTTCAATAAGTTCTCTCTTTATCCAACACCAGTGCTGACTTGAGTAATGAACACAACTTAACGATTGTACAGATCGCCTCTCTGTCCCTGGATGTATTCCCCGCCTCCTGACAGGAAGTCAAACGAAACAGCCCGTCTCTGAGAGGCTCATCAGTCACGATAAAAGTTTAGATTAAGAAGTTTTTAATGATGCGTACACAGCAGTGAACGGATATTCACGACAGACCATTACGTCTCGTTGCTCACTAATTTCCCAGAAAGCATCGGGCCTCTGATGGACAATTTGCTTTAATGGAAAAGAAAGAACATAACCGTCCATCAATAAACTTTGGCAATGAA
>NC_136904.1:92158917-92196417 GCF_949606895.1 Notothenia rossii | reverse complement strand
TAATAATCGTCCCCGGCTTGAGCTTCCACCTCAGGATCCATGTATCTGTGATCCTCTCCAGAATGGAAGGAGTCATCACATACAGAGCATCAACTAGTTCCTGAACAGTGTCCTTCACATGCTGATATCCAAGAGAGGGAGTTCCACAGTCACAAGATGGAGGAATACGCTTTACAACATGTATTATTATTATTATTATTATTATTATTATTATTATTATTATTATTATCATTATATACAGTAAACTGTGCACTCAGCTTTATCTTTAGTGTCTAATGGGGGGGGGGGGGGGGGGGGGCACTTTATGGTCCATTTCCTCCGGGTGGAGAGCTTTTCGTGAACACGTTTTTAATTCACTGTAATATAAAACATCCTGCCTGTGCCAGACACCAGAATCACATTTGGGGCGAATTAAGCAATTGTAAGATTGGATGCTCCATCTCTTTTCTCAATCACGCCGTAATCTCTGTCCCCGGGAAAACATTTTGAGTGTTCCCAAATGCTGATCTTATTGCAGCCTCTCTTTGTGTTCCAGTGAGAGGAGAAGTGTATTTTCTTACATAAGAAAATCATCCCAGCTTTAGGTATCCGCACGTTCACATACCTCGTCTCGTTTGAAAGCACTAGGATGGGTTAACAGCAGAGACCACGAAGTCTTAACAATCCAGAATCAGAAAGTAGAATGTGTGTAGCTCTGATCCAAACTGTGAAGCCGTGTGCAAAAGGAGGCCCCAGCGTTTGTGCTGTCTTAGGACACTGCCTTAGGACACTGCCTTAGGACACTGTCTTAGGACACTGCCTTAGGACACTGCCTTAGGACACTGTCTTAGGACACTGCCTTAGGACACTGTCTTAGGACACTGCCTTAGGACACTGTCTTAGGACACTGCCTTAGGACACTGTCTTAGGACACTGCCTTAGGACACTGTCTTAGGACACTGTCTTATTTTAACATTGACAAAACCATGACGACCATGTTTGATCGTGCTTTCATCGAGTCGATCCTGTTTTTAAAGAGCAGACACTCTCTGAGTCAGATCGTAAAGGGGTCCAGCAGGCTGATTGGTGGACCCCTATATCAACCTGGAGACCCTGTAGCTCAGGCAGTGACAAACCTGGAGACCCTGTAGCTCAGGTAGTGATAAACATGGAGACCCTGTACCTCAGGCAGTGATAAACCTGGAGACCCTGTAACTCAGGCAGTGATCAACCTGGAGACCCTGTACCTCAGGCAGTGATAAACCTGGAGACCCTGTAGCTCAGGTAGTGATAAACATGGAGACCCTGTAGCTCAGGCAGTGATAAACCTGGAGACCCTGTAGCTCAGGTAGTGATAAACATGGAGACCCTGTAGCTCAGGCAGTGATAAACCTGGAGACCCTGTAACTCAGGCAGTGATCAACCTGGAGACCCTGTACCTCAGGCAGTGATAAACATGGAGACCCTGTACCTCAGGTAGTGATCAACCTGGAGACCCTGTACCTCAGGCAGTGATCAACCTGGAGACCCTGTACCTCAGGCAGTGATAAACATGGAGACCCTGTAGCTCAGGCAGTGATAAACCTGGAGACCCTGTACCTCAGGTAGTGATCAACCTGGAGACCCTGTACCTCAGGCAGTGACAAACCTGGAGACCCTGTAGCTCAGGTAGTGATCAACCTGGAGACCCTGTAGCTCAGGCAGCTACAGCGGTTATCCAGCTCCATATGAGACCCTGACTCCCACCCTCTGCACTAAGAATTCAAGCTTGTTCCTTGGGGCCGGAGGTCAGTCGTCCCAAAGAGCAGAACGAAGCGGTATAAAAACATCCCAGCAGCTCTTGCACAAACACATCATAGGAGCGTCACACAGACGCCTATTTGTATTTATTTAATTATGAATTTTGAATGTCCATGTTTGTCCTAGTGTTTTCTTTAAATGTTTTTAAATATTTGGAGATTTGGTTGAGCAGGGTGTACTTGTACTTTTTACTAGTCCTTGTATTAGAGATGTGTCTGTTGTCTGTGTTTGTTCTCAGTGTCAGGATGGACCCCTTGTCTTTTTCTCAGCAAACACAATCTAAAAATCTTTTGTTTAGCACTGTGAGTGATAAAAGAGTCTGTAGCTAAACTCAAACATTAACAAAATACAATTTAGGTGATTACAACGTTCTACTTCTCTCTCTCTTTGTGCTCTATCGTTTGAGAGACAGGCCCCTCAGCAGAGTAATGTCAGTCATTTTCACATCCGTAACAAAGAAGCGTTTAGGCACAACGACACGACCGATGGTTTTAATAAAAGGCAGCTTTGTTGATATTCATCCAGCCTCTCCCACTGGAGGCTTTCAAATCCCTAAGGGTGATCTTCTATCCCAGCTGAGCCTCAGG
Organism: Notothenia rossii; assembly: GCF_949606895.1. Lineage (NCBI taxonomy): Eukaryota > Metazoa > Chordata > Actinopteri > Perciformes > Nototheniidae > Notothenia > Notothenia rossii. The sequence continues at coordinate 92,194,051 of NC_136904.1, read as the reverse complement.
TGGTTCTTCAGTCAGATAATAAGCATGTGTTCTCGGCTCAGGCACACGACGTGGACACCTGTAACTTCTCTGCTTATTCTGAATGTGTGACCAATAACATCCCTCCGATTCCACCTATCTTCAATCCATAGAAAGTCAATAAGAAGTCGACACTGACATCACATCACGTATTGGCTTTTAGACCACAGTTTTGAAGCTTCAATTATGGATTGTTGGCCGTAGAAATCGTAGCTAAACCACGACTTTAACAAACACATGACATACAGAGACAAGATGTGGACACCTGTTACTTCCCTGCTTATTCTCCCTCTCTCTCTCTCTCTCTCATTGATTTGTTCCCACCTATTATTATCCTTTCAGCCCCGCCACATAATGACAAACAGTAACGCCACAGTCAATTTTCATGTCAGCGGTCCCTGGATTTATTATTCAGACGAGACTCGTGTGCAGTCTGACCTTTCCGTGACACCGCTGTGATTTACAATAACACAACGATATCGGCGTGTACATAACGTCTGTTAGTCAAGTGGCAGGCACTCGGCCGAGGAACTGTTTTGTCTGCAGGGCAGGAGTGCCAATGATCAAGTGGCAGTGGAGCCGTGGAGGTGCAGTGCTGGATTGAAAAACAGACGGAGAAATGGAAATGTTTTCGTGCACGTTGAGAGCAACAGCTTTAGTCGGCTTCAGAGGGGCAAGCAGGTCAAGACAGTAAAGCAAAAACAACCTCACATATACGTTAGCCTTTCTTTAATTACTTAATATCTTCATTTTTAAAAACCACATCAATGACACCTTGTGGTAAAACACATCTAGCAGCTTCTTACGTTATCAGTTTTGCTTTTACTTTTCGAAGGCACCTCATGAATATCTCAAATATGGATTTGAAATGGTATCATTACCTGATTAAAGATCTGAGTCTGTATCGATTCCCTGAATGATGACACTCAGTACTTACTGCTTGTGTTCAAGCTGTTTTGATAGGCTGATAGATATTACCAGCTGAGCCTCTGTGATACTTTTCTCTCTTTAACGAAATGGTTTCATGCCTTCAGTAGGTTTTTTATTTAACTGTAAGTTTACATCTCGTCTTGCGAGTTGTTGATAGACATGAAATCCACATTTCTGCTTTAGTGGGCCTTAGAGAAGCAAGCAGTAAGCTACCTGTCAGTCGAGCAGAAACAGCCCCAAATATACTGTTTCCTTTTTAATCAATCAATCAATCAATCAATCAATCAATCAATGTTTATTTATATAGCCCAATATCACACATGTTACATTTGTCTCAGTGGACTTCACAGTTTGTACAGAATATCAGTATGACAATACGACACCCTCTGTCCTTAGACCCTCTGTCCTTAGACCCTCACATCGGACAAGGAAACACTTCCAGAGAAAACCCACAGTTTAAAGGGGAACATGGGAGAAACCTCAGGGAGAGCAACAGAGGAGGGATCCCTCTCCTAGGACGGACAGACGTGCAATAGATGCCGTGTGTAAATCGAAGAGATAATACATTTACAACGTAGGTAGACCAAATGTTTGGAGATGCATGTGTGTACAATAAGAAGATGAATCCACGAGGATGTCAGCAATCCTCTGGGAGCCATCAGGGAAGTAGTATGATGAGAGTCAGGCAGGACCACAGAGACAGGTCTAGCCACTACTTGAAGTCCAGGACTCAGATCAGGACTCAGGATACAGGATCCAGGACTCAGATCAGAACTCAGGATACAGGATCCAGGACTCAGATCAGGACTAAGGATAGAGGATCCAGGACACAGGATCCAGGACTCAGGATCAGCCACGATTCAGGATCCCGGCGTACATTGACACCAAAAAGAAATTTGGGGGAAGCTGGGTTATTGGGAACATGAGAGTACACAGGTACACACAGACAGAAGGAAGAAGCAAGGTGTCCCCCGACAGTCTAAGCCTATAGCAGCAAAACTGGGGCTGAATTTTTTTACGTTTTAATTTCTTCATTTTGAAAACCACACGGACATCTTGGCACATCTTGCAGCCCCTTAAGCCCCTGTCACACTGTCCCGAAATTGACACCCGATGGGCACACGATTAAGGAAATGTTCAAATTCGGCTCTGATCGTAACAACATCGGGCCATTCGTGAGGGCATCTTCAGCCATCGTATGACCGCCGGTGGAGTTTCTCAGGCTCCGGCAGCAACTTCGTGAGCGGCAACTTCGTAAGGCACTCGTGAGGGCATCTTGTCAAATCGTGAGGTCATCTTGTTATCATCGTTGCCATCGGGCATTCGCCCTCACTCTGATCGGGGCGAATGCCCGATGGCACCGATGATAACAAGATGCCCTCACGGTGGACTTACGAATGGCAAAATTGACACACGAATTCAACACAAAAATGAACCTTCGCAAGGTCCTTCGGCAATTTTTTCTGGCATGCCAAAGATTTTGCCACCGCTCACGAACTGGGGGTAGAAACTCCACCGGCGGTCAAACGATGGCTTAAGATGCCCTCACGAATGTCCTGATGTTGCTACGATCAGAGCCGAATTTGAACATTTCCTTTATCGTGTGTCCATCGGGTTGTTTTATTGCACAACAAAATCATGTAAACATATTATGTAAATAACCCAATTTGTGTTCTGTGAAACTGAAAAGGATATAATATATTATTTTGAAGGCGATTTGACAGGAAGTTGTTGTTGCTATGGAAACAACATGATCTATCTTATATCTTAACATATAAAGACGGATAAAGTAAAGAACAAAGTCTGAACATATCAGTACAGTATCAAAGTACTTTAACATAATTGTTTGTGTTACTTTCGTTGCAGTTCTATGTCTTAAATGTAATGTAAATGTTGCCTTCGTGTGGTTCGGGGCCATCTACGTGAGAAATTCACAATTCCATATTTGCGTGTCCATCTGGTGTCATTTTTGGGACAGTGTGACAGGGTCTTTAGAGTGCGGTTGTTGTATACGTTCCTCATTCATATCATACCTCATTAATGGTTCAAACAGGAACTGATACGATTTCATTGATGCAAATGCCATTATTATTCCTTGCTTGAAGATCCGAATATTTATCGATTCGCTTAAAGATTCCTGATCAATCGTCCATCTTTTGTCTTGTAGTGATTGTACTCGGGTGACTACAAACACATCCAGTATCTGCTCCTTTTTCTTTTGTGTTATTATTCATTGCTGCAGCCGTAGAAAGGTGAGCAGCTGAGCCTCTGTGCTGCTGTTTCCACCATCAAATGTGTCAACTTTCCTCCGTCACGGCTGACAAGCACACAGGAGGCCCGCCTAACGCAGCCTGATAAGAAACACACTCTCACCTGAAAGCAATCTGACCTGCTCGTGCTCAAATAGGAGTTTTTCCATGAGCTCTGGCCTCTGTGCTCATCCATCTCTATGTGTGTGACAAGAGGGCGTGGGGTCACAATGTGCGGGGCAGTGGTAAGAAGCAGACATCGCCCAAACACACCGGAAGATAACTGAGCAGAAGTTATTCCCTTGTCTTTTTGTAATTAATTGGAAAGAAAGCTCCCCATGTTTCATCATTCAGGGAACGCCCAGAAACTCCCACACATGGTTAACATGACTTAGAACAGAATAGAATACTTTATTGTACGTAATTGAATGACGAGACACACGCAGTGGTTTCATGCCTGAAAGTCCTGTGTTTGTTAGCATCCATCTACCTAAACCTCCTTTATGTAGAATCGGATACTCATTATGCTACGTCTACTGACTTGGTCCTTTACTTACGTCACAATTACCTCATCCAGTAGAGACACCCAGTCATTGAATTGATAACATTTCACAGAACACAGCAGTTATATATAAGATAACCCGTGCTAATTCTGTTTCAAAAGAGACACAAGCAGTGGTTTCCTGCATGAACGTCCTGTGATTCTTATATCCATCCATCCTGCTTAACCTCTTTTCTACGAGCCCTTTTAATCTGACTTATCATTTTGATCCCGTCACAATTACCTCGTCTAATAGAGGCAGCCATGCACGTGAAAAACTGACACCGTTAATACTTTGTTAAAATGCAAAAGGTATCATTTGACTATATTCCTTTATTGAGAAGTGTGTTTCCTCTGCTTGTATACCATTGGATTGATCACACCTCGCAGAACACGGCAGCTGTTTAGCAATAACTTGATAGTGCACCAACATATCACTGATAAGCAGTGGCGGCTGTTGGAAAATATGTTTGGTGGGGCAATGGAAATGGTGACAAAACCATACTAGGGCGGTGGATCGTCCCCCGGAATACTTCTTTGAGAAATGACCCCTTAAATTAGACTCCCGCATTTCTCCCGATTTCTGACAAAATCAGATTTACTCACGACTGTTTCCACTCGGACTTTAATACAGTTACACCATTGTTTGGTTTCCATGGTAGCGCATCTCTTTAGCAGCGCGCGCAACTCAAAGTCTGAGAGGGTGAGGGAGATGAAAACTGAACAAGAATCGACAACTCGACCCTCTGATCACTCCTTTCCTGTAAAATACAGGTCCAGCCCACACATATGCTCCATGGTGCCACAGGCCTTGCCCTTACAACTACAATAAGCATGTAGATGTTAATCTACATCTCCGGCGATCCACTAGCACCGGAGTCTACACCTACAGACAACTACTGTAGCGTCACCTTGGATACGAGTCCAAACAACTCACAGACACACAAGCCAGGGCGCTGACAGGGCGCCCTTTGAGCATCAGCTCTGCCCGGACGAGAGAGGGTAATGATACACGCTGCGGCCAGCCAGGAAACATGTGACTTATCAGTAACTTTAGACATCGTAAAACAATTTTAAACGAGATTTTATTGTAGATTATACATTTTACTGATACCAACTACATAATATTTACCTTGTTCTTTAAAAATAAAAAAATAAAATATTTTTGAAATATATATATATTTTTTTTAATGACAATCAAACATGTGGGAAGAGGGGGGGGGGCGCCCCTAGCGCCCCTATGGGCCGGCCGCCACTGCTGATAAGTAAATACTGTAGTGGGAGACATGAGTTCAGGACCACGGACAGCTCATGAAGTTAACGCCTGTCAACACGCACACATACAAACACACACACACACACGCACGCACACACGCACGCACACACACACACACACAAACACACACACACACAAACACAGAGAGAGCGAGCAGAAATCAGCACTTTAACATCTGCACTCACATCTGCACACGTATGTAAATATATTTAACTCTCCAAAGACGTATACATGTCCATTCAAATGATACACGTTTTACTGTGATATCTATTTCAGTAACTATATTACTTTATTTTTGTATTATTATTTACATTTTTATTCTAATTTATCTTTAATTTGTACCTTTTGTGAATCCTGTTTTTAAATAAAGTTCCATCTTATCTCATCTTATCTTAACTTATTATACTGTGTTGGTTTAAGACCTTATAACGACTGGGAGGGAAATTGGTTGGTTGCTTTTCTTGTTTGTTAATACTTATGTTATTTACTTACTCTAATCATCAAATGGTCCATGTTATCCCGAAAAACAGCACTTTAAAAAACAACTATTGATAATCAACGAAGCTTCAATGTATCCCTTCCATTCATAGTGATTTATACTTTTCTCAAACAGTGAAGCAAAAGGAATCAATGATAACGTTTTAGCACGTGTTTTATTCCCTTATTATAACCAAATCGGTTCCAATAGTTAGAATCTGCAAAAATAATACAACAGATTTGATATCTATAGTCTAATAAAACATGAAATACTGATTTATGTAAAACATTATTTAAAGGTTGCTCATTGATAATCACTGTTATGTCTGTAGCCTGAATTATTGACGAGTTTCAGCTTCTGTGACATCAAACCGTCCGTCATCATAGTTATTGATTTACTAACACGGTATACTTATACCGGCTCAGTCAGGTCGAGGTTAAGTCGTGCTAATGACGAAGTGATTAGGAAACTACTCGGGTGGTAAATCCCCTAATGTTGTTGGTATAGCTGCTTCACAGGACTCTGTTCACACACACACACACACACACACACACACACACACACACACACACACACACACACACATACACACACACACACACACACACACACGCACACACACACACACACTCACACTCACACTCACACTCACAGACACACTCACAGACAGACACAGACACACGCACGCATGCACACACACACACACACACACAAACACACACACACACACACACACACACACACACACACACACACACACACACACAGACACACACACACACACACACACACACACACACACACACACACACACACACGGTCGAAGCTGCCTCTGTCTGTGTTCAATGCTAGAGATCAATGATGCATCCATATTGTATTATTCATGATTTCCACAAACACAGTTTCTCAATAATTCATCCTCCTTCCTCAATTCCTACTCCATGCTTTCTCCTTCGTTCGTCCTTTCCTGGTCCATTCCCACCTCCTTTCTCTCTACCTTTCCCTTCCTCTGAAGCTGAATTGCTGCATTTCTATTTGCATAATGTCTCCTTTCACAGTGTTTGGAGTCCCTAAGGTCCTGAAAGGTTAGAAAATGCTTCGTGCAGAAGACAATATATTCTGTACACAAGTTATTATCCTGTGCAAAATAATTTTCAGACTTTAGGTGGTTTAACTTTTATTGTGGGTCATGATGCATTTTCTAAAAGGACTATTGTGATTCCAAGCAGAGCTCCAATCGAGCCTAAGGGTTAAACACGACCTTTAAATCTATAAATAATATGCATTACAGTTTTTCTCAATTGCTAAACCCACTATTTAGAATCAAAATTCATTTCTTCAACTTGCGATAACTCTGAATATCTTTTGCAAAATGCACTTACATGACCAAAACTGAAAATACTGGTCACAAAAAAGAATAAGTCGATCGGAACAGAAAAAATTGTCCTCTAATGAGACAAATGTGTTTTCATAACTGAAACTCCGGTCACCATAACAACACATTCTACCATAACAATATACATTTCTTGCAAAGTGCTCTAAGGCACTCAAAACTAAAAATACCCCTTCCAAAACCAGATACCTTCTCCAAAAACAAACATTTGTCAGCTCATTAGAAGACTATTTGAACAGTCATTACTAAGTGGCACACTAAATACTGACTACAATCATCAGTACACAAACCTCAAGCTATCGAGATTGGAAACTGAACGGAAAACTGACAAGTTGGGAGAAACAAACTTACATATAGGAAAAACAGTGTGTTACTGTAACTACCGTAATTTTCGGACTATAAAGCGCACCTGAATATGAGCCGCAGCAGCGGCATACCACTCTCGGTTCCACTTTTACTTTTGCGCACTACCTGTCTCACTCTTTTCCGGCCTCCAGCTTTTCCTGCTGGAACCCGCCGCTTAAAGGTGGGGGTCCGCGGACCGGCCATAGAGCCCATAGAGTTAAAGGTGTTGGCCGTTAGCTGTAAAAATCCATAGATTAGCCGCACCGTTATATAAGCCGCAGCGTCGAAAAATGGGGAAAAAGGCGCGGCTTATAGTCCGAAAATTACGGTATGTCATTGTTTTTATGTCTCATTTTCAGTAGAGCACCGTAACAGAAGCAAAAGATGAATAGCAATACACTGGAAAAAAAATGATGTAAATCAGCAGTAAAGCAGAGAATGAGATCTATATAGCTTTACTGATCTGCTCTTTGCCGTCTGTCTGGCCACATAGCCTCATCTACGTCACAGCGTATGTCTTCCCTTGCAAGGCAGCGTGGGAAATATCTCCTTGCGTGTCGACACCACCCTTGACAAACATCTTACTGAAGTGGGGAGGTCTTTTATAGGATTCTCACTAATTACAATTACTATAGGAAATTCATTGATGTCAGCTGTGAGCAATTCATTTACATGGAAGTGAAGTACTCAATTCACCCCAATACAAAAAAAAACATTTCTCAAAGTGCCAAAAGGAAAAGACCACAATTACTGACTGTAAAAACTTTGTATCAGCTATAGCTAATCCTCCCCATATGAACATCTCAAAGAGCTATGCAAGTCATATCAACACTATTATAGCTTTACCGGCACCATTTAAAAAAATATTTTAAGTACAGTCATGCAAATTCTGTCATGTAAATGTTTTCAATGTAACATCATTACTGTAAGGTATACACTACATTCCATGGAGTTACCTTTTTCAATGGGGTGATTGACTGATAACAAGTGTTCATATTTTGCACATCAAGTGTCAATTAGTGTAGCTATGGTCTAAGTTTATGAGGAAGTGTTATCCACTGTGAGAAGATTATTTTGTTTTGTAGACATGAGTTACACAAAAGATTTTTGATCTTTGTGTAGAGAATTGTAACTTCAGTTAGAGAGTTGTGTGATCTGTTTTGCAAAACACTGCTTAGCATCTGCATTTTGTGTGATATCAATGATAAATGGTATACTGTTGGAGAGAAATGGTTTTCTGTTTCGATGGCTGTGCTGTTGGTTTGCTGAAAGGAATTTTGATTCTAAATAGTGGGTTTAGCGATTGAGAAAAACTGTAAGTTAATTGCAATATTCAGCATGGGCTTCAGAAGGAAAGTATCTCTTGTTTGTTTACGGTTGGAGTTTGTGAAAGTCTATTTTAGAAAGGTCATAAGATTCAACATGTTAAGTTTTGGTTATTAAATGAACAATAGCTCCAGTTGTCCCAGGCTCCTCCCACAGTAACATGCCACCACATACTATGCAAGACATACAGAAATAAGGAAGTCAATTAGTGCGATCAAATGTAGTGTAAGTTATAAACTGGTGCAATAAGAAAGTCAGGACACATTTACATATATTTCATTTATATGAAGTTACTGAAAGAGACGTGTTCGTGATGAGTTGTGGAAAAAACAAGATACTTTTATAATTAATAATAATAATAATAATGCCTTTTATTTATAGCATATATTAAAAATAACTCTGAAAAGGAGATTTTTAATGTATGATTTGATTTGGTGAGAATGGGTCAGGGATATGCTTTAATGAATTCCTCTCTCTCTCTTCCTCCCTCTCTCAGGTTGGCTCTATGAGTTGGCAAAGCGTCTGGGGACCCCCTACGTCCTGCCCCCCCCCCTCGCCACCCTCTTCTCCTCCACCGTCAGCAGCCTCTCGACCAACAGCAGCCAGTGGAACGTCTCGGGGTCAGAGATCGCGGCGCAGAGCTCCTGGAACTCCAGCCAAATGACAAATGGCAGCGTGTCCATGCCGCCGGGAGGAAATGTGTCCGTGCCGGGGGGGACGGATGGTGTCAGCGGCGGGGGGGTCTTCGGGGAGCTGAGGGGGGGCCCCTCGATGAGAAGCAGCTATGTGACTTCACTGTATTTCGCCCTGAGTAGCCTCACCAGCGTGGGGTTCGGAAACGTGTCGGCAAACACAGACTCTGAGAAGATCTTCTCCATCTGCACCATGCTCATAGGAGGTGAGACGTGTGTGTGTGTGTGTGTGTGTGTGTGTGTGTGTGTGTGTGTGTGTGTGTGTGTGTGTGTGTGTGTGTGTGTGTGTGTGTGTGTGTGTGTGTGTGTGTGTGTGTGTGTGTGTGTGTGTGTGTGTGTGTGTGTGTGTGTGTGTGTGTGTGTGTGTGCGTGCGTTTCCTTTCTTCCTTTCAGGGCGTGAGCTCTTCTACTCAGTCAGGTCATTATCTGGCACCAGAGAAATCGACACACAGCTGCGCACATTTTATGCAATAGATCAAATACAGACACACACACACACACACACACACACACACACACACACACACACACACACACACACACACACACACACACACACACACACACACACACACACACACACACACACACACACTTGAGAGCAAAACCACCCACTGCCTCATTATTCCCTCTCTCTTGATTGAGGGCTTTAGCTACATGTTCGGCTGTGCATGTGTCCACTTTTCACCGTCACACATCAGAAACTATTGGGTTCACTGTCATTATTATTTTGGTGTGAATCCAGGAGCACTGACTTTGAGATGGATCAATGCAACTGTTTAACTTCCCATATCGATAATGAAACCTTGTAAAGACTTCTTTCAGTCGCTCACTCACACTTCAGCGGAAAGAATAAGAACAGAGCGATGTGTATTTATTTGAGCTACGTCTTGTGAAATGTCAATATGCTTCTCTCAATACTGAGAAGTAGTTACCTGAGGACATGTGCTCAGGTAACTGCCCTGACATGTGACTAGGAGAGAAACTCTCACAGGGATGTTAGCCTCTGCAGACCATTTACATGCACTCAAACCTATGGAACACACCACAGGAGAGGGACAATTCCATAAAGCATAATAGGGCCTCTTTAAACTTAATTTCTTCCAGCCTTTTGAGATAAAAAGAGTCGAATAGATAGAGTGTTATTGCTCTGCTGGAATACGTGTTGGATACATGCAGTGCAGATGTCTGAGCTTTTATGTTTTTTGTGCTGGACCATAATGAAGGGAGCTGAATGTTCCGGAAGAAAAGCAATAAAGGGCACACACACAAACACACACACACACACACACACACACACACACACACACACACACACACACACACACACCGACTTTATATTGACTTACATTCATTCTCAAGGAACTCAAACTTGATCCATTCCTGCCCGCATGGAGTTTATGTGAACTCATGTGTGACATTGAAAATATTGTGTTTCCACAGTAAATACATGAAACACACACACAGACACACACACACACACACACACACACACACACACACACACACACACACACACACACAAACACACACCACACTACTCAGAACATTGTTTTTATCGGTGCACAACATTTCCTGGATAATAATATCTGTTATTTTCCAGTGGAAGGAGCTGTTGGGCCTGAACTCTGAGTTATACCTTTTTAAATGTTAATATAATCAATCTTAGGTTTGCTGGATCTCAGTTTTTAGTGTTTACATCCCAGGTGTATTGATTCGGTCCCACGTGCACCAGGTGTTATATATATATATACATAACAAGAGCATCAAATATGTATTATTCCACAGGTGAGAGAATTGTCTGAGTTTTAGGAAAATAAGTAATTTTATGAGTTTCTTTAGTAGCAGGTTGGTCGCTAAGTAGCTGTATACCATAGATAGTTTAGATTAATATATTTTTACTGATTATACATTCACTTTATCTTATTTTATTATATGTGGAAGGCCCTTGTTAACTTGTGTGTTAATTTATACGATCGGTCTCTGTGTATTTGTGTGTCTCTGTGAAGGTGATGGGAAACTCAATTCAAAGTTGGTCTGAAAAAAAAACACAATTTCCCAATTTGGATCAATAAAGTACATCTAAGTAAATATAATCTAATTAGTCAATTATATATTTGACCAATTGTAAACATCGACATCTCCAGAATGTGGCTGCAGATTAATCTTTATATTAATTACCATCCCAGTTTCTTAAAGTCCAAGGCGATGACTTTAGATGTTTTGTTTTTGTCGGTCCAAATCCTGAAGGTATTCACTTTATTATGAAACAGAGGAAAGCAGTACATAATTAAAGGGGACCTATCATGCAAAATGCACTTTTGTACGTCTCTTCTACATGAACATGTGTCCCCGGTGTTCCAGGGAACTCACCAAGTGTCAGAAAACACAACCCTCTCTATTTTCCTCCATACCCAAATCTCTTAAAAAGGGGCTGCAGCGGATCTGATTCAGACTGATCCAGATTTGAACACTTCTATGACGTCACAGAAGTGGCGCTACGGCTATTGGGCCAACTCCACCAATCAGGAGGAGACAGCCACGGACATTGCCGTTGGAAAGCGCTGGAGAGGCTGTAGTACATATGCCAGGCCTGTAGATGGTGCTGTTCTCACAGAATCAGCCCATGATGCAAAGACAGTGTTAAACTGAGCGAAATGAGGAATGGCTAAAATGCATGATTTGTTTGGTATTTTGAAAAATAAAAAGTATAAATATGCCTTATATAGGTATGGTCCTACACTATGTTATTCAAATATAGCATGATAGGTCCACTTTAAGATGCTGACAGTTATATTTTCTGACAGTTTTCTTTGATGAATAGCTCGTCCACTTGTAGCAGCTGCTTTTCAGAAGCAGAAGCTCAGTTTAGGGCTGATGCAGAATATATTTCATCTTTCCATGTTTTTTTTTAATAATACTAGAACCTAGAACAGGGGTGTCAAACTCAAGGCCCGGGGGCCAAATCCGGCCCGCAACTTCATTTTATGTGGCCCGCAAGAGCTTGCAAAGAATATATTATACGGTTACATGCCGATTTACAGAAGCAGGTTGCCCATAAACTACATGTCCCACAATGCATCTGATTTTGTGACATGCACACTGAAGAGACTTGCAATTATTTGCCCTGGACTTCTGCTTTCAGACGTAGTTATTTATGAAGTTATTACCCTATCCCATAATAATCCAATGCAGAGGCAATAATTTCATATAAAACATTATGTTATATATATATTATGTATTTATATATGTATATTTATATAGTCACAACCGGCCCTTTGAGTGCAACCATAATGCTGATGTGGCCCGCGATGAAATTGAGTTTGACACCCCTGAGTCCTAGAATAAAGCTTTCCTCATCCTTTAATTAAATGTGGGTTGTTGGAGTCTGCGTTTTATCGTGTTGGGGTGATTTAAAATAACACACAGAGAGCGCAGAGTAAGCCAACATAAACACAAAGAGAGGACGAGTGAAGAGAGGACACTAAAGCTCCATTAGTCTCTCTGAGTTTCAGAGCTCCCTGCACAGTGTGCCCTTCAGCTCCGACACAAAGATATTTATACATCTTTACTCCAGAGTGAATGTGAGGTGGGTCAGTGTGCCTGAAGGGGAAGTCACCCTAAAGTAATGTCATTATTCTGGGTGTCAGTGGGCCGTGTAAACGTCTGAACGCTTTTTCAGCGGCGAGAATTACATTCAGGGCTGAGACAGAAAGGACATGATAACAGAGAGTAGGAGTGCTCGCTTGGTGCTGGGTAGCTTTGTTCACGATCAAGAGTCTGAACATTTCCCCTTTATTATAGACCTGGGACATTGATGGGGTTTAAAGAAGCTCTTTAAGGCATTTTGGGGTCTTTTGTTTACTTTCTGAGCAGAGTGACATCCCTATGTAACACTTGCACTCCTATTGGCTAGCACTCCAACACATTCTGAGTGATAGGCTAAGGGGCGGGACATCTTTAAACGGTTGACTAATCACAACAGAGCCGGCCAGCTAACCAATCAGAGCAGACTGGGCTCTGGTTTCAGACAGAGGGTGAAAAGAGGTGCTGCAGCACAGGCAGTATGAGAAAGCATGGAGACATGTCCCAGTAGAGACACTACATACTGATATACACCTGAACATCAGCAGGAGAGGACTCTTTAAAGTAGAGAAACTACATACTGATATACACCTGAACATCAGCAGGAGAGGACTCTTTAAAGTAGAGACACTACATACTGATATACACCTGAACATCAGCAGGAGAGGACTCTTTAAAGTAGAGACACTACATACTGATATACACCTGAACATCAGCAGGAGAGGACTCTTTAAAGTAGAGACACTACATACTGATATACACCTGAACATCAGCAGGAGAGGACTCTTTAAAGTAGAGACACTACATACTGATATACACCTGAACATCAGCAGGAGAGGACTCTTTAAAGTAGAGACACTACATACTGATATACACCTGAACATCAGCAGGAGAGGACTCTTTAAAGTAGAGACACTACATACTGATATACACCTGAACATCTGCAGGAGAGGACTCTTTAAAGTAGAGACACTACATACTGATATACACCTGAACATCAGCAGGAGAGAACTCTTTAAAGTAGAGACACTACATACTGATATACACCTGAACATCAGCAGGAGAGGACTCTTTAAAGTAGAGACACTAAATACTGATATACACCTGAACATCAGCAAGAGAGGACTCTTTAAAGTAAAGACACTACATACTGATATACACCTGAACATCAGCAGGAGAGGACTCTTTAAAGTAGAGACACTTCATAATGATATACACCTGAACATCAGCAAGAGAGGACTCTTTAAAGTAGAGACACTAAATACTGATATACACCTGAACATCAGCAAGAGAGGACTCTTTAAAGTAGAGACACTAAATACTGATATACACCTGAACATCAGCAGGAGAGGACTCTTTAAAGTAGAGACACTTCATAATGATATACACCTGAACATCAGCAGGAGAGGACTCTTTAAAGTAGAGACACTACATACTGATATACACCTGAACATCAGCAGGAGAGGACTCTTTAAAGTAGAGACACTACGTATTGATATACACCTGATCATCAGCAGGAGAGGACTCTTTAAAGTAGAGACACTACATACTGATATACACCTGAACATCAGCAGGAGAGAACTCTTTAAAGTAAAGACACTACGTATTGATATACACCTGATCATCAGCAGGAGAGGACTCTTTAAAGTAGAGACACTACATACTGATATACACCTGGACATCAGCAGGAGAGGACTCTTTAAAGTAGAGACACTACATACTGATATACACCTGAACATCAGCAGGCGAGGACTCTTTAAAGTAGAGACACTACATACTGATATACACCTGAACATCAGCAGGAGAGGACTCTTTAAAGTAGAGACACTACATACTGATATACACCTGAACATCATCTTTCCCCTAGAAACTAAAGGTCTTCTTCAACATAGAGATTATTTCAATTTCAGCGGTGTGTTAAGTCCTTCTTGTGGAGGCGGCGATCCACTTGAGACCGTCTTCTTAGTGATTTAAGAGCTGCTAAATCCCTTTAAGCCACATGATCTTTATCTTCTTGGGGCTTATAAGGACGTTGTGTGAAGATCTCCGCTGTGCAGAGGCATTATGGGATGTTACTTATGGATAAAAGCATTGAGTCTATAGGCTGGGACTTGACTTACTTCACCAATCTGCAGCTTAAAGCATCTTAAACTGAGCAATACTGACATCACTAAGGCTGTATAACCTGTGAAATCATCAACTCTGCAACACTAACAACAATTCTACTCAGAGGTGGGAAGTAGTGGAGTACAAATACTTTGTTACTGCACTTAAGTACATTTTTCTGGTATCAGTACTTCACTCCACTACTTATTTTTCTGACGACTTTTTACTTTGACACAAATACCTGTACTTTCTACTTCTCACATGTTGAACCCAAATACCTGTACTTTCTACTTCTTACATGTTGAACACAAATACCTGTACTTTCTACTTCTTACATGTTGAACACAAATACCTGTACTTTCTACTTCTTACATTTTGAACACAAATACCTGTACTTTCTACTTCTTACATTTTGAACACAAATACCTGTACTTTCTACTTCTTACATGTTGAACTCAAATACCTGTACTTTCTACTTCTTACATGTTGAACTCAAATACCTGTACTTTCTACTTCTTACATGTTGAACTCAAATACCTGTACTTTCTACTTCTCTCATTTTCCAAACAGGCTGGTTCCTTTAGTCTGAATGTGTGTTTGGTGGCGTGATCATTATTATTTAGAGTCATTGCGTGCCTATTGATTTGAACACGATCCGTGTATCCATCATTTCCTGGTCTTCTCTAAAGAAGAGGGACCAATGGAAACGTTGTCATGTTGCCGTTGGTCACCATGGAAACATTCATTAGCTAACAATGACATTATTGTTCTATTAATATAAAGGGAGGTCAGGTACTCTTTAAAACAGCTGCTAGTTATGGGTACTTTTTACTGAAGTACATTTCAAAGCCTCTTTACTTTGACTTGAGTAAAGAAGTTTAGTCAGTACTTCTACTTTCACCAGAGTATTTTTAAACACCAGTATCTGTACTTCTACTTTCACCAGAGTATTTTTAAACACGAGTAACTGTACTTCTACTTGAGTACAGGACATGTGTACTTTTGCTATCTCTGCTTCTACTCCTCTGTTTTTAAATCTGTATCAAACTGAATCACCTCTCCTCTCCTCTCTCAGCGCTGATGCATGCCGTGGTGTTTGGAAACGTGACGGCCATCATTCAGAGGATGTACTCGCGCCGCTCGCTCTACCACACCCGCACCAAAGACCTGAAGGACTTCATCCGGGTGCACCGGCTGCCCAAAGCCCTCGAGCAACGCATGCTCGAGTGCTTCCAGACAACCTGGTCCGTCAACAACGGGATAGACGTCAGCGAGGTGAGAGGAAGAGACACTTACATTCACCTCCACACAGAGATATATGAGTGTGTGAATATTAAACTGGTGAATTACAAACCCTAACATCCAATGATAATTGCCTGACAATGGTCAGGGCGACACTCTTCTGTCTGAGAACATTTTGTAGCCAGGAAACCTACACATCACTGTCAATTCCCACCATAGGCTGAAACAGAGGGGATTATGGGTAATGCTGCAATGATCTGTTTGATGTTTGGAGCCAAACACTTCAGAGCCCTGTTCTGGATATATCTGAGCAGCCCACTCTCTTCAGTCTGCGTACAAATGACACGACTTTTCAAAAGGCGTGCAATACGCAGAAGTCCGATTTGATACTCCCACGTTACGTTTGTTATGAACGTATCTTAAATGCGTTTATTTTCTACATATCTTTGCAATTTATTTAACCCTAACCCTAACCATAACCCAATTCGCTGCTGTGTCATTTATTGCACCACAAAAATTAATGTTAGGGGACCTTTAAATGATTATATGATCATTTGACACGACCCCCCCCCCCCCCTCTCTCTCTCTCTCTCTGTCTCCAGCTGCTGAAGGACTTCCCTGACGAGCTGCGTGCGGACATCGCGATGCACCTGAACAAGGAGCTGCTGCAGCTGCCTCTGTTCGAGTCGGCCAGCAGGGGGTGTCTGCGCTCGCTCTCCCTCATCATCCGGACCTCCTTCTGCGCCCCCGGGGAGTTCCTCATCCGCCAGGGGGACGCCCTGCAGGCCATCTACTTCGTCTGCTCCGGGTCCATGGAGGTGCTGAAGGACAACACGGTGCTCGCCATACTGGGTGAGTAGTGGGCGTTGGACGCGGGGGGGGGGACGCCGTACCCCCACTCATTTGAAGCATCATTTTTTTTTTAATAGTCTAATAAATATAAAATCATTGCCAGTGTTATCAGTTGCAAGCGTGTGTGTTTGTTGTAATAATGACGAAAACATAACAGGCAGATTTCACAGTAATTATAATAAAAACGTAGCTCAAGCATTTATGCAACTTGATTTGAAGCGTGTGTGTGTGTGTGTGTGCGTGTGTGTGTGTGTGTGTGTGTGTGTGTGTGTGTGTGTGTGTGTGTGTGTGTGTGTGTGTGTGTGTGTGTGTGTGTGTGTGTGTGTGTGTGTGTGTGTGTGTGTGTGTGTGTGTGTGTGTGTGTGTGTGTGTGTGTGTGTGTGTGTGTGTGTGTGTGTGTGTAGGGTGACCAGGTGTCTGACTGCACACACAGCATTTGTATTATTTGTCCCGCGTCCCACAAATTGAGACTGTCTCGCATTTGAGTGACAGTCGCGCAGAAAGGCCGGATCGGTTCCCCCCCCACTGCGCGTCCATAGTGTCTCCCGTCCGCCCAGTAAAAAAATCCCCACTCCACCACTGATAGCCACAGACTGAAAGAGTAAGAGGGAAATGCATCGGACGTGAGCATGTATGATTTCAAAAAGGGCGACTTTTGACTTTGGCCACTGCTGGCATGTTTCCAGGGTTTAATGTGAACGGCTCCCATAACAAAACTAAAGATTCTTCGTAACACTTAGTGTAACTTGATAGAATAACTAAAAGTGTTTTCCAGTAAGTGGATCAAATGCTACGGGTTTTTGAACCAAAATGACTTCTTCTCCTCCCAATTTCCTCGGATTAAGTTTCTGTTTGTTGAGACCGGTCCTCCCTCTGAACATGTCCATGTTTCTACCTCCCGAGCCATTGAGTCCTGAGCAGTGCATCTGAGGAGCAGAACTAATCTAATACTCTGAATAATGTGCAGTAAGTGCAAAAGCTGAAAGCACGCCCTTGAAAAAAACGTTTTTTAATATGTTTTTCCTCCTTTTTCTATGAAATTGCTTGCATTTTCATTCCCCGTTTTGCAACAACACACTTGTGGACCTCTGAAATGAGAGAAGAGCGATGCTTACAGAGTGAAAGTGCACGTTGTGGATGCACTAAAGGAAGACATTTTAAACGGCATGGTTACAGTGAAAACGGGAGTGGGACTCATTTTCTAATTTTGTAACTGGATTATGTTCTTAAAATAAATTCCATTTAATTTGATATAAAACAGAAAGCATTTGAAAAGATTGAACACAGCAGCTTTTTGGTAATATTACTCTTAATTGAAATACTAGGAATTCTCTGCAGTACGTGCAAAAGCTGAGAGCTTGAAAAAACAGATTAGTTTTTCCTGTTTTTCCTCCTTTTTCTATGAAATTGCTTGTATTTTCATTCCCCGTTTTGCAACAACACACTTGTGGACCTCTGAAATGAGAGAAGAGCGATGCTTACAGAGAGTGAACGTGCACGTTGTGGATGCACTCAAGGAAGACATTTTAAAAGGAATGTTTACAGTGAAAACGAGAGTGGGACTCATTTTCTAATTTCCTTTTTATTAACTAAAACATTTCAGAAAAAGATGGATCCAATTCCTTCAAGTCCAAGGTGATGTTCTTCAATGTCTTGATCTGTGAGTCCAAAGCACAAAGATATTGCAGTTATTAAACAGAAAGCATTTGTAAAGCTTGAACACAGTAATATTATTAATTGAAATACTAGGAACTAGGGATGGCTATCGTTAGGATTTTATCGATACCGGTACCGGTACTGCTTATCGGTATCTGTATTTTTTTATACTCTTATCGATACTTTTCAATAATTTGGTGCTCAAAATTATAGACATGAATACAAGATGTGAAGATTAAACAGTAATTGTATTGTAATTTGCTGACATTAACACACTGTCAGTGTTAATAAACTAAAAAAAGACAAGGTGATGTGCCTGCAAGACTTCACTCAGGTAAACCAAACATATTACCCGTGCGCAACAGCTAACCTGCCTGCGAGCCTTCGCTCAGGTCACATTTACACACGGCGCGGCTGAAGCCCGCTAGCAATAGCAGTATCGCGAGCACCGTTTTAGATTCAATGAGTGTCTCGTTTGCAAATGCTTCATTAAGTTGCTTGTGTTACCCCCTTTACACGCAACTAATTGAGTACATAGATTGCACCTTGCACTATCGCCACTAATTTTTTTTAAAGTGCACCCAGAGCTTCGATTGCTTCGCTCTGTCCGCCATGCCTGCGGGAGTCTCACAACAATAATAAGAGCGCTGTTGAGAGACATGACGAGTGGCATTTACAGTGGCCAATCAGAGGGGTCTCAAACCGGATACATCACACGGGATGAGGGTTCCCAACCAACCAGAATGGTTTAAAGTTAAACTAAGGAAGTAGACGTAACACATATACCGATAGCAGCACCGTTTGTCTAGCGGCTTAACGGTATACCGATACCGTCCAATCAGGTACCGGTATTGACTTAGTACCGGTTCTCGGTACCCATCCCTACTAGGAACTCTGTGCAGTACGTGCAAAAGCTGAGAGCTTAAAAAAACAGATTCCTTCTTTGACCATGTTTTGCTTCTTTTTTCTATTAAATTGCTTCTATTTTCAGCCACTGTTTTGCACCTGCATGAACTCACATGCTCTGAATCTCTTCCACCTTTTATATTCACGATGTTTTAACTATCCTCCAAGATGGAATGAAGAGCGTGGTGCTAAAGCTGATAATGAAATGCTTTTAGCTTCTTGTTGGAAAGCCAATTGAAACGCTGGTTACCTTATTAGAGTGAGTACATGTGTGATGCAGGATGTGATGAGAACGACACATTACACCGTAGCGTGTGTGTGTGTGTGTGTGTGTGTGTGTGTGTGTGTGTGTGTGTGTGTGTGTGTGTGTGTGTGTGTGTGTGTGTGTGTGTGTGTGTGTGTGTGTGTGTGTGTGTGTGTGTGTGTGTGTGTGTGTGTGTGTGTGTGTGTGCGCGCACGTGTAGTGGTATTTGTGAAACAGTGTTATTATAATGTCTTTTCTCACGTCGGTCTCTGGAGATCTAAATGGAGAATTGTGTTCCAGTGAAGCCTGATATTAAACAGGATGGATTTGAACACTGTGTGTGTGTGTGTGTGTGTGTGTGTGTGTGTGTGTGTGTGTGTGTGTGTGTGTGTGTGTGTGTGTGTGTGTGTGTGTGTGTGTGTGTGTGTGTGTGTTTGGGGGGAATCAGAAAGCCATGAATATCACATTACACGTCATTTCTAAACTTTATTACCAATCACACTTCATTTCCTATGTCATATTCATTAATTAAATACACAGTTAGTTTTTCTTTCTTTTGCTCGGCTGAATGTATCCTAGTGATTGAGTTGAAAGCCTCCTCAAGGAGAACAGTGCTCCAACCCACATGTGCTTCATTTGAAACGCTCAAGAAGTAAGAGAGCTGGCATTATTCATACATCTGTTTTAGTATCATTAGTTTCAGTTATATGGTGAAAACAGGATTCGACCTTTATTTGTATTTGACCTGTATTTGATGTCATGTTGACCTCAAATGCAGGGATCACCACAGCTATAACAATCCAGCCTGAGAGGAACATGGATGTATTTAATATCATTTTAATTAGTTTTAATCAGAACTTCAGCATACTGGTTTTGCAGCCCATTCACATCGTTAACATTCTGCATATCTAACAAAGTGAACGGAGCTTCATTAACTCTCCTTCTCCCCGTGTCGCCTCAGTCTGTTTGCAGACACACACTGCATTTTAATATACAAAAGATCAAATACTGAGCGCTCAAAGTTAAACACAACTTACACGAGAAAGAGATCTAGCAAATTGGAAATAATATGGTCACAATATGCAGCTCGGAAATAATTCCTTTAGTTGTCTGAGTCGCAGGATGAATCTGGCTGTGCTTCAGAGACGTGTGTGTGTGTGTGTGTGTGTGTGTGTGTGTGTGTGTGTGTGTGTGTGTGTGTGTGTGTGTGTGTGTGTGTGTGTGTGTGTGTGTGTGTGTGTGTGTGTGTGTGTGTGTGTGTGTGTGTGTGTGTGTGTGTGTGTGTGTGTGTGTGTGTGTGTGTGAGTAATGGACAAAGTGATAGACGGGAAGAGAAGACGGAGAAAGGCGGAGGATTTTGTGGCAACAACAGATGTACACGTCTCGTCAGTATGTTTCTCAAAAGGTCAAGGTGTATTGAAGTAATGGTGTGTGTGTGTGTGTGTGTGTGTGTGTGTGTGTGTGTGTGTGTGTGTGTGTGTGTGTGTGTGTGTGTGTGTGTGTGTGTGTGTGTGTGTGTGTGTGTGTGTGTGTGTGTGTGATGAAGTTGATTTATCCTCAAGTGCCAAGCCTCGGCCCATATTTGATCTCGATCTTAGACACACAGCAATAGATGGAATGCAGTGCTGTTCTGATATTAATAATGAATATGTTTTACATAATTTAAACACTGTGATTATTAGTGCTGGATGTAGCAGAGCCCTGCCAGCTCCTCAGATCACGGGCAAGAACCTATAGCAACAGCCTTACTCCAGAAAGTTCACTGTGAAAGGGTTTTAAAAAGAGGCCCTATTCTGCTTTTTTAATGTTTTGTTTTTTTTAATTTTCTCTTTCCTGTATAGTGTTAGACTTGTGTGCATGTAAATGGTCTGAAACGCCTCCATTGGACTCCTCACTCTAACACTCACATTTCTATTGGCTAGCGCTCCAAGTCATTGTACGTGATAGGCTAAGGGGCGGGACATCTCTAGCAGTTGACCAATCACAACAGAGCCGGCCAGCTAACCAATCAGAGCAGACTGGGCTCTGGTTTCAGACAGGAGAGGACTCTTTAAAGTAGGGACACTACATACTGATATACACCTGAACATCAGCAGGAGAGGACTCTTTAAAGTAGAGACACTACATACTGATATACACCTGAACATCAGCAGGAGAGGACTCTTTAAAGTAGAGACACTACATACTGATATACACCTGAACATCAGCAGGAGAGGACTCTTTAAAGTAGAGACACTACATACTGATATACACCTGAACATCAGCAGGAGAGGACTCTTTAAAGTAGAGACACTACATACTGATATGCACCTGAACATCAGCAGGAGAGGACTCTTTAAAGTAGAGACACTACATACTGATATACACCTGAACATCAGCAGGAGAGGACTCTTTAAAGTAGAGACACTACATACTGATATACACCTGAACATCAGCAGGAGAGGACTCTTTAAAGTAGAGACAATACATACTTATATACACCTGAACATCAGCAGGAGAGGACTCTTTAAAGTAGAGACACTACATACTGATATACACCTGAACATCAGCAGGAGAGGACTCTTTAAAGTAGAGACACTACATACTGATATACACCTGAACATCAGCAGGAGAGGACTCTTTAAAGTAGAGACACTACATACTGATATACACCTGAACATCAGCTGGAGAGGACTCTTTAAAGTAGAGACACTGCATACTGATATATACCTGAACATCAGCAGGAGAGGACTCTTTAAAGTAGAAACACTACATACTGATATACACCTGAACATCAGCAGGAGAGGACTCTTTAAAGTAGAGACAATACATACTGATATACACCTGAACATCAGCAGGAGAGGACTCTTTAAAGTAGAGACACTACATACTGATATACACCTGAACATCAGCAGGAGAGGACTCTTTAAAGTAGAGACACTACATACTGATATACACCTGAACATCAGCAGGAGAGGACTCTTTAAAGTAGAGACACTACATACTGATATACACCTGAACATCAGCTGGAGAGGACTCTTTAAAGTAGAGACACTGCATACTGATATATACCTGAACATCAGCAGGAGAGGACTCTTTAAAGTAGAGACACTACATACTGATATACACCTGAACATCAGCAGGAGAGGACTCTTTAAAGTAGAGACACTACATACTGATATACACCTGAGCATCAGCAGGAGAGGACTCTTTAAAGTAGAGACACTACATACTGATATACACCTGAACATCAGCAGGAGAGGACTCTTTAAAGTAGAGACACTACATACTGATATACACCTGAACATCAGCAGGAGAGGACTCTTTAAAGTAGAGACACTACATACTGATATACACCTGAACATCAGCAGGAGAGGACTCTTTAAAGTAGAGACACTACATACTGATATGAAAGCTTACAATTAGCATAATAGGGCCTCTTTAAATGAATGAGCAGTCTGGCCGAACACATCTCTAAGTGTTAAAGTGCAAACGTCAATTAGAGTCAAGATCATCAAATCAGGTGATGATAACAAACCCTTAAATATGAAATTAGCTAGTCACACACACACACACACACACACACACACACACACACACACACACACACACACACACAACCACACACACACACAGACAGACACACACACACACACACACACACACACACACACACACACACACACACACACACTATGTTATCAAAGCTGAACTATAGCTCCCTGCAGAGAGATAATAAGGAACAAAGGAACAGAAAAATCACGATTTAATGACTGGATTTTTTTCCAATTAAAAAGGCAACACACAAGTTGTTATTCTTGAACTGACGTTATCAAATAAATGATGGTTGCATAATTAGTTTTTGTTTTAGGGGTCCTAAGGAACGAGGAGTCACCAAATTAATGTTTGATGAGGTTTCGAAAGTAATTGATTTTGTATTTGTTTTGAGAGATAAAAGAAATCACTTCTTCTAAAGAGCATCACAATGTATGATATTGATGACTTTAATCTATCTTGCAGCATTTGTTCATAACAGGAAACAAAGAGTTCCAATTATACTGAAGATCTTATTAATGAGACTTAAGAGGAAAAAGTGCAGAGGTTGAGGCTGCCATGTTGAATATGCGTCTCACTTTGACTCCACTCCATGTATTTAATACCTTTAGTTACTTCACAGATGTGGATGAATGATGTGAAATCTAATCAAGTGTTAAATCAGACTTTAGTTCCACCTGGAGTAAATCCACCAGCTACCCTGCAGAATACAAAGTCATTCAAACTAGCTGCACCTTTACCAGCTTTGAGAACACTTTCATGATCAATCATTATAAAACATATCATATATATTATTCTGAAATGGACCAATCTGCACAACGACTACTTTTACTGTCTTTCACTATATTTTGATGAGAATACTTTTCTACTTTTACTTGAGGAACATTTTGAATGCTGGACTTTCACTGTAACAGAGTATTCCTACACTCTGGTACTTCTACTTTTACTCAAGAACAAGATCTGAGTACTTCTACTTTTACTCAAGTACAAGATCTGAGTACTTCTACTTTTACTCAAGTACAAGATCTGAGTACTTCTACTTTTATTCAAGTACAAGATCTGAGTACTTCTACTTTTACTCAAGTACAAGATCTGAGTACTTCTACTTTTACTCAAGTACAAGATCTGAGTACTTCTACTTTTACTCAAGTAGAAGATCTGAGTACTTCTACTTTTACTCAAGTACAAGATCTGAGTACTTCTACTTTTACTCAAGTACAAGATCTGAGTACTTCTACTTTTACTCAAGTACAAGATCTGAGTACTTCTACTTTTACTCAAGTACAAGATCTGAGTACTTCTACTTTTACTCAAGTACAAGATCTGAATACTTCTACTTTTACTCAAGTACAAGATCTGAGTACTTCTACTTTTACTAAAGTACAAGATCTGAGTATTTCTACTTTTACTAAAGTACAAGATCTGAGTACTTCTACTTTTACTCAAGTACAAGATCTGAGTACTTCTACTTTTACTCAAGTACAAGATCAGAGTACTTCTACTTTTACTCAAGTACAAGATCTGAATACTTCTACTTTTACTCAAGTACAAGATCTGAGTACTTCTCCCACCTCTACAAATCACAGGAGTAGATGCTTACACAATTACAATTGTTTTAACTTCAGTAATTTCTCTTCTGGACGATATTAGGAAATACATCTACATTCGTAATAACAATTTCTATAGAACTGTTGGGAAAATTCTGAATGTCTTCTTCCAATATCAGAGTCACATGATATCAAAGGTATCAACTGTAGCTGTGAACATGACAGGATGTGTGATTACCTAGAAGAGCATCAGGACTGTTTGAGGCATATGATAGCTATGTGATTAACATGATGATTCAGCCTCTATGGAGAGAGACATATGACAAGCATGCTCATTTCTGACGTGGAGCTAATCTGAACTAATTATTGAATACTGCTTTGGAGTTTGTGTCACATTTGGCACCTTCCCATCTCCACCCTGGTAATTAGTTTAGCTTCAAGGCTTCTGCTGTGAATATGCCAGCTATGATCTGTCAGGGTTTCCTCCTGTGTATCGCAAGCATTAGCTACTCCAAAAAGATGTCAGTGACGCTTTCAAAACGTGTAACTTGTGCAGTATTTTATTCAGTTCCTGTAAGGTGCCGCTTGTAATCGCAGGCTGTAGTACTGCGCTTTCTTTTTGAAAGGGGAACTATTATGCAAAATGCACTTTTTGATGTATTTTATACATAAATATGTGTCCCCGGTGTGTCGTGAGACTCACAAAGTGTCAGAAAATAAAACCCTCTCTCTTTGTAGCATGTACACTGGGTGTTTCTCAATGTCGAGGAAGGCTGCTCCAGAGCCACTATTTCAAGGATGCTACGTCATCGAGTCCCGTCGAAGGACTGTTCCAATGTCAAGGCTCCTTGTAATTCTACCGAGGCCGGCGTCCTTTGTTGCGGGAAATTTCGAGGCTGCACATGTGTATCTTCCGCGGTCTTAAAATCCCCACAATGCTTTGCGCACGGACCAATTTCCAAATCTTTGGCGGAAATCAAGCTCCATTTAAGGCGGGGCCTCGCACATGACGCACACCTGTTAGCCTGTTCCACCATTCTTCGTTTTCAATCAATCAATGTTTATTTATATAGCCCAATATCACAAATGTTACATTTGTCTCAGTGGACTTCACAGTTTGTACAGAATATCAGTATGACAATTTTTCCGAGGCTATGAAGGATTCTTGCCTCGCTTCTGAAGCATCTGACTCGGAGGTACATGTGCTACCAAGCAAGCCTCTTCGACATTGAGAAACACCCACTGTGTACCTGCATGCTCCAAAGGGGCGGGGCCAGCAGCTACTGACCCAAAGGCCCAATCCCAAACCAGTCCCTCGACCCTACCCCTCCGTGACGGAGTGAACTCCGTCTGTAGCCACACTCGCAGCTCAACGAGGCTCCCTCCTGTCAGATGGAGGGAGTAAATACAGGAGCAAGATTTGGGACGGCCTCCCCTCTCTCCGGCAGAAACAGGAAATGCCGTAACTGTATGTAACAACGGTTTCAAATCAGCATCTCTTAGACAAAACATTTAAATTAATAACTCAAATAAAACTCCAAACATCTTTCATTGTGTTTCAAAGCTCTTTTAGTTTTAAACCTGATGTTTATAAGCTTCTTAGTTTTTGCAACAGTCTGTAAATATACACAACTTTATAATAAAATGCACACATTTACCTTTTTCTAGACTAAACACAGGTATGATCCTAAGTTAAAAACATATGAGGTTATCATAAGGTTGCTAACATCGCAGCTTATCAGTGGATGTTTGCTGGAACTACTTGTTAACAGCGTGTTTCCTGACGGACACACACAGCGTGACTCCGGTCAGGTAGAGACCGGTCTCAAGTCAGCACCGCTGCAGACTCGCTTTTGAGGGCTTGATAGCCCACTCCCCCTCCACACCGCTCCACACTCGTTGGTTTGGAACAGCCCTCAATATGGCGGACCCTCCGTGTGAACGCGCAAACGGAGGGGTAGGGTCTAGGGGTAGGGTGTAGGGGTAGGGTCTAGGGGTAGGGTCTAGGGGTAAGGTGTAGGGGGCGGTTTGAGAATGGGCCAAAGTCAGCGTTTCTCTAACAGCTGAAACAGAGGGATATGAGGGATTTCTAAAATGCGTGCATTTGGTATTTTGAGCAAAACACATCATAGATATGTTTTTATATATTTGTATATATCTGAGACCCATAATATATGCCTACAAATAGCATGATAGGAGACCTTTAATGTCTACTTTTGATTTGAAATGACTGCAGGACGCTCACTGGATCCCAACGTCCACTAAAAATGTGATTTGCAAAAGCTATATAAAACATTTTGTTCCCTGCATTACACATGAAACATGCTGCAATGTGAGGCAGAGAACCTGTTGAGCCGGTCAAAAGCATGACTAATTATCTGTCATTAAAGCCACATCCGCCTGTAAATTAGATCTTTAATTGACCTTTACTTTGACCATCACACTGCATCAGTGTAGTGTATGGAGGGATGTGTTACGTAACACTAAATTAATACTGTTTGACACGAGTATAAAAAGAAAATTGACCTTTTATTTCATTACACCCCCTGCAAGGCCAAGTTGTTGGTAACTGCAGAGAAAGCAGGTTGATATTAAAGGAGACTTCATTATGTCGCCCTCATTAGGCCTTTGTATGGTCAGTGATAGAAGAAGTATCAGATCCATTGTATTAAAACTAAATACTAACACCAGACTGTGAAAATACCACACTGCAAGTTAAGGTCCTGCATTCAAAATATACTTAAAGGGGACCTATCATGCAAAATGCACTTTTTGATGTCTTTTATACATAAATGTGTCCCCGGTGTGTCGGGGAACTCACGCAGCGTCAGAAAATAAAACCCTCTCTCTTTCCCTCCGTACCCAAATCTCTAAAAACGGGGGAACAACGGAGCTGATCCAGATTTGCGTCCGATATGACGTAATATCTGAAATGTGGACCCACGGCCCAATCAGAAACGTTGCTATCAGAAACAATGGCCGACTGTTTTGGACGTAATATGGTCGGTGTTTACATTAGCATCGCTAACACTCAGAGCTAACCTGTACTGGAGAGCATGTGTGTGAAGAAGCAGGAAGTAAAAAGGAACTCACCTTGTGGTATAACCGGCAAGAGAGAAAGCCTTTGAGCTCCATACTGTTTCAGAGAGAATCCTTGATACAGTGTTTCATCACGGCAGTATTTAGTTTAGACAGTAGCTGCCGGGTCCCGCATGAGCTCAGACCCCCACTTTTTTATTTGTATCAATTTCATTTTTTTAAAGCTTTATACCCCAAATCAGCCCTTTTGAAACAGGAAGTGAAATAGAGGGATATGAGGCATGGCTAGAATGGGTGATCTGTTTGGTATTTTGAGCAAAACACTTCATAGACATGTTTTTTATATACTGTATTTGTATTTATCTGAGACCTATGCTATTGCCTAAAAATAGCATGATAGGTGACCTTTAAGTTAAATGCATGTGTACTGCAAGCAAAGGGAGAGTTGCAATATTGATGATGCATCAATTATGAAATTAAGTAAAAGTAAATGAATATATTCTGTTCAGATCAGAAATCCTTTATTTATCCTTTGGAGATTTACATGATTACAACAGCAGATAAGGTAAGGAAACACAAAGGAAAAAGTGTGTACACGTTCTTGTTCACACAATAAGTAAAAATGTATATTGCCAAGCCATTACTAATTAAAAAATATTATTGGTTTTAGTATTTTTCTATTTACTTTTTTTCAATTTTTTTTATTTCAGTTACATTTGTTTCTTTATTTCATTTAAAGTACATTTATTTTCCTTTTGTATTATTTTTTTCGATATTTTCTTCGTGCTTATCAGCTAGTATTGTAATCCCATCATACTGTTGTGTCCTCGGTGTCGGTATCTCTTACCCGTGCAAGATAAATATATTTTAAAACGTTGCCTAAAATGGAAATATCCAAGTACTTATCTAAATGTACTTCCTTTCACTCCTCTGCTGAATATGTCTTTTGTGCCACAGTGACAAGATCTCTTCAAAAGGAAGCCAATTTGATGCCTGAAATATCAGATTTAAAAAGGAGCAAGGCCTAAAGCAAAACCAGACAAACACTGGCATTGAAAACTGAAGGCTGAACATTTTGACTTATCGGAAATAATATAATTCTTCCACCAACACTCAGACACATTGAAGACCGCACACACTCTTAAATATCACTTTCAGTCCTCACTTCCTGCTCAGTTCAACTGGATCTTTTTTATTTCGTGATATAGGAGTTACAAAACAAGTGCATACAAGTAGAGTGTCACAGATTCACAGAAGACCATAAGGTGAATTTATAAGTAGAGACAAATGTAGGAGCCATGAAACGTGTTTTGATATATAAATTAGTTTTCTACTAGTTTATATTTGGGTAATGTGTGTGTGTGTGTGTGTGTGTGTGTGTGTGTGTGTGTGTGTGTGTGTGTGTGTGTGTGTGTGTGTGTGTGTGTGTGTGTGTGTGTGTGTGTGTGTGTGTGTGTGTGTGTGTGTGTGTGTGTGTGTGTGTGTGTGTGTGTGTGTGTGCGTGTTGACAGGCGTTAACTTTATGAGCTGTCCGTGGTCCTGAACTCATGTGTGTGTGTGTGGCCTAGCATTACTATACTTGTGGGGGACTTAAATCTGTTTACACAGTCACGTGTGGGGACTCGCTTCCCTTATGGGGACAAATTGGAGGTCCCAATGAGGGGAATCATTAATTTTAGGGTGAAGACTTAGGTTTAGGGTTAGGGTAAGGGTTAGGGTTAGCATGTGTTGGTTATGGTTAAGGTTAGGATAAGTCTCCAGGAAATGCATGAAAGTCAATGTAATGTCCCCTGAAGTGATGAATACATGGTGTGTGTGTGTGTGTGTGTGTGTGTGTGTGTGTGTGTGTGTGTGTGTGTGTGTGTGTGTGTGTGTGTGTGTGTGTGTGTGTGTGTGTGTGTGTGTGTGTGTGTGTGTGTGTGTGTGTGTGTGTGTGTGTGAGAGGGTGACACACAGGGTTGTTGTATTTTTTGTTGACCGCAAACTTTAGGATTGCTTTGATTATTATTACAATGTCTACGTTAAATAAGTTGATTATCTCATTTTTAATTAAATTATTCTTTGCCATTTTGATCTCAGCAATTTCTTTTTTGATAGCGTGTCATACAATAGCAAACTCTCAGAGACTTTGTTTGTTTCCTGCTGCCGTTACAACAAATAACAAAGGACAACATATACATAGAGATACAGTTCAACGGGATGTTGAGGGAAAGTCTCCTTCTCTCTCCTTCTCCACCAATCATCTGTGACAGCTGGAGACAATGGCAGCTCGACTGAGGTGTGGGAACGAAAGGAAGAAGGAGTGGAGGAGCAGTAGATGTGTTAGTGATGAGAAAAAGATCCGGAGACAGACTCAGCGTGTGAAAAGATCATTATACCAAATTTAATTAGGTAGAGGCACAGATGGGGAGGGGCTGCAGACATGAGGGTGCAGACGAAGAGGTTTCAATGGAGAAGGTTGAGGTGAAGGAGCCGTGTGCAAAATATATTATTCTGAAATGGACCAATCTGCACAATAACTACTTTTGGCACTTTAACTATATTTTGATGATAATACTTTTCTACTTTTACTTGAGGAACATTTTGAATGCAGGACTTTTACTGTAACAGAGTATTCCTACACTCTGGTACTTCTACTTTTACTCAAGAACAAGATCTGAGTACTTCTACTTTTACTCAATAACAAGACCTGAGTACTTCTACTTTTACTCAAGAACAAGATCTGAGTACTTCTACTTTTACTCAAGTACAAGATCTGAGTACTTCTACTTTTACTCAAGTACAAGATCTGAGTACTTCTACTTTTTTTTTTTTTTTCAGAAACAAAACATACAATAATAATAATAATAATAATAATATATATATATTCTTTTTTAATTTCTTTTTTTCACTCATAATAATTCTAACGAAGTACAAACAAAAAAACAAAAAAAAATTATTAATAATTCTCAAATAGTCTCTGTCATGGTTCAACAGGGGCAAGAAGAAGCTTAAAACAAACGTTTCTGGTCCGACCCCCTCTAGCATACATGTTCCTTATAAATAAAATATTAGGTCATCCTCATCAGCGACATGTTTGTCTTGTTAATTTGTTTTTTCTTTTACTCAAGTTCAAGATCTGAGTACTTCTACTTTTACTCAAGTACAAGATCTGAGTACTTCTACTTTTACTCAAGTACAAGATCTGAGTACTTCTACTTTTACTCAAGTACAAGATCTGAGTACTTCTACTTTTACTCAAGTACAAGATCTGAGTACTTCTACTTTTACTCAAGTTCAAGATCTGAGTACTTCTACTTTTACTCAAGTACAAGATCTGAGTACTTCTACTTTTACTCAAGTTCAAGATCTGAGTACTTCTACTTTTACTTAAGTTCAAGATCTGAGTACTTCTACTTTTACTCAAGTTCAAGATCTGAGTACTTCTACTTTTACTTAAGTACAAGATCTGTGTACTTCTACTTTTACTCAAGAACAAGATCTGAGTACTTCTACTTTTACTCAAGTACAATATCTGAGTACTTCTACTTTTACTCAAGTTCAAGATCTGAGTACTTCTACTTTTACTCAAGTACAAGATCTGAGTACTTCTACTTTTACTCAAGTACAAGATCTGAGTACTTCTACTTTTACTCAAGTACAAGATCTGAGTACTTCTACTTTTACTCAAGTTCAAGATCTGAGTACTTCTACTTTTACTTAAGTTCAAGATCTGAGTACTTCTACTTTTACTCAAGTTCAAGATCTGAGTACTTCTACTTTTACTTAAGTACAAGATCTGTGTACTTCTACTTTTACTCAAGAACAAGATCTGAGTACTTCTACTTTTACTCAAGTACAATATCTGAGTACTTCTACTTTTACTCAAGTTCAAGATCTGAGTACTTCTACTTTTACTCAAGTACAAGATCTGAGTACTTCTACTTTTACTCAAGTACAAGATCTGAGTACTTTTACTTTTACTCAAGTACAAGATCTGAGTACTTCTACCTTTACTCAAGTACAAGATCTGAGTACTTCTACCTTTACTCAAGTACAAGATCTGAGTACTTCTACTTTTACTTAAATTCAAGATCTGAGTACTTCTACTTTTACTTAAGTTCAAGATCTGAGTACTTCTACTTTTACTTAAGTACAAGATCTGAGTACTTCTACTTTTACTCAAGCACAAAATCTGAGTACTGCTACTTTTACTCAAGTACAAGATCTGAGTACTTCTACTTTTACTCAAGTACAAGATCCGAGTACTTCTACTTTTACTCAAGTACAAGATCTGAGTACTTCTAGTTTTACTTAAATTCAAGATCTGAGTACTTCTACTTTTACTTAAATTCAAGATCTGAGTACTTCTACTTTTACTCAAGAACCCCTAGTGCCCCATTCTCTTGCTATTATTGTGTCAGTTGTATCTGTTTGATGTCCGATATATATTCACGTAGCTCTGTTGGAGGAGCCTGCTGGGACTTCAGTTTCTCATTGCTACATCTACACTGTAGCTGCTGAGCACATGATGATTATGCCTTGAATCTTGAAACAATGTAATCTTGGAGTGGAGGGGGTCGTAACATACTCAAATGTATATACTCAAGTATAAATATGTTTAAAAAGTAAATGTACTTAGTTACTTTCCACCACTGACATTGCACAACCTTCTAATCTACAGCATGATGCAACATTAGTATAATACTTACACACGTTGCTGCACTTCATCACTCATTCAAACGGGTTTGAAACCTGCTTTCCATGCAGCTATTCCAACAACCTCGTCTAGCCTGCCCTTGCATGGGGTGTTATGAAATAAAAGGTCCATTTATTTTCTGACCTGTGTCACACAACATTACATTAATGTCATGTAAAGCATCCTTGAAGCAGTCAACACATCACATACATGAACAAGGACACGATCACAATCAATACTGTTGATCAATGTGATTTTGCTCAGGGCCTTTACTCGTAGTGGAGTTCTTTCACAGTAGCTTTTCCCTCTCACCTTCCCTCCCTCTTTCTCACCCCGCCCACGCATCTCTCCCCTATCAGGCCTCTTTAATCTCACTTCTCTTTCCCTTATTCCCTCCATTTCTCCACCTCTCTCTTTGCAGTCCTCCTCCTCTCTCCATCCCCCATTTCATCTCCCTGTTGGCCTCCATCTTTCCTCTCTCTTTTTTTAAGTGGCTCATCTTTGTCCCTGCATGCCTTCTTCAATGCTCTAGGGAGGCTTTGTCTGTCAAACAAACCTCACAGATTATTTTCCTGGATTACTTTCCTTTTGGTTTTTGACATCATGCGGTTTGCCAGTTCTTTCATACTCTGTTGAAGAGTAAAAAGATTGAATAGTTATCGGAGCAGCGCTGGTGATATCTTCCCAATAACACGTTGTTGTTTGGTTGTTCTGTGAAATGCCGACATGCATTACCTTCATCGACGACAGACTCCTCCTCATCGGGGTTTACACACATATCCCTTACCTAAAAAGGAAGTTGATGGTGGCTATAACGGGCCGTCCACACCGCAGCTTTGGAAAAATCGTGCCGGCGGGCGTGTCTAAAGCTCAACCAACAACCAATCACATGAATCTCCCGCCCCTGACACACAAGCAGCGGTTTGATTGGCTAGAGCTTGTACTGGCATATGATTTGATTGGCTGACGCTTCCACCGAAAGCTTCAGAAGATTCAAAAGTTTAACATTGCTCAACTTTTGCAGCCTGAAATGCCAGGAAAGCTCCGCTCTGATTCCCACAATGCAGTTCTGCGAAAAGTGCCAACGCCGCCGTGTGGACGGACCGTAGGTGTCCCTGCAAAATATGATCATCATAAAATATGCTACAATGGATTTGCATGAGAGCGGCAGAATATAAGAACACTTGCAATGCAATGATCCGTAAAGAATATTGAATTTGGAACTTGCATTGGTTTAATTAAAACAATTATTCAAGCAATGTAGTATCGGCTTTACATAGGGTTGGATGAGCCATGAGAGACCAATTAAAAGAAGCGAACACTGAGATATCGTTAGTTTTTAAAAATAAATGGGCATACAAACTAGGGATGCACCGAATATTCGGCTGAATAAATGTTTTATGGACCCATAATAGTGATTATTATTTAAGTTAAGTTTTGCCATAATCATGTATTTTTCCATAATCAGGCAGCTGAACAACATTGGTAAAAAATGTATACATTATATATATAGATATTTCTATTAATCATTTTCTGCCTTTCGGCATTCGGTTTTCGGCCAACTGTTTCCTATTTTCGGTATCGGTTTCGGCCAAGAATTTCCCATTCGGTGCACCCCTAATACATACATACACACAGCGTCTTTACTAAACTCTGCCCTGCTTGCATTTGTAGTCTCGAGGCCGAAACAAAGATAAATGGTTAAGAAAACGTTGGTACACTTTCTTTACGTGTTTTATTTCTAAGAAAACTACCAAGGGACGGGAAGTGCTCTGTACTTGTTATTAACTGATATTGATGAAACTGATTTGCTCGACTGTCTCAAATTGTAATGATTGTGTGCATTGCTTGGATTTCACTGAACAGACTGTACGTGGTTTGTCTTGTGTGTCATGTTTCGCAAAACCATGGAAAACCAGATGGTGCATCTCAAGGGGGTCATCCCAATGAATAAACATTTCTATAGAAGTAAAACACTAAATGCTAAATGATCATGTTTCTTAGCCGACAACCTCGACATGCAACAGGCCAACGTTAACATTTAGAAAGCTGATACCGACTCTCTCGTTACCGTGACATCCACGTGTTCTTAGTCCCCCGGTGTAATGTACGTTCAAGGCTCTTACATTGATTAAAGTCTGATGGTAAATGTAGTATCCTTGGTTCTTGTCTTCCATTTCTTTTGGGGGCTTTGTTGACGTTGCAAATGGAGCTGCTTTGACGCAAGAACAAGTCTTAATACATCTGATAGAAAAGTGTAATCGTCATCATTCTCTTCTCGTCTCCGTTGAAAGTATTTCGCTTTTCCTTTCCTCTGATCTTCTCTCTGTCTTTGATGATGTGTGGTCTAAATGACTTCCCTCAGGTGGATGAAATGAGAGCAGGTATCCTCCCTCTCTCTCCCTCTCTCTCTCTCTCTCTCTCTGATTCACCGCTTCAACGACATGACTGTTGGTGTTCTGTGTGCGCAGGTAAAGGCGATCTGATTGGCTCGGAC